>NC_060168.1:28139961-28213460 GCF_021292245.1 Micropterus dolomieu | reverse complement strand
TCTTGGCACCCACTTCAAACGAAGTCAGAGGTTCTGCCTGTTAGCTTTAGATTTGGCATGGAGGACGGGCAGGTTGTGATCCAGTTGCTGCTCTGTGCCTCCACATCTGGCTGGCAGTACCTTGGCTGAAATTGAGACTTTGTGTCTCCTAAAGTTTTCTTGTGACATCTTTATGAACACTTGCTGTTACCCATTGCAGCACCCACCGGTGTTCTGACCGTATCTCTCACAATAAACCCCACAGCCCACACCCAAGGCTGTCCCCCCCTCACCCCTGGTTCCCAACTCGAGAGCTCCAGCAATGGTGAAACCTTAATGCGAAACATTTGGAGTGTCTTCCGATTCCAGGTCTCTGTGAATGGTGCTGCTAAGTGGAACCTTGAAAACTTGTTTAGTATCCATCTTGAGAGAGTTGAAAGCAGCAGAGGAACAAACCTGCACACCTTGTCTGCATTACTACTATAAAGGCCTTTTATGTTGCTCTCCTATCAATGAATCTATCTCGCCTACACTGATTTATTGGTTGGCCTGGAAGTGCCCCTCAAAGCCTTCAACCCCCTAAAGTTCTCCCTTTCTTGTACAAGTCGAAAGGGGAATAAAATAAGAGAATGGGGTGCGCTTTTTTTAAGCTCTGACCTGCTCAACCAGCTCCACTGTCACCATCTCTCCACAGAGGCCCTGGCATGGAAACAGTGCTTATAGTAGTCTGTGAACAGGTGCAGAGTGGAAACCGTGAGCCAGAGAAGGTACATAAATTACATGGCAGGCCAGATCACACAACACTGTTGCTGTGTTAATCTGTCAAGAGCTTTGAAGGCCAGGACAAGTGAATTCACCCTGGGAAGAAAAAAAATGTCTTCCACTGGACTGGATTGCCACCATCAAAGGTTGTAACTCTGACTGTGCTGCAAAGCTGAGACTCTTCGTGATGTTCACACAAATTTTAATCAGAACCATAAGCCCCATAAGCATGACCTTATAGAAATGGCTCATGCTGAAAATGTGATGTTGTAGTATAAGTTTATGCCATTGACCAAAACTTATGATAATGACATGTCCTGGTGTTGAAACTCCTAAATTCAGTGTTTTTAATGTTTTCATGACCAGGTCTGTTTGTTTTGGAGAGTACTGAGTTTTTAAACTGAGCTAAGGTTAGCACCAGCAGCTCAGCTGCAAACACGCTGCAGGACTAGCTGCTGCTAGCTAAGTTATTTCAGACAGGGATTTGTGCGTTTTTGCATTGCTTTGGTCTTATCTGCATCTAAGTCATTACCCTCAGCACCGCAGCAGTATCCAAGAGACAGAGCAGCAGCTTGCTTGGCAACTGTGGCATATGGTGTCTGAACAGCTTAGAAAATGTCCAAATGCAGTGCTTGAAGTGGGCCGGTACTCACCGGTACTTCTACATTTTACTCTTTGGCGTACTCTCACAAGCTGCTGGTACTAGAGTAGGGAGAAGATCGTGTGCTTTCTTTATCCAAGCGTCTGCATAAGTTGTTAGTTGTACATAAGTGCAAGTTGCTCATCAATGTCACTTTTTGTGAATCGACCAGCCTGGATCGGGCGGGACATTACAAAAAGGTTGACGCGCTACAGCAAACTTTTGAAATAAAACTTGTTCTTGATGATTATTGACAAGTTAGCACTTAGCATCAAGCAAGACTAACCACTAGGTAGACCATTTGTCTCTATCTCAACTAATAAGCTGTAAAATGTTACAAATAGGCCTACTGTAAACAATCTGTAGGCAGACATTTGCTGCATAGTGTCACCTACAAAAATATAAGGATATTACTAACATTAAACTTTTTATTCAATGTTATAATATTGTACTTATACACTTGAGTCGCCCACAGTCCCAACCTTCCATCCACTGCGGGTGTCCGTCTGCCTCCTGCCCCTACTGTCCTCCTTTTTGAAAACCAACATATGGTCACCTTAGTAGAAGCAGTGTCAGGCTGAATATTATGCAAAATATCTCCACAACAAAATCTACTGTCCCGACATATTTCTTGACTAAGATGAAATTGTATATGACTAAGTTTGGTCAAGATAAAACAACAGCACGGAGGTTGCAATGACCGTTCATTCAAAACCACGACTCCTTCTTGCTTCAAGTAAAATTATACATGGTAATTTATGGCTTCAGGCCCCCTGGAATTTTGAAACCTCTGGTATTATTTTTGTAAAGTTTCAAAAAGAGAAAATAGTATGGATAAACAAGGCGTTCTTTTGTTCTTTCTTGAATGTTTACAAACGTCAAGGTGGTACCGGACCACTCACCAACCACCTCATTTAAATGTCAGATTTTATGTTTGGTGGAATAAGGCCTTAATGACACTTCCAGCCAATACCATACTAACAACTAGACGAGAAAAAAGACGTGAAGTTATTCCTGTTGTAGATGTGTTGTGGATTTCCATTCAGGTTTAATACATGAAGTGAACTGTCTGATAAGAACATTTACTTCCAACAGCAAGCTGTATTCATCTTGTTCATCACTGAATTTATATTGTTAAATTTGCTATTGTTGCTATTGTTTTTGTGTCTGCACTGCTTATGCCACTGTGCCATAGAACTCCACTGTCATCCAAAAACAATTCAAAACAAATAAAAGAGCCTTATTGTTGATGAACCTGTCCAACAACTCTGTGACTCTGAGCATGTAAGTTAATTCTTGACTTTTGGGAATGGAAATAATCTTACTGCAGCTTCCTTTTTGCTCTCTGGCAAGTGGCTGTGTATGCAACATGCTGATGTTACAGCACATGCTCACTAATGATTTCTGGTGTTTATACTGCCTTGCAGGTTTGGCAAGCTAACATGAACAAACTACATTTAAATGATCCAAATGCATCAGTATGGTTTATTGATCTGTTTTTAATAGTTTCTGGATGATGAAAGACTTTTTTGGCATGGAAGCTGAAACATAACTTGTTAGTAGGATAGATGGTCTTTTGGCCTTTGTCATGACCTTTTCATGGGACTTGTTGATAATAGTGAAGATATTTTAAAATGGCGATGTTATGTTTAATGAAAGGCTTAGAGGACAAATTAAACATCTGATAAATACTTCTTGTTGTTTTCGATACCACTCTCATGTCTGTGCAGCCAGGAAATGATTAGCCTAGCTTAGCATAAAGGGAAGCAGGGGAACAGCTTTTTTTGAATTTTCTGCATTTTTTTAATGTACAAGTTGAAAATGTGTAGAAAAGCAGGTGACTTTCTGGAAACTTGTTGCCACAGCAACGTTGTCAGGCTACTAGCAGAGACATGGCACAGATACTCAAGGATGGATAAATTGTTATACGTCAAGAAGTTACATTATCTAGCTCCTTCTGAAACAACAACTTGGCTTGCTTTTCCCCCTATTTTTATGCTAAGCTAATTGACTCCTGGCTCCAGCTCCATACTTACCTCATGAAAAGTGGAATCAATCTTCTAATCTCGCTCATGTAAAGAAATCATATTTCCCAACGTATTAGCTTACACATTTAACTATTCTTTTAACTATTTATGCTAGTGATAGTTTGCTAACCAATGGTGTTTAGCTGGAAATCTATTACCAAAATCATTATGAAAATATTTCCTTATAAAAAACACCACAGAACCTTCATTTTGGAAATATGTAAATGCAATCATCTATTCTCAGCTATTGTTGCCCACTAGAGGGTATTTGTTTTGCCACTTGTCTTCTGTAGTACTTCCATCTATCCATGGTCCCAGCAACAGACAGGAAGTGTCAGTAATGTTTGGGGGTGGTTTTTCTTGGATGTGGTGTGTGGCAGGACAGCCGGGGGGAGGCGACATGTGACAGACAGTTTCATTGTGGAGCTACAGGAGCCAAGCCTAGCAGGTTTCCGGTGGCGTTCCTCACAGCACCGTACACGAGGCCTGTCACTGTGAGACAATGGCCTCGGCCCAAGCGCGAGACTGATCTTCTCAAGGCGATCTGTGCAAGTCCTCGGGGCGTGGTGCCATTGCCCGGGGCACAGAGCATCTGACAGGCAAACACACAGCCGTGTTGATAGGTTACTGAGGCCAGAAAACTGCACACATGCAGGCATACTGAAGCATTTACAAGTACGCACACACAGAGAAATACATGGCACATATGCAAATATACACACAAACTCCCATATTTTGTGCTGAGAGAGAACAGTGTAGCCAAGAGGCAAAAAACAGAGAGAATGTGTGTCGAGAGAAAGAAAGGGGAAAAAATAGAGAGACTAAATGCAGTGGGGCGGCTAGGGGCATTCCCTTTAGCTTTGACAGGAGAAATAAATCATCACAATTATGGACCAGCCCAAGTAAATGGGGACAGGTCACCCTTATCATTCCCAAGTTCAAGGTGTTTCCTGCTCATCCGCGCCAGCCAGGCCTTGTTGCCAACAGACCAATGGCCAATGAGATCTAAATGTGCCCTGGATGCTTGTGAAATGCTTGGCACAAGCAGAGAGCTGGTTCTTCACATCCCAGCAGGCATTATGATGTTGACTAGATATTGACATGGCAGTAATGTTGAAGTGTAGCAACAATATGAACATTTAGATGACACTTGTGACAGTTCATAGCTGCTGCCAGCATTGTTTGGTAAAGGTAAGGCCTAAATATTCTACTTCAAATTAATTTTAAAAGCTTTTTAAATGCAAATTCCTACTGTACTCTTCCTGAATTTCTGATTTCCTTCTGCACTTCGCTGGATGTTAAAAGCTTGCTGGGAGCTCTGGTAACAGTAGGATTTATAGTAAAATCAGCAATCAGTAGACATTTGAACATTTTGCACACTGTGGGACTGCAGTGTGTGTGTATGTGCAAGCACTTGTGTGTTTAAGATGGAAAGTGAAAGTGAGGTGAGGAGAAAAACATATGGAGAGTATGTACAGTATCAATGTATGTGTGTATTTGAGTGTCTTCAATATGGGATGCCTTGCCAGTCCCTGTAACTACTCCATCGGTCAGCACAGACTGAAATTTAAACAGATGACACTCTAAAAGAAAAAATCTGCTCTTTCTTTTGACTCCTCAGTGCCAGCCTGTGTGTCTGCGGCCTCAGTAACACCACTAACGCGTAGCCATCTCTTTAATCCTTTGTTTCTTCACCTCTTTCTGGCTTTCTTTCACCACCACCATCTGACTATTTTGCTTTTATCCCTTTTCCTTCTTGTTTTTTCCCATTTTTTTCTCTCTTGTGGGTGTGAGTAGGGGAGTGCGGGACAGGGGGAAATTGGTGTAATGAATTTAGGGCACTCATGCTTGCTGAGGCGAGCCTCCCTTGGCTGCTCGTAGCCATTAATCTTCCGCACTCTGTCAGAGCAAAATGTGCCCACAATAGGCAAAGGGGGAGCTCAAATTGACTACCAATTACGCGCCTGTGAATAAAGGATATGGAGAGAGGAGGGAGGGCACAATATGGTTCAGCAGTAACGTTTATTTTAACCCTGCGAGCGTCGTAGGAGCGTAAAGGCCTGGAGATAGTGTCTCTATGTGGAGGTGTGAGTATGTGTGTGTCTGCTCAAGGGTGAAGACTCTTTCTGAGGTCCTCGTTTATCTGAGGATGTTGTGTTTCACGCCACCATGGGGTAAAATGGGTAGCAAAGGCTTTTTGTTGTAATTCTCTGTAATCACACCATATATAACACTGTACTTCTGAAGTGGTTGGCCCATAGATTAAATGTGTGAACACACATATAGTGAGTATGATAGATCATTGCTCACAAGAAAAAGTATATGAGTGATTTTTGTAATGAAGATTTTCAGTGAGCCAAACACATACAAAAAGGCTGAAAAAGTCTGAGCTTGACTTTTAAAAAGGCAGATTAGGCTTTGTTTTAGTCTTTTATTATTGTTTTTTAAATGAATAAAACATAATGCATATGATTTTATTTAAAACATATACTGTAACATATGTAACATTAGTAGCTGAAAGTTACTAAGTACTTTTACTCAAGGACTACAGTCCAGTTTTGATCCACTGCTATTGAACTACTCAATTACTTTTGTCCATCGATACATTTACTTGATAACTACTGTGTATAGTTACTTGTTACATTACAGATTAGGATTGTATATAGAACACTTATGATCATTCAATAAAATATTATGCATCTTTGCTAAATACTTGACACTGTTTATCAAGCAAAAAATGAAAAACTCAAAGGATTAGCTCATTTTTTCTTTTTTTTTTTGTCATTATAAATTAAATACCTTTGGGTTTTGTACTATTGGTAAATCAAAATTAAGCATTTTTAAGATGACCTTTGCTATTTCAACTTGTGATAGTAATGTTCCACAATTTTTGAGATTTTAAAGACTAAACAATTAATTATTTCCCAGAAGAAAATAACCATATATTTATCGATAATGATAATGAATTTATTTCAGCCCAAAAGTAGGTCATATTTGCGCCATGTCAACCAGTTACAACTTTGAAACGTTCCTTACACATTCATAAATTTGTAATTATAATCCAGTGATATTGTTTAATGATGCACTCTGAAAAGGGCTATCTGCATACTGAGTACTTTTACTGTTGATACTTAAAGCACCTATGTGTAGGATTTAAAAAATTCTGACTTTGGCGACTCCTAGTGCTACAAAAGACACTGTGTCATACAGAGAAAGACATGCCAACTGGTACAGGATTGCTACTTTTTAGTCAAGCACCTAAATGCTGCTTTCACCACTGCAATAGGATACAATATATAAATGTGTATTACCAAACCTTGATAACACTTCTCATTGTTTTACACTACCTGTGTGCATTTAGCATAAGTGACACTTATTACTTAGCTTTTTATTCACTAGTGACATTGTGTTTATATATAAAAATTCCATTTGTATAGAGGCTATGAAAATGTTTATAGGAAGTCTCACGCCTTTAGAACAATGGGTGTAGGCTTAAAAGACACCTATAATAACGCTGAATCAAGCTGAGCCAATACACTGTAATGTGGGCATACTTGTTCAGGGGAATTCAATTGTTAGTATGATTGCAGCCCTGATGGTTGTGATTATGTGAGGGCTGTGTTTATTGTATTACCCACAAGAACATGACAAGAACTAATAAGTTCCTTAATCGTATCTGATTTCATTCAAGCTTAATTTTGCTATAGGAGACATGGGCCAGTTTGCTTGGAAACCAACTCCCTCTTAATAAGACCATTACACGAAGGGTGTGCTCAACATGTGGCTGAAAAAAGAAACATTGGAAGATAAATCAAATGCTTTAATGAAGTTTGACTTTCAAGATTAGGGAATTTAGGCCAGAGTCGCTCTGAAGTTATGCACAGTTTATAATTCCAAGAAAAACTTTCACAGCTAAAATAATACATTTCAAAGCTGCTTGCTGTTGGAGTTTCAGTCTGCAGTGTTTTGTAAATTTCAACACATCACGTTGTCGGCATAAAAAATGTCTGGAATGAAGCTCGGAGTCTGCAAGGCATGTTTGGAATGTACAGTTTTCTGTGCATATAGTGTGCAAGAAGGTTGTATTATAATTTGTAGGTCCAGAGGAGAACTACTGAGTTTTGTTTTGTCTGCCTATATTGAAGTAGTTAGTAGTTAATGTATGAAAAAATATTAAATATTGTTGGGGTTTTTTGCTTTTGCTAGAGAAGTGCTTAAGGTAAGTTGAATCTGAGTTTTGCAAACAAAAACAGCTATCTCTGGCTTCTATACTTATGATAGACAGGATATACACATGTATAATGACAAACTAGAAAGCATGTATATATGAGAAACATTGGATAAAAGTCCATTTGCATTTTTTTGTTTGGCTTTTTTGTCATATTGCATAACACTGGTGATCCCCAAAACCCCTTTTTCTTTTTAGGGTCTCCCACTTTTCACCCAGTTCACACAGTATTGTAATGTCTTGATGAGTAGATTTTCTATGTTATTTGAGTTTCCATACATGGCGCTGTTTCTTTTGTCTGTTCATCCATGCTGACTATAACTGCTTCTTCTATAGCTTTTTCAAAGCATACCAAAACCATTAAATTCTTAAAAGCCCTACCAAAGACAAAGATTGCATGAACTGGCTGTAGTTTTAACCACTTTTGTGTCATTTCAATCCACAGTGGAGAATAGAAACATTTCTTTAATTTTTAATACATTTTGCAGACAACAACATTGTGACCTACCCAAATTGTCACCAGAAACCAGACATAAGTATGTGTCTCTGTGGGCACATGGCATCCTGTGTCCCGGCCTATTGGGTTGGGGGGGGGGGTGCAGATGGACAGCGTTTTTCTGGGTGGATTGAAAAAGCCGTGAAGGAGGCACAGTCAGCCAACTGTTCAGGGTCATGTAAGGGTTGTGCTCTCCGCTTGAAAGAGAGAGAGGCAGGGCGACTTAAGACATCAACAACAGAATCTTAACAACCCCCATCACACACACACACACAAACACACACGTTCGCACATCCACAGTCCCTAACACTAACATTATTAACAAAACAAACACACTGATTGACAAAACAGGTCAAGCGTCACTGAGAAAATGTCCTTGTGTAACTGTTCTGAGGAGGGCTTTTTTCTATCTGTTTAGCACAGCAGAGACCACTTGTCAGTCAAACTATGGGCAGTTCCAAGTCATCATTCACCTTAGATTATATGTAAAAGGTGTTTAAGAATAATTTTGACTGCCCCATAGAACCAAATAACCATAACATAAAATGCAAGAGGATTATTACAAATACCAGTGAAGAAGGAGATGGAAGATGTTTGGGCATGTGTTGATTTCTGTGGAATCCAACTATGAAACTCTGAAACTCATTTATTATCTATCCTTATTTATCCTTTGCAGGGACACATGTCCTCCAAATTCCAGTTTGATCTGTTTTTCTAGTATTTGTGTCATGATTGTCATGTTTTATGTAAAGGAGCTTGCCTGTGTCTTGTATCTGTTCATTACAGACATAAACATATTTACATATCTTTATCTAAAGTTCAATAAAGATGCTGACTCATGAATGAATGAATCAATTCACTTTACATTTTCAGCACCACCTACAACACATTCACTCACTTACACACCTGGCGGATGTCCATTGTGACCACAGCCTTCTACTTTTGGCTATTTTGCTACCAAACTGCTCAAATCTACAACTCATAAACCTTCAGACTGATATTTTATCTGCCTGCTCAAACCTGCTCTCCTGCAGTGTGGATGGGGAACACAATACGACGGCTGCTGGGAGAAAGTCTCACCACTATGTTGCTGCACCCTCTCACATTGACAGAGGGAGACATCAATCTTTCACTAATTCCTTCAAGTGTGAAAGGGTCCTTGTGGTGTCAGCCAAAGGGGGAAGATGGTCCTGGCCAGAGTTAGTGAATGAGGGGAGGGCAGAGAGGAGGATGGGAGGAGAAGGGCCTCCCCACCACAGAGACCCTTCCTTCTGGGTCCCCCACATCAACCCTGCGGCTGACACCCCCGGACAGCCGACCAGATGGCGACAGCATTAGCCCAACAAAGGCTATCCAATTAGGGGTACAAAAGAGAGAAAGGGGGTGGCATTGTACTGATGGACGGCACACAAGAAGAAGAACAGCCAGGCAGGCCGCCTGAGACCAAAGCAAGTCAATAGCGTACCTACAACCCCCATCCCTACGCACAGACACACACACACCCTCCACACACACTTGCTTACGCCCCCCTGGCAGTAATATAGGGGACTATGACTTTATTACCCCTCATTAACACAAATTAGACCACTTGAGCCTCTCTGAATGGCGATGACAAATTGAATTAAGTGTTTGGAAACAAGTCAATCCCCACCCCTGGCCAGGCTGCGACCATATTGCATTAACATTCATTCAAGGGTGTGTGTGTGTGTGTGTGTGTGTGTGTGTGTGAGTGAATGAGTGGAGCTATAAAAAAAACTGAGCTATTATTTAAAGATTGGTGGAGTTTTTAGAGGCTGTGAATGGGTAAATTCCTTTGGAAATTATATGGAACCTCCTGGCTGTGGTGAGTTAACTCTGGCAAGTTAAGGGCGAAATCAAACAGAATGGAGCAGTTGGTTTAGACTGAGGATTGAGTCAGTGAGGAGTTAACACAATTTATCTTGAGATTAGCTACATTTATTAATGACACGCCCATCAAAGTTTCTCAGTTTTAGAAACAAAAATCTGGATGCTAATGTGTACTATGGCATGAATATATTTAATAAAGTGTGCTGCATCTGGTGGAATTTTTTTGTGTGCTAATGTGCTTTGGTCCATTTTCATTTCAAACAGATGCGTTTGCACGGAAAGGAAATCTCTTGAATATGCTGGCCCAGAATGATCAGATTCACCTCTTACCCACATTTAATTTCAGAATGTAAATACGGAAACATTCTGATAAGTGATATACTTTTATTGATTTCCAGAGGGAAAACTCAGGCAATAAATTTCATGGTCATTGCAGTTGGTTAATGATGTAAGGTGTAGACCCCTAAATGTGGGAATGTGTGTAAATAGTAAACTTTAGTTAACCATCTCAACAAATCTCATCTCACTGAAAATTAAAAGGAAACAAAAAGCTTCATAAACATCTAGAAGGGGAGATCTGGAAGAGTAACCTATCTTTGACAACTGTAGTTTAAAAAATATAGTTAGAAAAACATGACGCTAATATAACACTGATGATTTCAGGAAAGGTAACATTGGGGTTTATGATAGGCATTGTTTGCTGTTAGCTGTCAGGCTAATTGCAAGGTAATTACCTGGTTAGTGTTGCTGTAAATTTCTAATAATGCCTCAAAGAATTTCAGAGTTTCTTGCTGACAAGGCAACAAAAGTCAACAGAAGCCCTTCAGCCTGGTTACATCATTAAAATATATGGACTTCATTATGTTACTTCACTTGTTCCCCTTTTTCTCTGGAATAAGAATGATCTTTTATCCCCCTTATTCTGTTACAGTTACACACAATCTTTCAGTTAAGTCGGATGAAAAAATTGTTCTTCCCTTTTAAACTGTTCATATTCAATCAAAGGAAGAAAATATTGAAAATTTTCTTTTCTGTTCAGATTGACTGAAAAAAATTAAAGCCAGGTTAAACTTTGTGCAATCACTGTTTCTAGAAATCAATGGTGTAATAATAGTTATGCTGCTTTGAGCCCTCAAAAATCCAATAAGTAGCAGCGATAATCAGGCTGCTAATTGACATTTTATAATCACAGAAATATAACATGTCTGCAGTCCTCCCACTGTGATGCTCTCTTCTCCACTTAACTTTTTCCTAAACACCATTGTCTCATGGACACAGATTTTACTTAAAGCGTCTCTTTTAAAGGTTGTAGAAGACTGCCACCTCCTGGCAGCTAATGGCATTACAGTTTTGCTGTAATTCCTCACAAAAAATAACAAAATCAAACAGAGAAATCAGATTGGAATGTCTGGAAATGGCCAAAATATGAAAGGTAATTAAAGTAGGAAAAATGATGGTGATGAGTCCCTGCTTTAGGTGTTTGAAAGCTGTTATTGGAACACATTTAGAGTTCAACTCCAGATTAAGTTTATGAGCAAAGCAAACAAATCAAAATGTTACTCTGACAGTGGAACACTTAAGTAGTTAAATGGGGACAGTAACAAAATGTTGTCGATGTTTTGTGAGCCACACAGTGAACTTACACACACACACACACACACACACACACACACACACACATACTCTCTCTCTCTCTCTCTCTCACACACACACACACACACACACACACACACACACATCCTTAATGCTGCTTTCAGATGTTAGAATTTGGCTGGGAAACAAAAGAAAGTCCGATTTCCTTCCTCATGTGTATTTCAGACAGCTGTTTTATTTCAAACAATCACCGATGGTGGTTTCAATTACAGCCTCTCAGAGCGCAAACATTATTAAATTCACATGTTTTTAAAGTTACTTCTTAAAGTTACATCTGAGCATGTGCCTTCTTTTCCAGAAATGCACTTGTTAAGTGTTTTTGATGGAGAGGTAATATGTCACGCTTTACCTCTTATCTGTCCACATTTTCCCAGCCAGTCCTGGGATTTACACCAGCGACATTCTGTCTAACCATAGACTATCACCACCATCATCATCATAAGTCTACCAAAACTAGAAACAAAGACAATTGTCATCACATAAGGATTTCTCATCTCATCTTACTGACACAGAATAAGAGGATTATATGGCATCAAATTACAGCTAAAGCCACAGTGTACTTGTAAATGCTGGACTACAAGGAAGAAGTTTCCAAAACAAATGTCAAAGTACAACAACAATAGAAAAAAAGCTTGAGAGATGTAATTAGAAAGAAGGTTCTCACTCCTTAGATGGCTGGGGTGCTATAGGGGCTATAGGTGGGGATAGGCATTACAAAAACATGAACATAATGTTGGAACAGTTAGTGGAAATGCAAAATGTGATTATAATCCGATGATGTGATTAAAAGGGGTCCAATAAAAATATAAATCCAATATTGAAAAGTCCAAAAAAGTATAAATTAGTCCAATAGTGTCAAGCAATTTTAATATGCAATCAATTGTCAATTGTCTTAAAGTTTTGGAATCTTGTCCATCGGGTTTTTTTCTTCTTCCAGGTCAAGAAAATACATTATCTTTATTTTTAGTATCAAAAATCAAACACCAGATGGTGCTAGAAGTTAATAACATACCATGACTTCTAAAAACACACAGCAAGCTCCCCAGTGCACCCTTAGTCAACAATACACATACATCCGCACATAAACATGGATTTTGTGGCTCACTCTCCAATGAATCGAACTTTGTGTTGTGATTATATGGTTTCGTACTTTTACGCATGGTTTTATACCTCCTTCTGTAAACTTTTGTTTTATGTCGATTGAATATTTTATTGAATGCACCACACATGTCCACACTTCAGGAAAAAATGCAGCCTTTTTTAAGTGACTTATAAAAAGCTGGTGTTGGTAAACATCAAACAAGTTGGTTACAGGGTTACAAGGTTACCAATCTGGCAGGTCGGTCAGTCACAGCGTTTCTGCTTTCACAGTTTTTAATATTTACTTACATCACACTGTAACACCTTTTTCTTTGCCAATGAAAACAATTGAGAAAACATCACATCATATTGGTATAAACTAGGCTTCAAACAGTGAAAGATTTTTAAAGAAAAGTTCTTGTTAGGTGTTTAGAGAGACCATTGGGGTCTTTTGAGCAAGATATGAGTGGAAGAATGAAAATATATTGTAGCAGATGGGAAATGTTAGCCGTGGTTGTGCCAGATGGGAAATGTTGCATGTAAATTTTGAATAAAAACCACAATTTAGACTAAAGTCCCGATGACAGATTGTGAATGGCCATTATTCCTGACCAAAATGCCCCTATGATTAAACCAAATGAAGTGAAAAGAGTAATGTTGCTGCAGTTTGTTCAAGAATGCATAGTGTTAATAGTGCCTTGGTTTGACATTTATTTCCCACTGTGGAACTATTTAAAACAAGAGTAATCATTTTGCATGGCAAAAAAAGTATACTAAGCGTGCACTAATTACACTTTACTTCACACTTGTAAACTAACTTAGTTTGGACACATATAATGAAAGTTTTGGTAAGCTGGGGGTGAAATATGTTCCTAAGCCTCATCCTCATCAAAAACTATAAACACATTAAACTTAGAGATAATTCCATTTGGCGAGTACAGCACAAACTAGAATTTCAGGTTCCTGCAAAATACCAATATTTTAATTAGTGAAAGATCTTCATTGAGTTTTATCCCTTCATGGTTACTATAGATAGAAAGACCATAGACAGCCTATCCATCTATCTATCTACCTTATGTGGGTCACTGCTGTTGTCGTACAATCTCAGAAAGCTCTATTATTTTAATTACAATTACATATAATATCCACAGTCAATAGGCCAAGACAAGTATAGCAAAGTCTACATAGTACAATACAACCAAATATTACATTTAATCTGCCACTGTTCCATTTACGGAACATGTTTAAAATCAATATTCTTGGTTCAGTCCTTTGGTGTGAAATGTCTGTAATGTGAATAACTTTCCCTCCTCTGAAGGAAAAGGATCTATAAGATGTGAAGAGAATTTTGACGAGATGTATTTTCTTCAAGCATCTTTGAGCTGCATATTCCCTGCACCCTGATCGATTTGAACAACATCTACTTTATAGAAATTAAGCTTTGACAACCAAAACTCAGGCGAATAATTCACTGAGGCCTTTGTATTGACCAAGACTATCAACAGGGTAGAAAAGTAGATAATTACTTACATACATGATGTAATATTAATAGCTAACCAATCTGGTTACTATACTTGTACTGTTTTTCAAAATCAATAATTCTACTTTCTTTTAAAATAGATGTTGCACTGCAAGCTATAGTCAAATACATTAACTTTCAGATAGATAAAGGTATGGTGCATGCACATGATTGACAAGAATGCCCTACCGGACGTTTGCGCATTCACATAACTGTTACTTAAATTGTTTTCTCCAAAAGAGTTGCTATACTCTATAGCTTTGACAGAGGCAATCTTTGAGTAATGCTTAAGTCTAAACTTAAGTCAAAAACTACAAACAATGTGCTGCCTCTTTGAAACATATTGAGAAAAGAAAATTTTTTAAATTAAAGTTGAGTTGTTAAAATCCAAATATAATACCACAATATACAAATACAAATAAGTAAGTAAAGTAAGTAAAATGCATTCCAAATTCTACCTCAAGCCAATATTATTTAGCATTTTATATGAGAGTGTCTTTAAATTATTATTATATGGTGGCATACATTTTTGTTGGTAGAAAAAAAAGGTAATTCCTGAAAAATTGATACAGTCAGTGTGTGAATTTGTTTCATTTGCTGTAAAATAAAAAGTACAAAATTTTGCTCCCACTGCTACTAAGCCTCTTGTGCATCAGCAGCAGATTTGACCTTGACGGGATCTTAGAACATCCATCTGAAGGGGCAGTTGCATTAAATTCCTGTTTCCACGAGGCTCAAGATGTTTAATCTTTCCAAATAAAGTACCTCTTCCAGTCTTTGGGTTGCGCTGTTGCACCATCTTCCTGCACTCCAGTCCAAGTTGCAGATATCTTGTTTGCCTGTAAACTGGCCCAATATCCACCTGGAAGTGGTACAAAAGCACAGTTGTGCAGGAAGCTCTTGCAATTTCCTCCCTCTTGCGTCACAAACGCAATACTGTGCCTCTCACCCAAACCACAACCACATGGGACCCGGTATACTGGAATTTTCCCACTGACAAACACACATTAACTGTGCAGAGTTACGAACTCACTGGATCGTTGGGCCTTAGCTTTTGCTGTGACTCATTCAATGAATGAGCCTATTCTTAGCAACACCTGTTGTGTGTTTATAGGAACAAATGAAGTACAGTATGTCTAAATATGTACTCTTCTTTATTACATATATCAAATTTGTATATCCATTGAGTATTTTTCATTTCCAGAGACATTCCACACTTGTTCTTGATGTTTGAGTTGTATCAACTTTCATTTGTGTGTCTTTCATGTCTCAGCTATACAGTTTCAGCTTACTGCATGAAGCTTGCCAAACATCTGTCAGTGACTCACAACAGTGACATCTTTGGTTTCATGCATCAAGATACTTTGGTGGTGCTGATATATTTTACAGCATTACTTCCAAGCATTCGAGAGCAACAATTTGTATAATTTAAACGAAGCAGCCATTACTGCAGGATAGCGTTCAGTTAACAGTTCGGTCAAACCACAAACTGAGCTGCTATTGATTGCTCCCACCTACAGAGAAATAAATCTTGTAAGTCACCCAGAAACAATTTCAAGTAAATGGAAAAGACCACCCTCTGGCAGTTTTAATGCACTGCATTATTAAATAAGATAAGATAGAAAACAGATCAATTTACCACTTGGACAGTGATCAATGTAGCAACACAATCCCAAAAAAACAACAACTCTGGGCCATTTTAAATGAACATTTTTTTTCTACTAGAATTAAATACATAAGAATGAAAAAGTGTGGTGCATAAAATAGTAAGTACTTGTATTTGTAATAGTAAGTACAAATGTATTGGTGTTGAGGGCTTTTCTGTGATTTACAGCCATCTGAAACCGATTCAACTTTCACAGGTGTTTTCAGTTATTCTGGCTGATTGTACTGTGCACAAGTAGAAGTTTGCTGGAGCAATTCTAGGAAGTCACCAAACCTGGATATACTTAAAATACTCATAAAAGTATGTCTTTCGCCAAATACTTCCATACTAGATTCTAATGTATACAGTATACTAATTGTCATAGTATACATCTTTGCAGTTATTATGCAAAAATGCATTTTACGCTTCTGTACAAACAATCTTGCAGTGTGGGTGCAGTCAAATACCCATACCCAACAGTTTCAGAGTCCCAATTTGCATACTGAATTATATTATAATAAAACCATAGTGACATAGTAAAATGTCTATCTTTATTTATTATTTTCCTTTATACATTTTTTGTACCTGTCTCACTTCTGGCTACGATTTATGTAAAATGTTTGCAGATGTCAGTTGTTCCTCTATTTCCTTTGTGCATTACATTTTCAGACAGAGAATAGTGAACTATAGCAGCACATTGAAAAATCAAGTGTTCTTTAGTTTGCATGGCAATATATTTAGTTATACTTCATTTTGTCACTTCCTCAGTTTGTAGTATGGAATTGGGACACAGCTACAATGTACTTAGATACATTTTACTTATAGTGAATCATACAGGCTATGCATAAAACATGAGTTGTTTTACCCCCAAACACAATTAGTTTAAATATTTTCAGCCTTGGGCACTGTTAATCCCGTCATACTCAAAACTCAAACAAATTTAGTATGTGTACTGACTAAGAATACTTAATTGATTCACTTTTCCAGAGTGAGCACAGTAAATAAAATGAAGAAAAATCTGTTTTCAATTAGTCAACTAGCTAACAGCTGAGTTTAGATATCAGTGAAGCGTGTCTATGCCACACATTGTTGTGGAGGAGATAATAAGTTTAGAAAGAATACATATGGACATATCTGCTGCTATACGGCTGTTTTTCTTCGTGCTGTAATAACAAGTTTAGTGCCCAGTCAGTCCAAAAATTGATTGATAGAGCTAAAGCATTGAACTGAAGTTGAATTCACACCTTGTGCTCAGTTGTATCATTTAAAATAACACAGGAAATCTATCTCTTACACTCGGACGCTTTTTGTAACACTGCAACAAAATGTCCATATCAGTACTTTAATCCTATCTTTATTATCAATCTCTAGATAATATTTACATGTAGATCAACTGTTTTGTATTTGGTGCAGACAAATGGCTTCAAATCAGCACTAGGTCATAATGTGAGGGCTAAAGATGGTGTCCCCTTTACCTCGCTCTATCGAATGACTTTCATGCTTGGCTGCTGTCCAATTTTATCTCCAGGGGTTGCTAGGCGACAGGAACATTCTCATTCCAAGTGTATTCTGGGAAATGATGAAACCAATAAATTAGTTCTCTAGATCTGTAACTTATTATCTGGTTTCAACATCATAAGGGTCAATGAAAAAGCATGCTATGACAATGGACCATTTTCGTGTAGCAATTTACAGTTTACAGACAGAGGTTTTGTTATGTTTTTTAAATCTTAAATTGACACGAGTGATCTGTGGGCAGTAAAAAGTCCACCCCACAAAATGCATCCCTTTAAGATAGAAAAGTCTTGTAATCTACTGCACGGTCACTGCAGAAGTTTAAAGAGGGAATATTCCGTGTAGCAGGCATGATGTGGTGCTGTATGAATTAACGAATCCGCTAAGTCAATTTAACAGCGATGACTAACTGCTGCTGACGAGCATTAGCTTAGTCTTTATCACCTGCCAGAGGGGATCCTGCTGCCTCATTCTTGGTGATAACTGTTCAACATCTGACTGATAACGCTACCCTTTAATTAATTTCTTTAATTAATTTTTTTCTCAATAATCCACATTTTTTTATTAAAAGAAAAACTCACTGGAGTAGTGACGAATGGCAGAACTTTGTCTTTTCCCATCAAGCTCTAAAGAGCTGTAGTGCAGATTGTAGATCGTGTAACAACCTGCAAACGTGCACCATCATTAGGATGATGCAGTCAACTTGGGACTGCATTACATCCATGCAAGGATCCTGTTTGTGGACTTCAGCTCGGCGTTCAACACCATCAGCACCAAACTCACCCAGCTCACTGTGCCAGCCTCCACCTGTCAGTGGATCACAAACTTCCTGACTGACAGGAGTCAGCACGTGAGACTAGGGAACATCACATCCAGCACCTGGACTATTAGCACTGGCGCCCCCCAGCGGTGTGTGCTCTCCCCCTGCTCTTCTCTCCCTACAACAATGACTTCACCTCAGAAGACCCTTCTGTCAAACTCTTGAAGTTTGCTGATGATACAGCGATCATCGACCTTATCCGGGACGGTGATGAATCTGCCTACAGATGGGATGTTGATCAGCTGACTCTCTGGTGCGGCCAGAACAACCTAGAGCCTAACATGCTCAAAACTGTGGAGATGATCGTGGACTTCAGCAGGAGCCCCCCCCCCACTATGCCCCCCCATCACCATTCTCAACAGCCCTGTGTCTGCTGTGCGATCGTTCAGGTTTCTGGGATCCACGATATTCCAGGACCTAAAGTGGGAGCCCAACACTGACACCATCAAGAAGGCCCAGCAAAGGAGGTACTTCCTGCACCAGCTCAGGAAGCTCAACCTGCCTAGGGAGCTGCTGATCCACTTTTACACAGCCATCATCCAGTCTGTTTTCTGCACATCCATCACTGATCATAGGTGCCAACCTGCCCTCCATTCAGGACTTATACATTTCCAGATTCAGGAAACGGGCAGGAAACATCACTGCAGATCCATCTCTCTGTACGCCAAAACCAACAGACTCAGGTACAGTTTCTTCCCACAAGCCATCACTCTGATGAAGAGCTGCTTTCTGGTGATTACCTTGTATTTGCAAATGAGAATCATCTGACAATGGTTCCAACTTTTCAAAATCTACAATTTGACAAGAATGGCCATTTCATGCAGTGATTGGCTGGTTATGCAGCAGTGAGAAGGCAGGTTAGAACTTGTTTCTCAACCTCTCTTACATTTGAGTGCAACATCAAGAATAATAAATCCCACCAAAGGAAAAAAGGACATTATATTTTTGATGGCCTAACTCAAAAGGCATTGTTATTTAAATTGTCACTGATATCTATTAAAAATGGTCTTGTTTTGGTCAGCTAGTTTATTGACAAGGTTAAGCTCTTGCAGGGTTGTATCTCCTGTTATTTTATGTAGCCTTGATTATCTCTGCTGATAGAGGGCTTTGCAGGATCTACCCATCAAGCTGAATGGCAAGAGCTGCAAACAGTTGTAGCTGCTGCTGATGCTTGGAATGAGTGGCAACAAAGGGCCCCTTTTGAAAAATAAATGCTATAAGTAAATAAAATAAATTGTTTCTTCTTTCCTATTGCATCCTTTCAGCTGACTTTACTATCCAACACTGAAAAAAGCTGCTATCCATTTAAGATGCCATTGTTTGGAAGATGACATCTGGAGGATATTGAATTCTTGAAACTATTTATAAATACCAAGAGGCACTGATATGAACAGAAAACAAGTCGTCTGCTGTCTTGTTTTTTATGGACTGTCTAAGAATATTCCAATAATAGTGAATAAGCTGAGAATGCCCACAGCCAGGCTGTGAATGAAGCAAGACAGATGAATATTTGCTTCAAATGCAGAACAACATTTTAAGAAAACCCACTCTTAAAAAATACCTAGTACTCCCTGAATAAATGTTGATATTATCTGATGCTGCTTTTGCCGTGCAGACCTTCTATGGATACGCACCAGTGACTTGGAGGATTATTTCAACTGACAGTACATCTGCAGCAGTGCAACAGCCACTGAGAAATAAGATGATCATGCTGTGAAGGAAACTTAATAACCTGTCTGCCTCACTTAAACAGCGCCAAGTTTTGGTTTCAAATAAATCCTTTGTGAAATTTCAATTACAGCATCAAAGCTGCAATCTGCCCTCAGAGGGACAGAGTTGTTATCACAGAGCCTGGAGAATGGTCAGTGCATCAATGTTGACAAAGAGTTTGATAACACCATACTCGTCATTATGATTCCTTCCACATGAGTGGCTTTGAAGACCACTGAACATAGGAAGTGACACAAAATAGGTATTAATGTTTTCATAATACCTTTTTATCACCACAGGGGGTGGTAATGTGTTGAAAATGCATCTATGCCGAAACCTTTTAGGGGAGTTTTCTTCCAATTTTCTCCAATTTTAAAATCAAACCTGATCCAAATCACCACTAAGCCATCCAATGTGAGGGCTAAAGACGGTATCCTCTTTACCTGCCTCTATGGAATGGCTTTCAGCTGCTTTTCCAATTTTTACTCCAGGAGTTGCTAGGCGACAGGGGTATCCTCATTACAAGTGGATTCTGGGAAATGATGCAGATCTGTAACTTATTAGCAGCCTTCCACACTGTTGTCATGTGGGTCACTGAAAGAGAAGGATGCTATGCAAATGGAGCATTGGGTCATTTAGCAAAGCCATTGCAGTATTTGCTATGTCCTGCCCAGAGAACCAGACTGATAAGAGTTCATTGTTTCAGCTCTATTACACCACGTACAAAGGTTAAGAGAGTTGGATTGTGAACTATTGTATTTTGATGCAGTTTTTCAGTCAGCTTCATTAGAAAGCAACAAGAAAGCAAGTGTTATCTGGGAACTGATGGAACCAAAAATGAATGTCCAGACTTATTATTATTAGGTTATTATTTGCCCTCAACATCATTATATGGGTCGGCGAAGAAGATGGATGCTTTTGAAATGGCCCATTGTTTGATCTAGTCATTTTAGGATGACAGTATTGTGTATCATAAGAATCCATACAACAAACACAGAGATTACTGCAACATTTTGTAGTATGAGGAATGACTTGAATCTAATATTTGACACCAGGCCAACAAAAGAAAGCCACAACCATCACCTTCTGACTAAAAGATCATTGTGTAATCTAGTGCAGTGATTCCCACCCAGGGGCACTTGTATCCCATAGGGTACTTCTGCAATTACAGTACCAGGCAGTACGTGGAAAGATTGTGGAGTGGCTCAGCTAAGTTGCAAAAAAGAAAAGAAAAGAAAATAGAGACCATGCCTGACCATAGACAATTCCAGGATAACTTTATCTTGAATTAATATCTCCCGTTTTTGTAAAAGAACAGAAAGTACATGGCAGTACTTTGCTGCTGCACAACCTGCCTTACATTGCTCTGCGTGTCAATCTCTGCAGAGAGATTTGTTGTGCACACAAATTGTATATTGTATGAAAACCAGCCAGCTAAGACATATCATGTGATCATGAAAGATATATATCTCATAAATGGTGCAACTAACTAGATTATATGGGCCCTGTCTGCAGAGTGGCTAATGGAGGCTGCGGCGTAGAGGGAATAAGACCTGTTAGCTGACTGTGTTTGCATGAAATTCTAGCCCGGCAGGCTTTTTCACCACTGTTCTCACAGAGATAAATCCCTGTTGCACTTAGTAGTCATTCATTTTTAATGACGCAGCCTCAGCTGGAGAGATGCATGAAGACTGAGGAGGGGGAACAGGGAGAAGGGAGGGAGGAACAGCCAAGGTGTGGATGACAACAGCCGGATGCCTCAGGCCAATGTGTGCACAGTCTTCTTGATGTGTTTTTGTACCGTATGCTTAGCATCAGCAGCAATTATGAATGTCTGGGGTTGTTTTGCTGGTGAGTCCAGCCACAGACAGTAAAGCCATTCATGAACTCATCATGGTTTATTGTTCCCTTATTGATGGGACATTTGTAAGAAACCAAACTGCTGTAGTAAGTTATAAGCACTCACAGCTGCACTGTGTACAGCTCTGACTTTTTCGAAAAAACAAGAAGCAGCAGCAAAGCTTCCTGCCTCTTAATATGTCTGCAGCAGCCATTCCACAGATGGCAGGCAGAGTAGGCCGGGAGGGCCAGCTATTCAATCCACTTCAGCGCAAACATGATCCGTTTGAATGGCAAAGCATAAGCCAAGACATTCTTGTGTGGGCAGACCTCCCTAAACAACCACGAACAACCGCAGCACTGTGTTTGTCCTTCAGAGACAAATCTTTAAGATAGGAGAGCTGCAGATTAGTTTGAGTTTGTCCAAAAAGGCTAAAGGGAAGTTTTTCTCTGTTAAATGTGTTGTTGTGTGCACAAGGGCTCAACACTGACATGATCCACATACAGTCTGTGTGTTAGTTAGTCAGTGAGGCGGTCAATTAATAGGTCAACTGGGGCAAGCAAGGCCTTTCCTGTAAATGTGTTTTAGTCTACTTTTTAATCAGTCTATCTGCAAATCAGTCAGTAAAACAGAATAGTTGTCTAAGAGTCTAAAATTACTGTTTTTAAAATATACCCAATCAGTCAAATGTTGAGTAAACCAACTGAAGAACATGACCACATAGTTCCAAATATTTGGAAAGGTTTTATTTGTCTAGTGGATTCATATGTTGTTATTCTGCACAGCAGCATACAGGAGATTGTGGTAAAATATAAATAAAGTTCAACAGTGTTTCTTTTTCTATTATTCATTTAATCAAAAAACCTCTGTTAAAAGTGGCAAATTTGTGTCAGCATTTTTCATTATCCACTCTTGCACACTCTTATGAATGTAACATTGAACAACTAAACTTTAAAAAGTATGGGTATAATCATTATTTACAGACAATCACCATTTGGTGAGCAATGCTTATAGCTTCTTGGAAATTCACTTCCTTAATGTTAAATGCAACAAAATGAAAATACAATTATGTTATACAAAGATCAAAAATACTATCAAAACCCTTATTATAAATGGCAGCACTATATCAATAAACTGCTGTTAACATTTTACATGTAAGTACAAAATCCTGTTGAGGTAGCGCCCTCTGAAGTCACTTGTAATGTTAAAATACTGAATAAACATCACTTTATATACAATACAGCAAATCTTTCTTCTTTCTTCAATGCAATTGTATTCCTTTGGTAAACAAAACTGTCAGAAATGTGCAGTCCTGCAAGTGACACTTTCAATCATACATTCACAACATTTTTGCATCTTTTTTGGATTCTTCAAAAAAGGAAAAATGGGATAACATGTTGTTGTTTATTAACATTCATTTGCTCTTCTTCACCCTACACTCAGAGTGAAAGGTAAATGGGACTCACTCCACTTGATACTGCAGAGCAGACCTGCCCATGAGACTCACTGGTGAAATCATTGTCAGGGCAAACCAAAACAACAAAACACCATAGAGAGAGAGAGAGAGAGAGAGAGAGAGAGAGAGAAAGAGAGAGAGAGAGAGAGAGACCTGACAGTGAAAGAAATCCAGTGTGTCGCCCTTATTTGGGAATGTAAACATATAAAATGAAGGCTAGTATCTCTCAATTCTAAATGGTTGTAAATAACGTTCTCATCACATGGGATTGGAAAAGAAGTTTGGCTTGGCAACAATTGATTATACTGCTCCTCAGAGAACATGAGCTCTAAACAGAGGCCACATTGTCTTTTTTTCTTCCTGCCTTGCAGATTGAATGTCAACTTTTAGAGCAAGTTGGAAAATATGTTGTGGAGTGCAGGCAGATGGGATCAAAGAGTTCCTCCTCCAGTCAGATGCACACAAGTACTCATTAATGACACATTCTTGAGCTTCTTTAATGGCAAACATAACTTTGGTTTTCTAAGAAGTGAAAGAAAATTACAGTGAGCTTAGCTCACCTTACAAAAATACTTGGTAGAAATATGACATTCATCCCCTTTGCCAATGTCAGTGTGTTTCCCTACATGACCAAAATACTTTTTTAAAAATGTATTCACACTTTGTGATTATTGATACATGTATTTATATGCACACTCTCAAATGACTACAAACTACCAAGAAAAATAAATCCAATGTATAACCATAAAATTATTCTATGTGGATAAAAGAACTATAAAAATATAAGAGATCTTAAAGGGAAAAAACGATAAAATCAATATGTTTATGAAACTGGGATAAAGGCTAGAGCCGAAATCAAAACAGTCATCTGGAAATTGTTCAGTGCAATTCAATTTACTTAATAGCCATGTCTGTTTAGAATATTTTCATCCTCTTACCACCCACAGCCCTCCCTCCCTTTAATGGTCGTTGGGATGGCTGGTCTTTTGACAGTGGACAGTATTTTATCGTGTGGGCATTGTCCCCGTTGGCACTGCAAAGGGGACAGGTATAAGCCCTCAGAATGGGGCACACAACCCTGCCGTCTGGAGTCTTCAGGACGTGAGAGCCGTACACCTCCTCAGGCGCTCCGTTATTTCGGCAGAAGACGCAGATTTTGGGCTCCTGCTTGCTCCTGGAAGCGGGTTTGCGCATCTTCCTCTCCATGCCGAACAGATCGAACCCCGAGAAGCTCCCACCAAAGCCCACATCTCGCTCCGGCTGGACGCTGAGCTGGTTCTGGAATGGGCTCAGTATCGAGAAACGTTCCTTTATGTCCAGAATGGAGGCCGGCGGGGGGCTCCCGGACGGGCAGCAACAGTCCATGTGCAGACTCTCTCCAACACCGCCCGCGATTACGCACGGACATGTCGGGGAGTCGTCCAAGCCCAGGGTCGCTTTCAGGGACTCCGTGATGGAGTTGGGGTTCTGGGGCATGCTGAGTTTATTATTCTTCGTAACCAACGTCGTCAGGCCGAGATAGTCGTTCCAGAAATTAAAAGTATAGTCATATGGGCTGCGCGCATTCAAATAGTTGTGATTGAGAAAATCCATGGTGACTTCTGGTCGTTTGCTTGCGATCAAAAAGTGAAACAAGCAGTGTAATCCGTAAAGTCTTTGTAGCCAGAGTTCGTCTCCAAGAATGGTTCATGCACAGCGATGTGGTCTCCAGTGTTCCTGTTATATTTGGGCGTCCTGCAAACAGGCTTTCTGGTTATAAGGACCAGGAGGGTGGGGCGCTCTCCCTTCAAAACCAAGTTTCTGATCAGGTTGAAAGCAAGCTGCTTTTCTTCAAAGCCACATTTACACATACTTGTTTTCTTGCGGGCAAGCGCTTTGTCGATATCCATTACCATTCTGCTGTTTAGGGGATAGGGCATTTTCGTGAAAAAAAGTACTTCATTGTTAATGATTTGGGCAAGTGCGCAGATAAATAATTTTCGCGCACAAAGACTTACTGTAGTTAATTACGTTATTTCACCGCGACTACCAATCAATTAAAGGAGGATAGCTTGCCTCTTTGTTCACCCTTGTAAAATACATTACAATTCCGCATGTTTCGTGAATCAATATCGTTAATTATTGTGCATGAATACCCTCAACGCCAACTCGGGCGTATACACATCTTAACCCCTTATATTCCGGGAGAAGTGCCCTTTGTTCCATGTAGCAGCCATCCTCTCACTGTCCTGGGAAAAGAAATTCTTTGCTGATGCATCCTATTATGTTCTAATTGAATCAATATGAGACAAACATATTAACCAAACCCTGATGTTTTCAGGTTTTCTCATGCTGAAGAAGTTTATTGCTCCATTTACTGGACATATTCATCTGGAAGGCGTAATTTTTAATTCAAATAACCAAATTAAATTATAATGTGCAGTTAATTATAATGCGTTTTTCTGTATTTTTTCCCCCGTTTATTATCATAAGTTTCTTCATAACAGCTCATTCTACATGACATGGGCTTAATGGCATTGCTCTATACACAGGTAGGTATGCTCTGAGAAATACTATGTTTAACATGTAAATCTACTATCTGTGTTTACTGTAAAAAGTTTGATTTTTCTGTAGAAAATAAAACTTGGTAAGTTTAGAAGTAAACAAACATTTTATGACATCTCAGTGTGTATTAAATTTGTTTTTAGTTGTCACATGCTGTTATAAAATCCAGACAAAACATGGCATCAGTCCACTCAGACAAGATGTAAACACAACATGCAGAACAGTTTTTCAACAGGGGGCAGCATAGTGCAATTACAGGTCAGTTAATTTAAACCAAAAGCCCCCCCTTACTTCCATTCTTCCCTCCCCTGAATGAAGGAGAGTGCCAAACAAAACCTACAGTAATGATGGTCACTAGCTGGAAGATGAAAGTCACTCATGATGTTCCACTAGCCAGATGTCGTTAGTATATTATGATTCCGCAGAGGCAACAATTGTTATAGAGAGGAGCACACAACCAAACTGTACAGATCTTGTCAATGAAATTAGGACTCTTTACCTGAATAATACACAATATACTTCTGAGTGAAGGTCTAATGAGAAATCTGCACAACTACTATGAAGCTACATGACAAAACAACATATTGTGGGATATGTGTAGGGTGAGTTAGTGTTGTTAAAGGCTCAGTTCACCGAAATTACCCCAGATACCTTCTCATTTACATCTAGTGCTAACTAGCCAGTTTGTTTGTGGCACTAACGGCACTGAACCATTACAAAATCAGAAGGTTTCTCTCTACAGAAACAGTGTCCTGTTTAATCTGTTAATCCACAGAACACACTTCATAGGGACTCTTTATTTGGTAGAAAGTTGTTTCCAAGAAAACTGTTTAGGAATATGTCTGTGGATTATCCAGAGTAAACATAGGTTGGACGTTGCTGATGAGGATTTTTTTGTGTCTTTTTTGAATTCTTTGAACAACAAGATGAATCTAATTCACCTCAGGCAGAAATCTTTGAAATTGATTTTGTTTCACATGTCTTTTCTCATCTTTTATTAAAGAGGCGTATTATGTTCATTTTCAGGTTCAAAATCTTATTTAGGGGTTGTACCAGAACAGGTTTACATGGTTTCATTTAAAAAACAACAACATATTTTTTGACATACTACACATTGCTGCAGCTCCTCTTTTCACCCTATGTATTGTACGCTCCGTTTTAGCTATGGAGTGATACATCTTGCCTCTACATGATCTTTGTTGGGAGTTGCACATGTGCAGCTCCTAGTTAAGGACTACTAGCCAATCAGAAGCAGAGAAGGGCGGGTTGTGAGAGGCCGGTAAACATGGCTTTGGTTCAGCTGTATGTTCCCCTTACCAGCTTAGCAATATGGACAGGGGCAAGAGTTTCAGCGTGGTGAGTTATTAATCTGTAACAAATGTATCTTTCATCCATAAAGTTATAACCGAGCTCTGTCTCTACATCACAGTAACAACTTTTTCAACAACATTGACTGCCTGGAGGGTAGCTAGTGTTTGGAAGGGAGAGGAGAGGTGTGTGCTGTAGCAGAGTGTTTTTCCACCGGTGTTTTTGAGGGCGAGCATTATGACACGTGTTTTCTTGTGATATCACAAGAGAGCGGAAGAAAAAGCTGTACTACAAACAAGCTGTTTTCAGGCAGTTCAGAGCAGAGTTTTCTGTGGGAGAGACCTTTGGGCTTTTTCACTTTTCACTATTACATGCACAAAGAAGATATATAACTCAATAAAGGAGAGGGGAAAAAATCATTATACCACCTCTTTAAGTTTAAGTGCAAAGCAAAAAAACAAGAAAAGAAAGAAGGAACCTGAGTACCCAAACAATTCCCTTTCCAATCATGTAGGATTGTGCATTGATAACATTGGTTTCACAGATAGCAAATATAACCACATCATTAACACAATGTCATTAAAAACTCTTACTATCACAATATATCACAACATAAGTAGTGGTTGGTGTAAAAAGCCATATCTGTTGGGGTTGCAAGAGTTTGTAAAATTTCTCAGATACAACAAAACATATTATAGGCTACTGTAGCTTACTTTGACAAAATGGACCACATTTACTTTAGCGATAACTTTACTTGAAAGCGCTAAAGCTGATGATACACGGAGCAACTTTTAGAGCAATCGTGCTGGGCAACGTTACCGTCAGTGGTAATGAGTAAAGATTACTACCGTAATCCCCTTCCCCCACCACCCGCCCCGCACTGCCGCTATCCGTTCAAAACATAGTCGGACTTGCCTCCAGCAAGATTGCCCAGCAACATTGCTCAAAAAGTTGCCCTGTGTATCATCAGCTTAAGTTGTGTCTTGAGGAATGAAATCAGTTCCTCATCTGAAACATCATCAACAACATAGAATAACCTCTCACAGTCATCCCAGTGACACAGACCTCCAATATGGCTGCTAGAGGGTGTTATTCAGCATCCAAAAGCTCATTTATGGAAATAATGTTAGTGCTTTTCTTGTCTATTTTGATTCTTGTAATATGCACATACTGTGTATGGAAAGCTTATTGCATGTAAAGGGATATGTATAATCTGCTGCTCTTGCATTATTTGTTTTCATTAAGGACCTGTCTATTAATTTTTACAAAAAACTGTATGTCTCTATAAGAAACCTACCAATTAGTGATACAGATTGTGATTCTTAAGTTAAAATCCAAAGGGAATATGAGGTAGTCGTCCTAACCAGTCTACTCATTGCGGGCCTCTGATGAAGTGGGCAGCTCAGGAATGTGGAAGCGGCCCTCTTGAAACAACGATAACACGAGTGACTGGTGTTCTAATTAAAACTTCCAGGGGGAGGCTGCAAGAACTCACTGACTTGGAAGCTTCACATCAATTTTTTTTAGGAATATAACAAGAATGCACTATCTTAGGAGAGTGATAAAAGCAGAACAAAAGCACTGTTCAGTGAGCTCCGATTTTTTAGAGGCCATTTCTCTCTGTACTGTGTGTTCAGCAAGTTACTTTGAAATAGTATTGACTGCTCATTGGATTTTCATTCCAGAGCCCCCATTCAGCTGGAGCAAAATATGAATTTTATGATGAAGCATTAATAATGTATGTAATCGCCAATTCTTTTTTTGCAAGCCAGGGCAGACTGTATGAGCAGATTCCTGTGTTGGTGCAGTGTAACTGAAATATTCATGGCCATATTATTTCTTAATTTTGTTGTGACTAAGAGGAATTAATACTCATCATAACTAAAGCTAATTCTGCGGCTGCCTCGAGGTTGCATGAGTATATTGGACAAGGAAGTGAGATTTGCAGTGGAATGATGCATAACATCAGCGGGGTGGCTGTGGCTGTAAATCGATTTATGAATCACACAGACTAAGTGATTGTTGTGTAAGTGTTTTTTTTTTGCTTGACAGGGGGAAAAACAGATCATTAGGAAAAGTGGTGACTGGCTGAGGAAGACACTTTGTTTTTAATGATCAAATCATATTTCCTGCATGGGCTCATTAGCAATATGAGCCTTACATCTACATTTTTTTCCTGTTTGTGCTTTAGATGTATTATGCAATGCAAATCAGCTCAGACGTGTCTTTTGCTGAAGTTAGGGGTATGATAATGTGTGATTTAAACCATCTCGCAGTGCTAATCTGCTTCATGCATTATGATTAGATTCATCAACACATTCTGTGCCTTGATCCAGGCCTTGTATTTTGGCAAACAGAACAAGATTTAGGGTGCAAAAGTCTGCTCAATTCATATTTGACACAATAAATGAATGATTGATGATATTGTGGAATGCATGAAAAAATCTGATTCTTTTTTTTTTCACTCTTATTGCATCTGCTCATACAGCTAGTCAGTTCCCCTGGAAATAAATAAAGTATGGAGCAGGATCACATGATGGTGTCTAAAAGTCCTCCAGACACCAGGAAGTTATCCCTGCTTGTGCAACAGACTAATACAAAAAGATATACAGTATAGAGATGAATTAAAAACATAAATAAATAATATCGATAGCTTCCTGGGTATAGGGTTAAATAGCTACTTTTGGTTTGTTACTTTTTGCAGTGTATGAACCTAGTAAAAGTTGAAATGTATAATTTGGGCATGTTTGGAATCATTATGGTGTTTGTAACCTCTAAGGCTACAACACATTTTTCTGTTAAATACCATAATGTTTTCAATGGCTGTCTGGTTATCATTTGTTGCTTATTTTTGCTTATTTTATGTTGCTTATATTCAGCAGTGGCCTTGAGAGGTGAATACATTGGGAAGGATTACACAAAGCTCACACACAGGGAAGCTTTCTGCATATTCTAACACTGCTGCTACAGGCAGCTGCCACGCATAAATCATTACAATGCCTTACTCAAAGATACCTTAGATGTGGATATTCCTTCCAACTCTATTTAAGATGATAATCCAAGCCTCGGCACCATCAAAGGCCTCGGTAATACCCTTTTCATATAACAACCCACTCCACCTCCATGTTAAGAGAGTGACATATTGATCACCAAAACAATACATAATGGGTTTGCAGGAATTGCTGAAAAATCCATTTTGCCATATCGATTGCTGTAATGAAGATAAATGCTGAATCACTCAGTATGAAAATAACTCATGTGCATTTTTCATACAATTTTGTTTTGTCGCACTAGAAACGCTGTTCTTTCTTTTTGAGCCTCAGACCCAAAGATTACCATGTGTTTTCATTCACAGCCATTAGAGGTCTGTTTGTGATTATGCAAATGAGAAAACATGCAGGAAATTTAATCAGAGCGTAAATTTGATTTCACGTGAAAGATTGCTAAAGGGTGCGGGCTTGATCTCATAATATTGAGCAACCAAATTATGTTCAATATTTGTTTTCACAGTGGGCCTCCACTCGGACTCACTACAGCTTTATAGGCTTAAGGTTTGCCTTGGTTTGGAGGTTTGAAGTTAACAGCACTGCATAAGGTTTGATTATCCTTTGTTCTCCCCAGAGATGCTGAATGGAAACTGCAGTTAATGGGAAGTATTTCCATATCAGCAGCAAAGCACAGCAGCTTGTGTTCATGCATTTTTATTATTGTTGTGTCCCCTGAACCAAATATCTAAGTGCTCAGTTTTCTTTTGTTCCCCAGCTGAACAGCAAGAAAATGGGCTCTTTGTAATTGCACATAAACTCAGAGGATGGCATTGTGCCGTTGTGTGTGCCAGTGTAGATAACTGGCGATGAAACTGAATGTTACTTTAGAAGCATGACATAATTGAAACTAATAAAGCATGTCAGTCAATAAGGTAGGTGGGTCTGTTTATCAAGCTCAGAGATGTAGAACAAACAAATGTCATTTGGCTTATGAAAGAGGCTTGGTCTAGTGGTCCTGTCTCTAGAAGTCTGACGGTAATGACAGGAAGGTTGTTGTATGTCATTCATGACAGTCTCAGGAAACAATCACTGCTAGTGTAGAGCTCTAAAGCCTTGACAATTTTGTATTTACATCCCCTTACAACTTGACCTTGTTGTATCAGTCTACGTGCACATAGACAGAAGCAAATTAGGCTACATGATTTGCTTCAGAACTGCAGGAGGAAAAATATTCTGAATCAGTACAAGTGAAGTACCTCCAGAGCAAATTTGTGCAAGTTTCCCCGGGAGATATGAAGTTAATTTCACAACTTTTTTGCAAATACCAGAAGCTGTGTGCCCTTCAGTGTGAACAGGTTTGTGGGGCATCTGGTCTCAGGTGTACCAAGCCTTAAGGAATAGTTCACCCCAAAATGTAGTCAGTTATGACACCCCCACCTCCTAAATTAAAATCACATTCATGAGCGTCCTCCTTTTGGTTCCATCCCAGTCTTCTTCCAAAAATGCTTAGCACTAGGTTTTTTTACCTTTTAGGGGCACTCCAATTTTACACATGTATTTTAATTTCATCCTTACAAGTGTCTTCTGTGGTTTTGAAGAAAGTGTTTGAATAAATTACCCCAATAATGTCAGGGCTGGAGGATTTTTAATACAAAACCTGCCTTAAAAACTTTGTATGTATAATTAGAAGTAGGCATTTGGAATGTGTGGGGTACCATACTTCTCAACTGCTTTTAATTCAATTTTGTAAAAGTGCTATACTAAACCACTGAAGCACCCTTTTAGTGCAAGTGTTTTAATCAGTGAATACTATTTTTTTCATGTTTAACCAGGTATGACCAGTTAAGATCTCTTTTACAAGGGTGACCTGGCCAAGACAGCAGTATAAAAAAGGTTACAGAAGACAACAATACCACAAGAAACATTTAAAATATCCATCTACGCATCAAATAATTTAAATAACTTAAAATAACTACACACAGTGACAAGTACCAACCGAGTCATTCATCGTTGTACTTATTAGCGCTTTAAAATCCGATATAAAGACTCATTCTCTTAATGTATTGTATTTTTGAAGGCCATTCCAAGTGGGTGAGGGGAGCAGAGCACAAAAAACTTTCTTTCTCAGTTCCGTCCGTACACCAGGAACATACAACAAGAACAATATGCACATGTTACTGTATCGATGGCTCCTTGTGCAGAATGTTTTAAAAGGCTGAATGATCAAGGCAGTGAGGGAAATTTAAGAGATATTCTAAACCTTTGCATGAAGCATTTTAGTGAAGTATTCCTTGAACTTGAAAGGCCCTATCTTGTTGCAGCTTTGAGTACCAAACTGCAGACCCTGCCAGAGTCTTTTGCATTCTTGCTTTATTTTACCAGAGAATATACTAAGGTCTCCGTATCAGATTCTGCTGCCAATTCAGAGTCAAACTGCTAAAAGTCACTGGTTAAAGTTTAATCCATTTTATTTCACTGGCTTGAGCAATTACTGACATGACAATTCCAGTCAACACAGCCAACACATGACAAGGCTTTGAGCTAAGATGTTATAATGGATAACAATGGATCTTAATACTATATATCTTAAATTAGGAATCACATCTCTATACATGCAGTCTTCTTCCACTTGCTTCCACTTCCTCCTTTGTAGACACTTGCCACAGTCATAAACCAGCCTGCCAAACTAGGAAAGAAAAATCTCTAGGTCACTAAGATAAAAAAAAAAAAGAACTCAAGTGCACCCACGGCATTTCATTCTAAAATCCAATTTTTAAATGCCAAGTTTAAGAGCTACTGAACCCTGCAATAACTGAGGCTATTAAGCTAATATGCAATGACTCACCCATGGCTCTCCCCAGAATTTACGCACAATCCAGTATTCAGTACCACTTTCTAGTACCCAGCCCACTACTGACACAATGTGGTTTATGTCAGGAGTCTCAACATACAGATCTCTGGTGTAAGCATCGCTGTGGCCATGATTCCACATCTGAGGGAAAAGGGATTGAAGTGACATGAATTGAACAGTGAAAACTTTGCCGTGTATGGCCGTTGATGGTAGAAGATTTAAAGTTATTAACCATCCTCAAACTTGATACTGTAGGGAATTTTTTAAAAACAGAATGTTTCAAATGTAGCATTCATACGACTCCCTGCAGAATTACAAAAGAATTTGAAAACCTGATTGGCCCTCCAGCGTAGTTTTCTGCTATCATACTATCCTGACCACTAATGGCTCCAAAGTTACCTACATTCCATAAAGTGAAGTCCTGCAGAGTGTTGTGCCTCCTGAAAGTTGTGCAAGTCCCACATGCATTGAATGGTCTATATTCTGAGAGAAAAAAAAGCAAAAAAAAGACTTTTAAATGAAAACGTAATGAAACAGTGCACATTATTGCTGAGTTCTTACTCTGGTCAATTGCATGGTAGTTGTTGCAGGTCTTGTCAGGGATGCCAAGGGCATACTCGACCATGTGGTGGGCAGACAGATAAGCAGATGGCCACACTCCTTTCTGCGTGATGCTGATAGGATCTACACAGCACAGAGTGAATAAAAGAAAGTCTGGATGATCTGGACAATCCAGCAACCTCATGTGAGCAGTTCATCTAGAACTACTTTGTACACAAATAGTACCTATGAAAAGTGTTCTGTGGATTTTCCAGAGTAACAGGAATGCCATTTCTGTTACGTTTGGCTGTAAATTTTTTAAATACAATTTTGCAGTGCCATTAAAACTAAAACATTTGATGTGCCAATAATGGCCATATGATGTTTCTAATTTGACTTTAACACAAGCTGTGGAGGAACAGAGGAAGAATCAAACCTGCCATTGCGCTGGTGTTGCAAAACCCATTTTAGCCACCTAAAGGTCCAAAATTAATAAAAATGAAAATCAGTTTAAGTGTATGCTAGATTTAGAATATTTTCAGCGCTTTACCTTGCAGTCAGCCAGTCATTTCTTTTGGAACTACTTTGTCAACTGTAGAACTTCTGGATTCCTATGCATAAATGCAAGCCTGTGCTAAAAAATTGTCCTGCAATCTTTACTGATTGTGTGGCAAGTTGTTTAGTTTATCTGAGGTATTTAGGGCTATCTTACCTGATTGTTGTGTACACCGCTGCTCTTCAGCAAGTGTCTATCTGGCATTATTTGGACCGTGGTTGTACATAATCCCCTCCAGAGAATTGATCACTGCAAAGCCGGAGTTGTCTCATTGCTGCACGTCGAGTGTTTATATCTTCAGATTTCTTCTGCCTGTAGGTATTCAATTGGTTTGTTTTTGAATATACTGTTATGTTGAATAAAACTTTTTGGTCATGATTATATTTTGCACATTTCTGTATTTATGCACTGCATGTCTTCAGTTGTATTTTTAATGAACACATTTTGGCCACTGATATCTGTAAAGAAAAGCAACCGGTTCCAGATTGATATTTTAGAATAACTGTAACTGAAGATTGAGCTTCACTTTAAATCTTAGAAATGTGAGATGGAGAACATAAACAATCCATAAATGTAGTTTTTTGTTGAGAATTTAAGTCTATTAATTTAAAAAAAACATATTTTCAAAAGCTGTTTTTAAAGTTATATTGATGCATTGATCCTTGACAGAAGCTCATAATTATGTCACCTCATTCCCACATGTCACTTTGTCTTTTTGTTTATGCTCATACAGTGTCTGTGATAACAAAGACTTTATCCGGCTCCACTGTGAGACCGCAAACAGAGCATGATACTAATTGACTGCCTGCCATCCTCTCCCATCTGCAGGAATAGAAAGTCATATTTAATGCGTTGATTAAAATCTAATCCCTCCATGTGAGTCGGAGATGAAAGTAATTTTCGTCTAATGGAGACTATTAATATTTAGATATAGAAGGGAAACCATATCCCAGATTTGCAATCAGCTGGAGGATGTTAAATTATATTTAAGGCTGCCAGTGAGCTGGAAACCAAAGTATTTAATGCAAATAAGTTTTCTTTTCCAACTGAGATTTTTTTTTTTTTTACTTCTTGCATTCATTGTATGTTTTTCATATTTCTCTTTATTTCATGATAAATGAGATGGTCTCATTACAACTTTGAGAGAAGACAGAGAGACCAAAATAACCATTTATTAGCTGATACTAAAAAAGTACCACCTGATTACACTACTGGAAACCCTGAAACCAGAAGAGTGGGGGCTGTTAGAGCAGCAGATTAATACTCATAGATTTGGAATGAGATGTTAAACAATCACACATTGATGAACAGTGGTTTAAAAATTACGAGTTTAGATGTCGTTTATAAAATATTGAGAGCACTAGGTCCTTTGACATGATCACCCAACTATCATGTATTTATTAGCTGTTTCCTAGGGCTATCTTAACTTGTCACTGGTGCTTTTGGAATCAAACTGAGCATTTGAAACCGCTGTCTTCATTTGGAGAAACTCTTCATAAGGATTTAATGATACAAAGGCCACATACTTCTGGCCATGTAATGTATCTTTCCTTTGATCACAAAACTGTTGGATGAGAGTCATAACTTTATGACTTCGGTTCATTTTCAGGTTTTTTTCAGTTGAGGGATTGCATCCTTCTTAATAAAATTAAAAAGATTCTGTGAATATGTGTGGCCAGAAAATTAAAACATGTCTGCTTATCTAATCTTACTTTGATATTGGATCCACAAGGTTTTTACTTGACAACATAATCTGTGGAACTGTAAAATTCATGTAAATATTGCTGAGAAGTTATCTGAAAATATGTTTCAAAGTAGATGGAAAAATCTGTAATTGAGATACATGGCTGAGTTTCTTTTTCAGTGCACTTTAAAGCAAATTTCAGGGTGTAAATAAGCTTTGAAACCCTCCACATGTTGCCGATGGTGTTTTTATTTTGCTATTTCTTGTGATTGGCTTGCTTGGCTTGAATCAGGAAGTATGCGTACACATCAATATAAACATGTCAGATCCCAGTTATTCAATGCCTCATTCACTGCATGATAGCTTGTTATGGGGGTATCAGTGTGATATCTCCATGATTAGCATTGTTAGCTGCCTTCGCAAGCATGTCCCTTTCCTCATTAATATCAGCAACATCATTAGGGCACAAGTCAGGTGATTTGTGTGTGATAGCGTGTTGTGTGTGTTGCATGTGGGCCAATGAATGCAAGTACGCTTGTGTGTGCATGTGGAGTGGATAATAACTGTGTTCAGTGATCCATGTGAAACTTTGAGATCAGTTGAGTTTCTCTGGCATTTCTTCAGGATGATACCTCGCCTCCACATATTCTCCTCTCACCTGTCAACTGTCATGAAGCGTCACGAAGGAGTGAATGTCAGATAACTGGACAGTTCACTAGAAGGAGCAGCCAAAACAAGGTTCATACAGTTAGCTCAAATCATTTTTCATATCATGAAGTGATAGAGAAGAGAAAAGTGTGAAAAGAAACACGTTTCAAGACAAAATTAAATTAAACATGCCCATTTACCCATGTTATAGCAGTGATTTTCCATATACTTATTTAACAATTGTTCCCAAAATACTTGTTTTCAGTGCTTATCTCATGGTATACATTTAGGCATAAATATTCAACCATTAATCCCACTATATTTCAAATAATGCATCTCTTTAGTCACTTACATTGTATAAGGCATACCAGCCAAGTCATGACACCACTATATGCCAATGCAAGAGGTAGTGAAGTGAAACACTCTAGTATGGCTGGGGAGGTTGGGGTGGTGGATGGGCATGTAACACAAGGCAGTTCATTTTTCACTGGTCACTCTTAAAAATGTTTTCCTTTTTCTATGACACTGTGGCTGCATCCCAGTGGCTATAAACTATCGGCATGATTTTGGGGTATTTTTACCCCATTTATGTGTCATGTCAATGTTTTAACTGGAAATACTCTATTATGATATACTACATCATAAGACACGACATAATGCCTTGTCATTGATTGAATTGATACAACAAATATTTGATGTCACATGATGCACCAACAACAAACATGGAGGAAAGCTCGTTAGATATAAATGTGCCATAAAAAAATAAATAGAATCCATGCTTCTTTACTGGCAGATACAAGACAACTCTTCTTTTGCATGACTAAGGGGGAGTCATAAAACAGAATAAGCAGCATTAAGCTCCATGTCATGTAAATTTCCACAGACTATTATGTACTACTATACTGTTTATTTCACAGGTTGGGGTATTTTAAAGCTGCAAACTTTCATTAGAAATCTGTTTCATTAGTTGAAAATAAACAGCAGCACTTTTTAACAAAGGGTCATCTGGCAGGGCTGAACAAAGCCAAAGTGATTTAATGCAAAAATGAGGAGTACACTGCAAAATGTGTGCAACTTTGCTACCAATTTCATCATCGTATTATTCAAGTCACAGTGAATTTTAACCTACTTCAAGGTGACATTGTTTAAAAAAAAAAAAAAGACATACAGTGTAATTTAATTGAAAATATCCTTCAACTGTCTGATTAATTTAGAAACAAAGGAACTGATTTCATTATGTTGCACAATGTTTCACACTTGTTCACTCACTTTTATCTTGTGGTATTTGCATTTTATTTGTTTTTACTGTAAAGCATTGTGTAACTTCGTTTTGAAGTTATTGATATTATTATTTGTTCTACAAAAGTAATATTTTAAGACCCTGCACTACATTAAATTGTTTGTTTGTAGGATAGACGTCTTGTCGTCTCAAAAGGCAGCCACATTTTCCAGTTGAGAAGATTTCAAAGGCTTTGTATCAAGCTCCTGCCTCTCCAGTAGAACCACCTGTCCACCCAGACCAAATCCCTCAGCCTCAAAGTTCACCGTCGGGGGTTTCGTCACCCAGCAAGCCATTTCACATTCGATTGGCTCAACTGTTTCTAACAAAGCAGCAGCGATGACAGACTTGTTAAGCACATTTCAGTCATTGCAGTCATAAATGGATTTTAATAGAGTGAGCATTAGAATATGGTCAAAAGACTTAAACCTGAGGAATGGGGGCTCAGAGGAATCCCAGTGATCTTTACCAGTCATGTCATAAAGCCGATAATGTTAACGGCCCCTGTGGTTCATGAGAAGTGAGGGGGATAAGAAACAGATAGGGAGACTGAAGGTATCAATTTCAGGATTCATTAAATATTTCTTGACAGTGTACTAGCAACCTGTGAATCTTTTTTTTATAACTCTTTATTGAACATGTTAAAAGACAACAACAAAAAAACTAATGTTCAAAGGGGGTAGGAAGAAGTTGGAATAACTTTTCTTGTCCTACCCCCACTTCAATTATATATTTTAGCTACTTAAATTGTTTGTATCACTTAAGAGTCCATAATCTGTTGGGTTGACTATAAAAAAGATAACAAATAGATATTCCAACTAAATAAAAATCAACAAAAAAGAAAATCACTGTTCCAGCTCAAGGACTCTTTTTTAAATAGAAATTTCAATTGCAATAATGTTTTACATAACTTTAAACCATTATTACTACCCTGTAGCATTAGCTACTGTAGTTGTATCCTTGCAATATATCTTTATTCTATCAAAAGTCTATCTTTTTCAAACTTAAAGCTTTATTTGGTTTTCAAGTTCTTGGTTTTTGAGCAGGATATCTCAAAAACAACATTACAAATTTAAAAGAAATTTGATGGCCATGATGGTGATTAGTATGTGATGCAGACAGCTTTTGTTCAAGGCAGATCTGTAGGCTACAAATAGGCATTTTCTGCCATATATTTTTTATTAAAAAAAAAAGGCTTTTTCATCACTTCTCCAACAAATTAAATAAATAATTCTTTACTAAAGACTCCACAAGATATTAGGAACATTTTTACTTTATTTATTTATTTTGATGAGCTGCACATTTTTCCTTCAATTATTCTTATAGTGGTTACTTAATCACTTGAATTTGGCTAAATTCATCCTTGTACAAAGCCCATTATACCTGGATTTCAGTTTTTCAGGATTGTCTCACATAGATAGAACTTCCTAAACTTCCTACAACATTTTCGGTTGTCTAAATAAACCATTTAACCCATTATTTATGCCTTGGTGGAGGTCTATCTGAGTACTATATGTACCTAAATAATGCAAACCAGTGTCTTAGAAAAAAAACATAGAATGGAAGTGAAATTATACTTTCTCTTGAAGCAATAAGTCTTGCTGTAGTGCTTCTGCCCTGCACTTCTCAGAGAGAACGAATCAATCAAACAGTCAGAGCAGCTCTGTGACGTCTTCTTGTAGATTTTCTGTTAATAATGTTAGAGATTCTGTCAGTGGTGCTCTTTTCTGTTTGTATCTGCCTCATTGTTGTTCTGTTTATTAGTCTCTCAGCATCACCTCAGGGCTTGCTGTGTTTATTGATTGGTTGATTGGTTTGTTTACATTTAAAAGCTTTTTTCCCATGCACGCTGCTCAGGGAAATCACAGTATGCACTGTTTATCTAAACAGAACCCTGCAAAAGGGAAATACAATGTGCACTCATACACCAGGTAGAGATGTCAAAATCAATGTAGTTTCCTTCTCTCCAATCACTCACCCCCTATCCCCATTTTTTTACACTCTAGCACCTAAATTAAGTGCTAGCATATTATTTACTGCAAGATAAAATGCATCACAAAAGGCACCACTTCCTGTTTACCAGAGGACTTTCCAGGGGAAAGCCAATCTATAGGCTTTTATAAACTAGACACAGAATGAATCACCATCGTGTTGTAATCATTGACACTGAACAGGAACGCTGTTTTTTTTTACACTCCAGCTACATTATCTTTCCTTGAGTATCATCTGTCAGCTGTTACTTAAGCTGGTAGGCTAGGCCATCCTCTGGAACACTTATTGTTTATTTGGCTGTGCAGTCTGCAGAACTGAGCCCTGTTGGGAACAAAAGGTCACCTGACAAACATGAAGCCTGTGTTTTGTGAATTCCAGCTCTACCATGTCCACCTCTCTGTGGTTTTATCCCCCAGCACTCTCTTTTAGGCCATTGGAGACTGAAAAACATCCCTGGAGCACAAACTGTGGATGTTATGAGTTTGCTTAGCTCTCCTGTCTATAGGCTTAACTTTCCCTGAATTTCCTCTCTTTGTCGTTTGGCTGGTCTTTCACTTGTTGTGCCACTAGTTCCCCCCTTCTGTGATGTAATTTTTGTTAAAGACAAGAAAGAATCTGAAAATGGTGGGGTATGCCTGAACGGTTGTTTCTCTCTAATCCCTTGACTGATCTGCCCACTTCTTTGGAGTCAATGTATAGTTGTGCATGCACAGATTCTGCTCTGTAAGGTCACTTTTGTTTGGCTGGCTGGATCACCACCACAGAGGACTAATCCTGCAGAATTAGTCCATTCAGTGACCACCTCTTGACCAGGAGGCATTGGCCATTAAAATGGTTACAAAAGGAATGCCTGAGTCCTTTACAAAGGATTTTTTCTCCATAAGGTAAAGGTAACCCACAGAGTGAGTTACAGTTCCTTCAACTGAATTTGAAGCCCCATGTGGCAGATTTCATTCTGCCCATTGATTGTGCTTATTAAACATTTAGAGAGCCTAATTGGAGCATGTACAAGCTGTACTGTGATAATGAGTTTTTCCCAAAATGGTGTAGCTGAACAAGCTTTGATAATATTTTGTAAATCAGAATTATCAATGGCTAACAGCAGTCTTACTTTGTGATTCAACAGTGAAACTATAAAAGGTGTCTGACAGTTTTAAACCAAAAATTTAACACATAAGGGTCATGTCTGCACTCAACACAAGCAAATACAAAACTCAAGGTCCTCTGGCACCAGGGCATATCCTCCTTTTCTTTTCCATGATACATGCTATCAAGATGCCACCTTAGATTACTCCTCTTTTTCAAATTGAGACCCAATTCAAGCAAGAGCTATCTCCCTCTGTGAAGTGGTCTTGACAGAAGCAATTTCCTAGTTCTAATCGAAAGATTTCTTCATTGGTACAATCTACTAAATACCAAACCAGGCACACAGCAGCACCAGATGTGTCCCACCGTACCCAGAAACAAGTTTATTTGTGTTTGGGGACTTGCAAAGAAGCATGGAGAATATGTGGCGAATTTAAATTTTAAGTTAATGAATGTGTGAATGCATTCATCTTCAAAATGACATTGTTCCTTCATGCTGGATTACCTTTACTGCACAATTACAATCACAAGAAATTGACTTGTACAAAATGAATGCAAGAAACTTGGTGATTTTGAACAAAGTTAATGCTAGACTGATAAAACCAATAGTTCATCCCACCTCCACACTATATACCAATGTGATAAAATATTTTCTTAACATATAATTTAGATGGTACAATATGTTAATGTTCTGTACTATTTAGTACTAAATTGAGGCAAGATGTATCAATCAAACTTACTGCATAACATGATGGAGAAATTTACAATTTCAGTTCTTCACAAATAGTCGAAGTAGCTGCAGACATTTTACATGTTTTTGTCCCCAATTTATATCCAGCTGGTGGACATTTGTGGAATGTCTTTATCGATTTCTCTCATTTTCTGTCATCTCTATGCTTTCAGCTTTTGAATAAAGCCCCCCCAAAAAAGCCACCACAGTAGAAGACATTAAAGACTGAATGTGTGTTGTCTGATCAGTTTACCCGTTTGGCCAACCCGTTGTTTGGCAGGATGGAAATATGTTTTTGTATTTGCTACCCCTATGGGTAAGGTTTAATTCGGTTTACATACAAAAACTGCTTTGTTAAGATTAGATTTTTAAATTATTATTGTTAAAATAACTTACTAGCTAAAGTTATAGAATCTTCACCATATGGTTAAACAAAAAACAATACTGAATTTTGAAAGTCTCGTGCTTTTCTTCTCTATGCTGACTTTGAACCTCAAAAACAATGTCATGCTACTTCCACCTTTGCTCCAGATAGACAAAAGTCATAATTTACACAAACCACAGAGGTCCTTGTCAGTTAAGCATAAACATATGGCGTATAGTGCTCATTAACACCATACTCACAAATCAAGCACATGCGGTGTGCATGAAGGCATTTTTATATATCCTTCATTTAGTCTTTTTTCCAGTATATATATGTTCTACATACTGAAAACATGGTTAATACGTTTATTATTACATAATATATAATACAGTAGGCAATAGGGTTTCAAAAGTTAGCAGCTCCTCAAGTCCATACAACTCCTTACATCCAACCAGACCCAAGGGTATTAGTTTGACTGAGTAGTTTGACTTTTTTCTGTGAATATAAAAACACTCTCTAGAAATTGGTGACATTTTAGTTTATTTTCAAATTGCAGAGATCTATTTCTAATCCTTTTCCCTCAGTGAATGTCATACTATGCAGTCCATAGTGCATTTGGAAGCATCCTCCGCATAATAAAGCATTCGACTATCTGCATCCCTACTTTACATTGTGGTAACGGTGTGTTGCAGTGTTTGGCCCATCTGTTGTTTCTGCTTGGAATGAAAGGCAGGTGGTCAGCTGCTAATGTGCCCCAGCTTTGGACCACCATTTATCTCGGCCCACTCATTTTCCACGCGGTGATCAAAAGCAACTTGGCTGCTAAATATACAAGCTCATACATATGCATGACACGGCAAAACAGTCTCCACTGACACCCATTAGTTGTACAGTCACACTGAGGAGGCCTATTTGGTGAATTTGCATGCGGACATTAGCAGATTAATCACGAGTGACAGTCGAGGGAAAGCTGCGGTCAGAAACCACATAGGAGCCAAGATGGACTCTGACCTACATGTACCTAGTAGATGGCTGGCCTGGTTACTTTATGAGATTCAAATTATTAAAATGACCCAGTTTCCTCCTGGCTGTGTGACGTGAATGAAAAAAAAAAAAATACAAATTACATTTTAAGATTGTTAAGTGTGAAAAAGACAAAGACCACTTTGTGTCCCTGTGATTTGAGGTCGTCTCCCTCCGCAGGCAATGTTTTACAGACATGAATATTTTATGTGTCACAAGAGGGTATTTTCCACAATGCTTAATTCTTACTGAAAACCTCACTGTAGTCAATAAGAACTGTAAAAAACAAATATCCTTGAACTTGACTGTATACTTCAGAGCAGGAACTAAAAGCCCAAAGGCTGCATTGGCCATGCTGTCTGTGTTATTTTAAGTGCAATTCACTTTTGAGCCAGTATCACCAGGCAAAGCTGTGGCTTGATTTTTCATTCATTAAACATTAGGAAAATATGAATTGTAGCTTGGGTTCCTTTAGACTAATATTGGAGGAAGAAATAATCTCACTGGTTGAGTTAGAATGGAGCCAATGAACCACCTTTGAGTTTTGATTTGAGTGAAATTTCAGTGCACAGACACGTTTGACTGGCAGAAATCGAACTGTTTTTAACAATAAACATCATAATTATACAGGTTACCTGACTAACCTATATGTGTCTAAGCCATGGTTGTATTTACTCTGTTAACAGAAAGAGCTGTAGGATTCATAACATGAGCTTTCTTTTCTTGTATCTCTTCTCGATGAAGTGAGCATCAGGATAATGTTCTTTGGTCGTCAAGCTAATGTTATGTGTTCCATTCAAGATTATTTCTGCTTGCATGGAATGTCTCTATGACTGATATTTCATTTCTCTGCTAATAGCTTCAAGAAATAATATCTTCACCTGGTTCCACTCACATTACATAAAATTTCTATATGCCACAGGTGGGAAACGGAAACTATTGATTTGTAATGGGGATTTTTTTATTTTTACCAGAGGCTTGGACATTATTGTTGAGCATGTAAGCGTGCACACATGTACAAACACTCACTGTAGCTACATACAGTGAGCAGTACACGCTACATCATTCATATCTGTGGCTGTCATGGAAAATCATTTATCAGTGCCTATTTACAGTACAGATGGACTCTGGCTCCGAGTCCAATTTACCTGTTGCTGTGAGAGTCCCCAAGTGAGCGAGGCTAAAATTAGAAACAGCATATCACCCAGCACCATGGGTATCAATCACATAGCTGTCACAGAGAGGGAGAGAGGCAAAGGGAGAGAGTGAAGGAGACTGAGCGATGAGGGCTGTGCAGCTCCTCTTATGTCTAGCCCTGAGGCCAAATACTGGATACTGGTACTGCTCTGTATCAGGTTGTACATCCAGAACTGCTAGTGTATAAGGCAGGTCTGTATCATAATTTGTACTTTGCACTGTATGAACATATCTAACTATTATCATCATCATGGATTTGTGGCATGACAGGGGTCAAATGTTAATAAATGAATACTGGCACAAACTATAAAGATGGCTCCAGTGCCTTCATAAACATCTGCCTGGTGAGCAGCTATTCATATTGGGCAAACACTAATTTAATCCCCACAGCACCACACTCTGTGTGGCACAGCGCTCCGCATTCAACTGCACAGTTCATGTAACTATAGTAATATAGAGAAATGATACTGAGGAAGATGTGGCAACACAATGTAGCTGTAAAACACTGCCAGGCCCATAAGTTCCTTCATGTGCAGGATAGAACAGAAGCACAAGATGAAAACCAAAGCACACCGACTTCTGGGCTAAAAAGTCAAAGATGTGTTGGCTCAGTCAAACAAAAGGTCTTTATTTCCCCTGTGGTATTCGAACCACACAAGCATAAACACAGGAATATGTATACTAGACAAGAAAAAACACGTGAAAAAGATATCTAAAACGAAGTTGTTTTGGCTTGAATTTCCCCTAGAAAAGAAGAATTTTATTTCAACTTGCCTGGAGTTAGTGATAAGGAAAAAGCACCGACAATGTATGAAATGCAGGTGTGTTTCTTTAACTCAAGTAATCCTGGGTTTTATTGATTCTGCACTCCCCCTCAAAGGACCATGGCCACTTGAAATTCTTTACTGCAAAAACTCTGCAGCTTTTGAAGCCTCTTTAGCAAGGAGAAGGAGGAGTCGGGCCTCCATTTAGCCTGATTTCCTGTCTTTAAAAAGGATGAATGACCAGCTTTAGGCCATTGAGAGTGCCCTCACCTATAGCACTCCGTTTGATCTCAGCATCATGGCCGCAAACAGGTTGAAAGAGAGAGGGCCCTTAATGTCAAGGCCATTCTTAATGAGTCTCTGTGGACAGGACCAACCACAGCCCCCTAAGAAAATGTAATCCCCTGCTTTAGCACAATGACTTCCTGTATGTCCCCATGTCTGTCTTTCTCATCAGTCAGCATTATGGTCTTTTGGTAGAGGAAATATTGAATTTTTCCAATTACATGTTACATGTTCAAAACCTTTATATTTGCCTTATTATTGGATTTTATAATATCCTAAGGTTCTGGAGTCTTTAATTTGTTATAATCGGGTTTATATTTATTGAAAATAGCTAATCTTAATAACCTTATTGTTTAGTTGTTATTGTTTTGGCTGGTGTGAATTCATCTTCTGGTGCTAATGCTGCTTGCCACCGGAGCTTCAGTGGGCATTAAAGAGCTATCAAAGCTTTATCAGTTTATAGTCAGCCGCTGCAGTTTGATTGACAAAATGCACAGCGATAAGCAGAGGATGAATTGAAATGACTTTGGACCGACTCCATTTATGCACTGCATGGAAAATCACAGAAAATTTCAGCAATTTAACTAATCACGTCTCCAGCGTTTTCATTTGCATATGTTAATAAAGCAATTCCGAAACGGGGAGGAGGAGAGAAAGACGGGGAATTAATTTGAATTCTCAAGGCTTGTGCACAGCAGCAAACTGCAGCACTAAGTGTTAAGAAGCAGCGTTGTTAATGACAGGCACACATGCGACTTCGGCTTTGCTGTTTAGCAGCGGCTCTGCTTTGTGTGATTCTCCTGAAATCTTCCACTGTGCTAGGTAGCCCCTTTGTGTCACTGTATTCCCTCGGCTCCGTTCCACCCCTTTGTTTGCTTTGGTGCAGTTTCCGTGGCGACTGAGCCCAGGGCCCCCAATCAGAGGCCCATACCACTGACAGGCAAGGAGGGAGAGGGAGGGTGAGGTGGGTGTTGGTACTGAGGGAGGGTGGTGGGGGTGGAGGCAGGGAGAGGCAGAGCACACTCACACTGACACACACTTAATATACATGCATGAACATGAGCACACACACACACATGTATGAATACATGCACTCACCCACATATTCACCATCCCATTTGTGCCCACATGCACACACACACACCTACAGGCCATCAATTATCAATGGTAATTGCTCGCTCTCAACTCAACCACCATAAATCTAGCAGTAGTGGATGCGTCAATGACAAAATGCCCTTGTGATAACACAGTGAGGTGTTTTTGTACCCTAACATAGCATGTGACAGCTCAGAAATTCTTCTTCATCCTTCCCTCCTGCTTCCCTTCCTCCGTCACCACATTACTTTTCATTCATGTGTTCAAGTCTTTGTCTACCTGGAATCTTCTCTTTGTTTATTTTCCCCTCCTGTCCCCTTTCAGAAAAAAAGGGAATTCAGAGGGCTTACACTTTGAAATGTTAACTACCACCTGCCATCGCTACAGGCCCTCCAAACTTCTGGAGTTGTTACCTAGACAAGTTTACTCATTTCAAATGCTTGATCTGATCTGTTGTTAGTCAAGCGCTTGAGGGGAGAAACCCTCTAATACCATTTATTCACCGATGCTGTCCAGCGAAAATGCCCTTGTTTTTATCTGGGGGAGTAAATTTTGACTCTGGACTTCAAAAGGATCTTGAAAGTTGATCGTGTTGTGCAACATCACTCCATTATCCCTTCCACTCCCCACCCCTCCTATTCTCCATTACCTGGAATCAGGGCAAGGTGCTCATATTGCGCCCTGCTGATTGACTTGCAGCCATGTTGTCACGTCTCCTAACCATTTGTCAAGCTTTAATCATCTGTTGCTGGCTCCCTGCACCCTCTCCCCACCAGAGCAAAGAAACTGCTGTAGGTGCAGCTTGTCGGAGGGGCTGCAATTTATTTCAATGAAGCTTTTTGAAAGCATGTGTGTGGTTGATTGCGTTTATGTGTGTGTGTATGGCTCCATATGCACTGGTAGGCTGTGTTGGGGTGTCTTTGTCCACAGCTTGCTAGCATGCTCTTTATATTGTGCAGCAGGTGACTAGAATACTGATTGCCTCAGGGTCTCCCCTGCAGCACCGACACTTCTCTTTCTCTCTGCAGCTCAGACGAAGTGTGAATTTTGTTTCAAATTTCCCCCCGAAATTAGGTTCAGTTTTAATTAAGCATAAAACCTGGGACTTGACTTTTTCTTGTTATTTTCACTAACTCAAAAGTAAAAACAAAACCTTTGGGAAATTGTTGTAAGTCTACTTTTTCAAACATCCTAATAGCTAACATCAGTATAATGCCCCTTTAAAAGAATAACTTGGCTGTCTTTCTCAGCATGAAGTTCAGATTGATCTCAGTGAGGCTCCAGCCGTTTTCATCACACTCTGATTGGCGACTCAAATCAAATAATAGGCCTGGATGTGAAAATAATATATGAGCACAGGGGAAGAATCATGAGTGATGAATCAGGGCAGAACACGTAGGCCCATGAGATCACTGTGCACAATTGGTTTGCATTTTAACCAGTTTTACAGACAGTTTGGCGCATATGAATGACGAAATTGTCATCTGGTATGATGACCACTAGCTTTTTATCCCACTTTTTTCTAAGTTGATTACTTTAAATGACCAATTTGAGCAGGGAAATAGGACTAAGGAGAAAAACTACCAGGTACAACATGAGCTTTTAAATGGAGACCCAAGTTTTTAAATCACCATAGCCTGTTACTGTATTGTACAAATGAAAATGAAAAAATTATAAAATAAAAGGTTGTGATTTGGAAAGCTTACATCTGTATTCCTACTCTACTTAAAACATGTTCCAACCCTGTGACCTGCAAAATATGTTTCTCTACTACTAAGATGCCTTGTCAGAAATGCTTTGTAGGAAATGTAATTGCTGATGAAATTGCACACATTGGCAATTTTCAGTGTAGCTAATGTGACATTCTTGTACTGCCCAGAATTCATAGAGATGAGGGCAAGCGGATGGTTTGGTTGAGGGTGGGGCTTTTGTCCTGCATTCCTCATGTTGTTGGATATAGGTTACTAAAGCACTTGGTTAAGGTTAGGGAAAATTGTTGTTTTGATTTAATATTTAACAAGTCAACACAGACCTGAAGCATGTGATCAAAATCTTCAAAATCTTGCAGATATGCAAAGTGTCACTAAATATGTTGCATATTCATATATGTATGCATATTCGTTATGGTAAATAAAAGACAGTCCCAGTAGGATTTCTTGCAAAACATATTTGCTAATTCAATGTTATGTTGTATAAGAACATCATTTTAGTTTTACAGTTTTTTTTATAATTAAATGTTTAATAATTGTTTATATGTTACTTTTATGAAAGTACTTTGACTGGATGTTATATCTGTCAAAAGGAGAAAAAAATTACTTATGAATGCAAATCATCTGTGATTTGATTAAAGAGCATGTCAGTTTAGTCACAACAATCATATCAAAATATCCTCTTTTTTGTTTGTTTCCCTCTCAGTTTTGTTATCTATCTCCGGTCTGAAAGGAGAACACCACACGATCAAAACAAACTAGATGTTTCAGTTGTTGTTTCTGGTCTTTTCTTATTTAAAGGGATAAAAGACAAACTTATGTTAAATCAAAATGTAACTTCTGATTATTCAAAGTATTTATTCGGTTCCTATTTTCAATTCCCTCACGTCCTATATTCAGAGGGGTTATCTAAATGCTAATGTCTCAATGCATCAAACTGAAGACACCACAAACACCACTGTCAGCTCCACAAACAGAGAACCTCCTTTGTTATCACAGAGGTGTTGTGGGGGTGTGGGGGTAAAAGAATAGAGTTTTATTGAAGGGTTTAGAACATAAAATAGATGTCTCTCACAATCCCATGTTCCATTTCCTGAACGTGCACTGGAATTGGCACAAAGGACACGTCATTTAGATTTCTGATAGGCTAAGTCTGGTTCTTGCACTCCTGCACACCATGTTCAAATGATCAATTTGTGTCATGAGCCTTCCAGTCTCCCCATGCTGCTGTGGATTAGGCATCAGAGATAGCATTGTATCGTCTGTCACAAGGACAGCAGAGATGCGTGATACAGAAGGTAAGAGTGTGTGTGTGTGTGTGTATGTAGGAGAGAGAGAGAGAGAGAGAGCGAGAGAGAGAGAGAGAGAGAGAGCGTTTGAGTGTTGGGTTAAGGGCCATGGGTGAGTATAAGAACATTCAGGTTTACTGGGCATATAACAGCTGTAATGTTTATTCCCTTTATTTATGTCAACTGTATGTTTGTCTACGTGTAGCACCTTATCACCACAGCAAATTCCTCGTATGTGTAAAACACTACTTGGCAATAAAGCTCCTTCTGATTCTGATTCTTTCCTTTCCTTTAATCCCCTTTTTAGTTCAACCTATGGATCTAATAACAAAACCTTTCATTCTACACCTTGTTGAAACCTTGGATGACCTGATATAGAAAACAAACCTTTCCTTTATTTCCTTTCCTTCTTGGCTTGATCTGAGGATGATGTCAGTTCTATACAGATACACTAATCTCTAACCTGTTTTCTTTTCTTCCTTCCAATTTTCCTTTTTCTGCCTATTTTAATCAACCATGGATCACCTCGATACAGATAAACACTTTTTGTACTTTACGTACACCTTTCTCTTCTTTCCTTTTTTCATCTCCTTCTTGGCTCAGTGTGAGGATGATCTCACCTGTAAATCACCTAGATACAAATACACTAAACAAAGTATCTTTTTCCTTTCATCCATTCCTTCTTTTATTCCCTTTTCTCCTTTCCTTTCCATTCCTTCTCCTCCTCCAGAGAATGGTCAAGAATGATCTGCAAATTATTGCATTTCCTTTTCCTCATTGTTTAAACCAAGGATCACATGTTTTACTACATTCCTTTTTTTTTTTTCTTATTCCTTTCCTTTCCTCAATCCCTCTCCAATTCCATCCCTTTCCTTTTTTTCTCTTGTTGTCTCCCCTTGCTGAGGATGTGGCCAAGCCTAATCCTCTGGATACAGATAAACTATTTCCTTTCCTTTTCCCAATTGTTTAAACCAAGGATCACCTTAGTGTAGATACTTGTTACCATAAATCTAACAGTCACCTAGCCCCACCTGTAAATCACCTGGATACAAATACAGTAAACACTAACCTTTCCTTTCCTTTCCTCCAAGTAATTGTTTAAACTGAGGATCAACTGGGTGCAGATAAACTCTTTCTGTTTTCTTTCTGTCATCCATCTCTTCTTTCCTCCTTCCCTTTCCTATTATTCCTTCCTTTCCCCTCATGGCTTAATCAGAGGATGGTCAGGCCTGGAAATCACCTGGCTACAGATAAATACCCTTGAGGAATTTGTGGTGCTTCTGAAGTCAGCAAAGCAAGCGAGAGAAGCCCTCCCCTGTGCCCGGGTTGTGTAACACTTCTCTAATGGAATCTGACCTTCACTGCATTCCAGTTTTTGTCAAGTGTTAGCAACAGCAGGAATGGACCCTCTGACTTACTTTGCAATTCTTGTTATAGATACAGTACAACCTCTGACCTCACTCCATATACAATATGTAAATGTGACAATTCATGACTAATCAACTCCTCTGGCAGCCATATGCAGGTCATGAGTTCTTAGGCAACATTTTCTAAACATACAATTCACCATCTGATAAGAATTCATTAGAGATGGGTGATTTCTGTGTTGACTATTAACTGCGGAGATTGGGCACGTAAATTTAGGTTGGAGCACTATTATTATTATTATTTTTTATTATATTCAGCAAATTGCTCAGTGTGTGTGCTTAAAAAAATCTGAACCAAGCCACACACCACTGTTACAGCCATGATTTGTGTTTTAGGTAATGTTAAATGACTTCCACCGGACATTCAACTTACTTTCTAGAAATGCTGTTTTTGTGGTGTTAGCTATAGTAGCTGATGGGAAATGGTATTTGTCATGGTATTGGATATCCCCAGAAAAGCATACCCCACCTTTAAAATCATCCTTTGTGAAGGCTTCAATTGAAGTTAATGGGAGATGTAGCATCTATTTGCAGGACAGAGGTATAATGTTACTATATTTTTGGAGTGTACCCTCTATTATCATCATCAAAACACCAAATGAGGGAATATCTTTTTGAAGAATGGTGTTCGTCCCTCCAGTAGTGTTCCAGAGAACTGGAGAATCAGTACAAAGCAGCATAGATGTTGTTCTGGAGGCTCATGGTTGAACATCACTTTAATAAGACGTCACTTTAATAAGCTTGTATTTCCCTTTAATTTGTCAATGAGAATGTCTATATACTAAAATTTCCTGTTTCTGGTCCGAACTTTGATTCTTGGGCTTTCTCTCAAAGTCAGATCACTATTTCTGTAATTTGAGTAATAGAATATTTTCCTGAGGGGTAAACAATGATCCATTATGTGTATATGTCACTGCATACCATGGTATGATGTCTGTATGTGCCATGAGATACATTATGAGGTATTTTACTCGATCTGATTGTTGACAGCAGAGAATGATATGTGTAACAAGGGAAGAATAAGGCATGCAAAAAGGTCCTCACTGGTGTTAGTTGTAGGTTTAATATTAGGAGATGCCAGTCTGGTACTAAAGGCAGTCTCTTTCTGAAAGAGAAGTTACCTGCTTTGGTTTTTCATTACATGGCATATTATAGTGGTTTATGGTGTACAGGGGTTCATTATACCATTACTACGCTGTTTCTGAGAAGCAAAGGTTTTGTTTTACCACTTTTTCCATAATTCCTCAGTGTGAGCAGTGCAGCTCTACAAACCATGAGGCAGCACAATATGATCACAACACACTGATACAATATTCCATTGATGCATGGCTCTAACAGTGCTGAAGCTGCAAGTTTTACTGGGAAGTGAATCCCTGCAGTGTGGGCATATTTTATCCCCCAGAATGTTTAAGTCATGAGACAGATCTTTACTTCAGACAAGTTCAGGCGTCTTTGTCTTTGTGTGTGTCTCTCTCTCGCTCTCCTTTGTATCCCTCTTTTTTTCTCACTATATTCTGTCTTTACCTCCCCTCTCTCCCTCCTCCACATATCAACTGAAACATTGCATAAAAAAATTTGATTTTAATGTGTGACAAAACATTAAAAGAAAACATAACTCCAGTAAAACCACTTAGAGAGAAATTTATAGAAAAGGCAGCAGTTGGTAGCCACACTATCTAGCCAAATGCATATTTGGTGAGGTTCAGAATTAGGAACATTTCTCAGCTGCTTAAGCAGAAATAATCTCATTGGCTGATTTACCTAATTGGCCGGACCGAGAAAACTTTTTGTCTGGATAAGTAGTTTCCGATTGCAGCTCTGTGGAAAAGGCATGATGTAATTAGATGGGGAAGGCAATATTATGACAAGCCACACTCTTCCTAAATACAAAAATAACTTGCAGTAATATTTTTTACATAGAGTAGAATTTCTAGCTGTCACTTAGTGGTAAATGCATGTTTAAGGGGTATATACTATTAAAATAGTACTCCTGCAATGTAGTATTATGCTTCTTTAAAAAGTTTATGACCAAGGAGAGTTAAAAATTAAGTTAATAACACAGGCTGTTTAAATTTTAGTTTTGAAACTCAAGTTCAGTACTCGTATGATGACACTTCCCTCCAGAGCCATCATACAACTGTGTCACATGCTGAGGACTCTTCATTATAGCAAATTAACTTTGATAATTAAACAGCAACGTCCCCCTTTACCATTCACATTGATTGTGTGTGACATATGTATCATATGTCAAGTAATTAAACAGTTGTTCTGCATGTCACAGTATGTTCTTTTAACTTTTAAGACAGAAGTTTGCCTCATCCGCATTTAATATCTGGACACAAACAGAATGGTTGGTACATGAGACAAACCATAACCTGTAAGAAATACTTCTTACAAATATAAAATGTACATTCATGTATGACTGATTACAAGTGGTCATTGTTATTTTTGTTTTTTTATATCTTGACCAGAGTTATACGATTCACGGTTATAATCGGTTATACGATCTGCTACCTAAACACAGACTTAAACACTATTCTAGTCTTTATGGTCGCCATGGTTTGTGTTCTCTGGTTGTCTCTTGGTCTGAATGGTCAGAAACACATATTACTAATTTTAGTATAGTAGGCCTACTATTTACTCTTCTGAGATCTAAATAAAATTAACAATAACATAGGTTACATGAAGTCCAGCTCCTCCAGAAGTTTACACTTCTCTGTGCTACAGATAGTACCTGATCACCTCCTTTCTAATTGTACCACATGCTACGCATCCTCCTGGAGTGGAGGTACCGCTGCTGCTTAATGGTGCAGAGAGAGGCAGCCATGAATAAAACACAGCCAGGCGGAAGGAATCGCACTTGCTGGAAGGTGTTCACACGGATCGTGCACAGGAATGTGACACAAAATGATGAATCGGAAGCTCTAGAGTGAGGCTTTTCCATGGCCTTAATTTTTACTGTATTGCAGAAACCTTCCCTCCCACGATTTTCAATGGGAGTTTCAGCATTACAGAGAAAGAGCAGAAAAATACATTACAGCTGGTTTTTGTTTTCCTGTTATTCTAAGAGTATGTGATGGACACCTTGATCCATCCCAGCGTTGTGTGCAAAATTAGTTTAGATGAAACAACTTGCATGGTTAAACAGTGGTTTCAAGTTTCACTCTTTAATTTAGGTGCTAACACTAAACTAAACTGAGTCTGAGAAGCAACAGTACATCACAAGCTTCATCTTTTAACCTTTCGTATGCAGGAACAGTGTTTTTTCCTGGGTGGTTTAACATATTCTGTTTTCAGTGTAACTTTCAGTGAACTTTTATATATAAATTTAGAGTTTACATCATACTGAGTTGCCTGCTTTTACCCTGCAGATGCACAGCCAAGCAGCAAGCCTGGAAGCAATTGTGAAACTGTCAGACAATAACTTAAATGACAGTGATTATCAGAAAAAAGATGAGGCCATGAGATTTAGAAAAACAACAAAAAACCCATTTACAGTAAAATAACTGAAATATCAACCTTAACTTCTCATAGGAAGTACAAAACAATGAGTAATCTGGTAAACATACACAGTAAAATCAAACTGATAACTACTACAAACTACTACTATAGAGTTAATGACAAACCCAAAGTAAATTTGTTTGTCACTGTTTTCTTCCTACCTCTGCCACCACTCTACCACTTCTCCCTGTCTCTGCTAGGCCTACAGTAGCATCCTTGCTCATAGCACTGGTAGTAGAAGACCAGGGGTCTCATTTATAAAACTGTACGAAGAAAAGACTTCTAAAGATTTTGTTCGTACAAAACACAGGAAGTGTGTGCGCACTGTTTTATAAATCAGAATATTTTTGTTCATGCATGTCATACGCAGATTTCTCTTTATAAATCATAATCAACTTGAAATGTGGCGCTTACAAGCGTACAACACATAGGGTGAAAAGAGGAGCTGCAGCAATGTGCAGTATGAGAAAAATATGGTGTTTTTTGAAAATTAAACCATGTAAACCTGTTCTGGTACAACCCCTAATTACGATTTTGAACCGGAAAATGAGCATAATACCACCTCTTTAATAAATAATGTTTTCAATACTGTGTCTTTACAAGCAACATTCACACTCATTCACACACTAGCGCACAGCGTTTGGCTCGAATACCATAAGGCAATGAACATCTGATAACAATATATAAAAGTATGCAGTTGTATTTGCTTGACTGAGGCATTGAAAACATCAATTTAAATTTTATTTCTCCTACTAATACTACTGTTTGTGTGCGCTGATCTTAAATGATGTCTTTTATCAATCAAATCAATCAAATGTTTGTTTATGCAGAAAGGTTTCTATCCGTTTGGAAAATTAACTACTAATATTAAATTATATTGAGTTTTATTGATCTATAATACTCAGAGGTAATTTTTCGATAATTTTTACACAATAGTCCATTTCAAACGTTTCATCCTTCTGCCATGTGAGTCGCTGTTTCTCATTTTTACAGTTTATGTGCGTACACATGGTTCTGTTTGCATGGAGGAATGCACATTCTCCTGTCAAGTCAGTTTTTTATAGCTTACAACCTTTGCTTATGAAGTGGTGTATGCACAGTTCCAGCCCTGTTCTATCTCACACAGGCTCCGCCCTCTACTGGACTCTATGGGTACTAACTCCTCCAATCACACGCACGCACTTGCCCACTGAAATTTTACCGTGCATGTAGCCGACCAATAGGACGTCGCTACCAATACGTGCGTGATGTATAAATAGCAGTGCCCCTACTGCCTCAGCATCCTTTTTTCTTCAGCGAACGGCGAACTGCTTACTGAATTCACCACCTCCACGGATGGAGTCGCCACTACTAGAAAATTATCTTTGCACCCGGGCGAGGTGACCCATGTCCTGCCCGGACAAGTCCAGGCCCCCATCTCCCGCCAGCCGACCTGCGGCTAAGGAAGGGAGCGACTGGCCAAGTGACCGTTATGGAGAGAGAGAGGCCTGCTGATGCTGCCACAATCCCCTGTCTGGTGTTCAAGACGCCATTGTTTTACATGTGCTGCTTGTGTAAAACTATGGTAAGGCTTTTGAGAATGTGGAAACCGTTTTTTGAGTAAAACATGTTTATTACATTCCTCAAAGAGCTCTCATCAAAGAGCTAACGTTAACTCCTGGGGTGAGGCTTAGGGTTCGCCCTGCGGCCTTGTGTTCACGAAGCTATAAACACATTACATTCTTAGAATTCCTAATTCCCCACCACCAACCCCATCCCATTGAGCTAGTCATGTTGAACGCGCCGCTGCGCTCACCGTTGCTAAGCTAACGGTTCGCCCCGTGGCCCACGCCGCTCTCCCGGTCAGAACCCACTTCGCTAGCCTGACCACCGAGTCCATGCGGCCATAATGGTCCGCTTCCACAACGTGTCAGCCAAGAAACGAGATGTTCTTTCCATGGAACCTAGGCAATGCAGAAGGCTACTGTAGCTCTGCATTCCCAGCTTGCTAGCTCACTGGCGATGAAAGCAAGTTACATAAACAGACACGCTGCCTTGCCGACATCTCTTTCGCCGAGCGGTCACAGCACAGGTGAGGCTGTCTACCCTGCTGCTGCTTCACATGGAAGCTGTCAGCTTGAGGCTGATGTCAACAACAACAGCCCGTGGCATTTTATCACAGTGAACAGTGGCTCATTCTCCCAGCAGCAGCTCGCTGCAGTGGAGAGGAGGATGCCCTGTCCTGACTCGGCTTCACTTGGCAGCTGTGTTGATATTAACTGCTCCACTGATCACGCGCTCACAGTGACACTGTTGCACGTTGAGCCGTCATTGGAGCAGCGAGCTGTGGTGCGTTCAAGGACACCACGGATCAACAGAACATGGAGTATTCGACACCACAGATCAGCAAGCTATGGTGCGTTCAAAGACACCAGGGAGCAACCGACCCTGGTGCGGCCCTGGTGCGTTCAGGGACACACTCTGCTGAAGCAGGCTGTCTTAGGGCATCTCTGTGCATGACATGCACACAGGTCTTGAACCATGTATTTTTGGTCCCCAAAAAAACAAGAGGCTTCTGAGCCATTCTAGATCTCCGCCACCTGTACCAGCATAATGGACAAGAGGGCATTTCCACATGCTGATGATCAAGAAAATGAGCGGGTGGAGACTACACAACAATGTAGTTCAGCAGATCTGAGCTTGCTTCGGGAGAGCGGAGGTGGATCTGTTTGCCAACACCCACTGCCCGCTGTGGTTCTCAATTCAGCCACAGGACAGCCCACCCTTGGGGATGGACACGTTACACACGCGGCATTGCCAGAAGGGCTGCTGTTTGCGTTCCCCCCCACCCCATCTCATTCCTTCAGTTAGGTGAGGCGGGAACGGTCGTTCTGGTAGAAGTGACGCACCCTACAGTGACAGTGCCCTGGCCTGTACCTATGGTCTGGGGGGCTCTGTCACAAGGGTGAGGCTTCATATGCACAATGCTGGTGTTGGACCAGCCTCTCCAGGTTTTTCTCCTAAAATTGTGGAGAGGCAGACTCAGGCTGGTCTATCCGCTGAGGTCGCACAGACCATCCGAGCGGCAGGCAGTCTCCACCACGTCTTGCTGTAAAGCTAAGTGGTTGGGCTTTCAACGTTGAAGCATTGAGAGGGAGACAGATCTGCCTACCTGTTTGGTGTGATCCGTTTTCTCTTTCCTGCAAGGTCTGATGGAGAAGGGGCTGTATGTTGGTGGCTCTAATAGCTGCACCTTATGAGCCCCTGGAGCAGTCCTCATTGAAAATGCTGTCTCTTGAACTGCCCTGGCGCCTTGCTCTCACCTCTGCTAAGAAGGTGAGTGAGCTGTGTGCCTGTCGGTTCACCCCAGCTGAATGCTGGTTCTTGGTGTCCACAGTGCAGCCAGATTGAGACAACACACCTCCTTTGTTCTTAAGACCATAGGGAGCATGTTCAGGTCCAGGACAATAAATCTGAATGCTTTCTACCCCCCTACCCCTCTTAGGGTGCAGGGAGGTGAGAGTGCATCTGTTGTGTCCATGTGTGCTAGGCTAATGTCCTATGTAGAGCACACAGCCCCCATACGATGCACTGATCAGCTGTTTGTCTGTTTCAGTGATAGCGCAGTCAGTAAAACCCTGTCAAAGAAGAGCCTGGCCAGCTGGCTTTGTGAGTGAATCTCCCAAGCCTGTACATTAGCGGTGTGTGCACATTCCACTCGGAAGTGCGGAAGTGTCTACGACCCTTTTTCAGCGAGGTCTGTGTCGAAGAGATCTGCACAATGGCATCTTGTCCCTTACTGTGCCCGTTTTCTATCTCTTGGATATGTCGGCCTCCTTCTCGGGATCCAGCTCGCAAGTGCGACCTAGGATCTGAAATGTGAGGATCTGGTGACTACTGCGTGTAGAGGGGGAACATACACTGGCAGTGCCTGACGTTTCAGTGATAAGTCAGGGCAGTGCAGGTGTTAATGGTCAGGCCAAGCCCCTGTCGGTCCAGCGGCCTTCTCAGGGTTGTCCCACCATTCCGTCACTATGTGATGTGGTGGTCGAGTCCAGTAGAAGGCTGAAGAGGCGGTCGGATGCTAAGGCAGTAGGGACACTGCTATTTATACGTCACGCACGTATTGGTAACGACGTCCTATTTGTCGGCTACGTGCACGATAAAATTTCAGTGGGCTAGTGCGTGCGATTGGAGGAGGTACTACCCATAGAGTCCAATAGAGGGCTCCGCCTGTGCTTATAGAACTAGGGTTACCATATCTTAACATTCGTTTTGTACGTACGCACTGTTTATCAATGAGACCCCTGGGGTCTCTGGCTGTAGTGATTTGAGCAACATCCTAGTAAATGAACACAGTATAGGATGTAAACAATGCAGCAAAATGTTTTCTCACTAACTGCTCTCAACATTGGAATACACATGAATACAAATAATAACAACAGCACGAAAGGCAATAAAATATACACCTAGCAAAAACTATAAGTGGTAGCTGCAGTGATAATTTTGTGTGTTTGTTTGTGTGTATCAACAGATTTTTACATGTTTAAATCCTTTATGATATACAATTGTTTGTGAATTAAAATAAAGCATGCTAAAGTGTTGCTAGTGTATTTTGCGTGTGCATTTGTGTGTGTGGTGTAAAGGTATGTGTGTAAGTGTGATCTCTGTGTGACACACATGCACAGGTTCCTCTTATCCGAAGGGTTAATTCATAGGTAATTAGAGCCACAAAATTAAGGCAATGTTTTTTATTATTATACCTATCTAAGTATTGAATATGTTGGGGGTTTCAACATATGGTCAGGTTTGGTTATTAGCTGAATATCAAAGATATTCTAGAAATATTAATAAAACTATTAATTTTCAAAATTGTTAATTATAATTAATAAATTCGGGGGAACACCCTGGAATCAGGGACCAATAACCAAATATGAGCCAAATATGATCAGTCTAAAAGGTTTTTCCACCTATATGTAACCGGGCCTAATGAAGGACTTGGCCCAAATTGATAATTAAATGCAGATCGACAACGCCATCTTGGGACTTTCACCCAAAGAGTTAAAATATGAATTTGGTAACAGTTATCAATAACACTGGGATTCCCACTAGCACAGGTAGGACCACATAAATGCTCAGAGACAAGGTTTTTCTTTTGATCAACTTAAAATAATTTATTACAGAGACCATAAAACAACTGCAAACTACACACAAATATAATAATAAGTTAAAAACAGAATTAATGCAAATAAATAGGACAAACGACCAATAATACTTAAAGTAGGAGAAGAGAGTTTCGTTCCTGCGTGGAAAACTATTGGTACAGAGTGGCTATACCAGAGTATGCTTCAGGGCGGGATTATCTATGGTGACCTGTCAATCGGGCTAGAGCCGACTTGTACCGACGGCACTGTGTAAATTTAACCAGCGCTGTTGAAAAAGCTTATTAGGAGTTGGCTTTTAAAACTGTTGTTCGCCAGACAAAGTAATCAGCCCTGTTAAAATGACAGGTCGATTATGTTGCATCCGACATCAAAGCATACGTAATACGTCATCCTTAAAATCTCTGGAACGCTTCATGCTAGAGACTTTTTTTTTGTCCGGAAGGTTACCGTAGTGCCGTTTCAAGGAGTGTGTTCGTATCACTCTCAGAAGCGTTGTAATCCCACCTTGAAGTGCAGCGTCTTTTTGGAAACTTTGTAAAATTAATCCATAAAAATGCACCTGAAATGATGAGTAGAAGAGCATAACTGTAATAAATAATGTGTAGATTCTCCATTGTACACGTCCAGGGCGAGTGTCCTGGGCGCATGGCATGGATATAGTTGTTATTTGTCTGTACCCCAGAGGTTTTTACATGTTTTGGTTTGACTTTTTGACATGAAAAAGGACCGCATGCGATAAGCAGCATCACTCAGCCAGCCCAAAAATGCTTGAAATAAATATATATATTATGCTTATTAATTTTCTTTATATATGTGTGTGTGTGTGTGTGTGTGTGTGTGTATATATATATATATAGTATGTGTTTGTATATATGTGTATCTCTGTGGCTCTCATTGCAGACAGGAATGGCACACATAAGGTTGTGGATAACAGGAAAAACGGAAGGACTTCTCTGAACAAAAATTTATGTAATTTTTGATGTGTGTTGGTTAGACAGATAATTTTTTTTTCCTTGATTGCCAAAATTATGGGGAACAATTCTTGTTCATAAATTTTTTCAATGTGATTTGGATATAGTTCTGTGAAAGTCAATGTCCGTTTATGGCTTTACGGTCATATAGTAGTAATATATGCACATGATGTCACTGTAGTGTTCAAATTCTTATTCTTGGTTGTCCTGAAAAGAAAAATGTATATAACTTCATTGTGCACTACAGGGTTCAGATTATACAAGCACTATTACACAAGGAGACCAGGCGGACCAAAATTTGGTAAAAACGGTTTAGACTTCTGACAGTTAAGGTGAATTACAAATGCACCTAGCTAAGCTAGCTAGCTAGCTCTCCACACAGCCGTTAGCTCAACCTTTTCTCTAATATGGTCACGTCCGGTGCTGCTGGTTGCAAAAACTCAACATGGCGCAAACAGGTGACGTTGCGATGACTACGTCCACTTCTTATATACAGTCTATGGTTCAAAGAAAAGTTCACTACAAATGTCTACGGTAGTAGATGGCTATTGCTATAGGTTTTTGATGTGTTAGACTACTGTATTTTGCAAGTAGCCTCAGCAGTCTGTTTTTTGTCATTTGATTCAGTAACAGACTAGCTAACACTTTTTACCAATTATCATGAAGCAATAACATTTTAAAGTAGGCTACTGTCAAAAAACACTGATGCTAACATGCATAAGTATCGTGAATTGTGTGAAAATGACCTGAGTTACCTGTATTTTCTGTTTTCTTCTTACCTCTGCCTGTCATTCACTACAGCTTCAGCAGCCAAATTTAAACCTTTCGAAAGAGTGATATTTGCCAGAACTGCCAGATGGCAAATCCGCCTCTGCCTTCAGATAAGCTCATGCTCCAACAATGGCATTTGGGGCATAGATTAAAGAAGCCCGTCAATATTTGCTTGGTTACAGATCTGACAAAATGGTGGATGTTACAATGTCAGTTAAACTGCTATGGAACTGTGCCAGAAGGGGTTGCTTGAGCAACAGTATCGTCAACTGAAAAATCACTGATGGTGGCTGAATCACGAGTATCAGTATCATAAAATAAATAGTGCCATTTTAAAAATTTGACACATACTGGCATATATGTCATATTCAAATTGAATAATACCTTAAGCACTTACACTGTAGCACTGAACACACTTTTAGCTGTTTGGCAGGGAACCACTTTCTGATGTCAGCTGGCTTTTGTTCCTATGGAGTTTACAAGGTTGTTTATTTGTCATTATACAACATAAGGTTGTAAAACAAAATGAAAGTTTGTAGTCATTTCATGCTACACACACTGAACTTAACAGATAAATGTGTACTTACAAGTACTATTTATTTCCCCGTGTTTCTCTTATTGCCTTGTTGTTGGAATGTGCTATACAAATAAACTTGCCTTGCCTTAGTAATTGCAAGTAACTTTGGACTAAAGGGTGAGCTAAATAAAGTGTTTATAAATGTAACCCTTTAAGAAAGAAAACTGAATACATTAATGTTATTCTGAATATTTCAAGTGAAAGTGATTTTTAGCCACTTTAGGGTGTGAAGGAATGGGAATGTCAGTCAGGTGGTAGGTCCACTGCTTTGGTCTGGACTAAGATATATGAACAACTGTTTTATGGATTAGCATGAAATGTTGTACAGACATTCATGGTTCAGTGGATCCCAGGGTACCTGCGGGGTCTTAAAACTATTTAAAAAGTCTTAAATTTCATATTCAAAAAATAAGGCCTTACAAGTCTTAAATTTCATTTACAAAGTATTAAATTTCGTTTACCAAGGTCTTAAATTTTTTCTTGTCCTTTCGTAGGATTTAATTAATGCCGTAACGTCATAAATGAATACTTTGTGTGCGTGAGACTTCATAATTTACTCCGTTTGGTGTGACTCTGATGTTATACGGCAGTACAGGTAACGTTACTGTTAAGTCAGTGTTCAGCTTTATGCTCTGAACTGTGAAGTGTTTGTGGTGCATGAGCTCTGGCATCCAGCTTGACGACTCAGAATAGGCAAGTGTCTGAAATTCAGAAAGCCAGAGATACAAACAAGTTGGCGGGCGAGGCTGAGGGCAGTGGTGCTGAGGTTAGCACAATAAGCTGCGAGCCAGTCAAACTGTGGCGAGCGCTAATGGAACAGCAGAGCTGGAAGACCCGCTGAAGGTTCCTGGTCAGTGAATGATACAACAGCAACAGAGAGACAGGTGCGCATGAGACGAGGACGGTGTCTGTGTGTCAGCGTTGCGCCGCTGTTGTAGGCTAACGTTATGTGAATGGAAACATCAAACTAATGCACATTTAACTTACATCACCCGGATGCGCCGATCACGGAAACGAGGGAAAACCAAACCAGATCCTTATCCCCGCTGCTTTCAAGCCAATACTATATAGCACTATATTTCAAGCAGCCTTTCGATGCTTTAGAAAAACAGAAAAGGATGAACAATCACTGAAGCAATTGGCATATTATATTACTTTACCTTATCTAGCCAAGGTGTAACTAATTGCAACAACTCATACCACACAATTTGTTTGTATTTTTGATTTCACCCCTTAAGAGTTCTTAGTGCACAAATATTGTATTCATTTCATAGGTGTCATTTACACTGTGGATACTGGGGACATGTCTCCTTCACTTTTTTTTTTTAAAGCATTTGTTAAATATGTTCAGAAAATGGCTTGCAACAAGAAATGTTAAAAAAATAAATGAAAATACTTTGTGAAAGTTTTCTTTGCACAATAAGAAAACATGCAATGCAATTTAAAGATAAAAGAAACAAATGTGCATTGTTCAAAAAAGTTTAAGCTAAAGAAATCTGAATCACTTTATTAAATAAAGACAATTCTAGCATTAAATTGGTGTAGAAAATGTCTCCAGGATGCAGGAAATTAAGTGTTGAGTGCTCAAACTTTTCTAGGGGACCCCCAGACCCCCCATATAAATATTTTTCAGCATTGAATATTACATCAAATAGTGTTAAAATATCTTCTCGTCTTGTTCTCGTGAATCCAATATTGTAAATCGTGCATGTGAGCATCATCACACCCCTAATCTGAACCCTTATGTCCCCACCACTTTTCAACACAAAGTGACGTCCTTGATACATTTTATCTTATCAAAGTACAAACACACCCCAAGCTATAGTGTGTTAAATATGAATGTATGATAATAAAATGTTTTATTAAATTCATGTAACTTTGTAAATAATTTTCTCAGCCTTAAAATTAATACAGTTTTTCCTTTAAACATCAGTGAAGTTGGTATTAAATTTCATCCTAGGTGGTATTAAAAAGGTCTTAAAAAGTCTTAAATTTAACTTTGAGAATCCTGGGGGTGCCCTGGATCCTGATTTCGGTGATCCTCTGACCTTTTCTGTAGCGCCACCATAAGGGTGACATTTTTGGTTATTAGTGAAATACGTCAACAACAACAGAAGGGATTTATTTTATCCATGGTGCCCAGAGGATGAGTCCTAATGACTTTGGTGATGCCCTGACCTTTTCTCTTGCGCCACAGGCAGTTAGGTACATTGACATTTGTAGTTCAGAGTAAAACGTCTCGATATCTGTTGGATGAATTATCTGCGTAGAACCTATCAACAATTAGGCAATTCAAAGTGCTTTACATCTTTATCTATCAGTTTGGTTTTCTCTACAATGAGCATTACAGTTTCACAGAGCAGCAGAACAGTGGCTACAGACTCGACACTTAGCCTTGTTTGGTTTGTACTAATCATAGAATAAAGGTACTTGTGCAAAATGTTCCTATTTTCCAGGACACCAGTGGTTTATAACATACAAATGAAAGACAGATTGGCCACAGAAGGTTATCCCTTGAGAGTTTATCTCTGTAGTTTCTTGTTATTCTGGTCTTAGGTGGCCAGCGATCCAGCTCTTACCCCTGGACAATCGCTGAGTCCACAGATATTTAATTAGAACTCATTAAAAGGCTGTCATGAAAGAAATGTGGCTCCTTGCCACTGCCGCTTGGATACAGGGAGTCTATTTGGCAGAAGTCTACGACAGGTCTTCATTTCTCTGCTTAATCCACCACGTCTAGTAGACCACTGACAGCTCCTCTTTGTTTGGGCCTCATTCAGGTTTGGATTGAAACTCCGGGAGGAGGGCAGAAGGAGTGGAGGGCCCTTATGAGAAACGTGGGGACGCAACAATACAGCTGCTATTCCTAGACCCGATTGTTAGCTTTTCTGAAGTGTCTGCTGGAAAAGGGGGCGGTCAGCTCTTTTGACATAAAAGGGATGATTCTTGAGTTCAGTAGACACTGACAACGATTTAGCCACCTAACTGCAGAGGGTAGTAGACAATGGAGCAATCACCCAGCAATGAGGCACACAAATCGGTGTCAAGATCCGCAAAGTGATGACAAATATCGTCCCCCTTCATTGTAGTTTTGATTAGTATTATCGTTGATCGTAGCTGCTTATTTCATACAACACACTAGTTAATGCCAGAGTGCAGGAAAGACAGTCAACACACCGCAGTGTCCCCCCCCTCCTTCTCTCATTTCACAGCCCTTGCCACCCAAAACCCCTCTTCGTGCTCAAAAAGCCATGACAGTGCTCACAGAGCCAATCCGAGCGTGACACTATTGTAGCTGAATGTGTCCGGATGAGTTTTTCTTGGGATGTGTGCTGAGCTCAAATGGTTCGTGTGTCAGTGGCCCAGGAGTCAGCCTCATCCTGGATACAGGATCATAATAGGGGCCCAGAGGTCGATGTCAGGGGAATAAATGGGATTACACTTATTCCCACATCTCTAGTGATCGATCAATTGGATCGACATACTACCTGTGTCCTTGCTGGTAGGGATAAAAGACTACTTTTTTAGTTGTTTTTCTTTTTTTAATGGCATAGAGGTTTACGTGTTTCTTGAGAGATGGTTGCAGTTTTAAATGATGCTAAACTTGATTTTGAATTGTATTATTTGTAGCAATTATTATAAAAAAGGGGGTGTTTGTTGTTTCAGATAACTAGCTGATGGCATATTCGCTTTTGTATGAGAAAGAAAAGCTAGTTTTTCTTGTCTATTTTTTTAATTTTCCTAAACTCTTTTTTCAATATTTTCCTTTAGCTCTTTTGCAACCACCTGCATCAAATAACATACAGTAACTGCCAGTAATAGCGTAATCCCTAAATGAATGTTTATAATTGAATTGCCTGGTTGGTCACAAACAATTGAACCCCAAATTAATTTTTGCAGGTTTGTCTCACGGCACAAAAAAAGTACTTCTCTAATTAATTTGAAAAGGGCAAAATGTTTATTTTTATAGATTGCTTTTCTTTTGCTGTGTATGAGCAAAGCACAAATTCTATTTTGAAGGTCAATTCACAGTTTTTACATTTTTCTATCCATAAGGGCTGCATGATTAATTGGATTTTTAATCATGTTGCTGTTTCAATTAATGCTGTCAGTCTGATGATTGGCAAAAGCACAGCATGCCCATGGTTTTATTAGCAGTGATGGAATTGTCAAACATGACATGTTATGATTTATTCATAATTTGCGACTTCCACACCATTTGCTGTTAATATTTCTGCTGTCAGAAGCAATGACTTCTTGGGGCTCTCAGAATAATAATTCACAAAAATGCTCAACCGCACAACTCCCACTCAACATGACATAGTGTAAATGTTTTCAAAGTATCTTTAAAAAATAAGCTGTTTCTTACTGTAACTTAGCTAATATTGTTAAAAAAAAATGAGAAAAGGTAAACATATTTGCACGTGACAAGTAAAGCTGCGCACAGTGAATACAGAAGTCTTCAGAGGTCTTCCTCCTGCTTGGTGACCCTCTATTTATCTCACTCGGCCAACTTTGGAAGGCGCCTCTTGCTTGTGGTGCAGGAGCCAAAACTGAATGTCAGTGGCTTGTTTACTTTAGTCCTCCTTTTATTGCTGACTCTCTAGACTTAGTGCCAAATGGTGGCCCTTTGCTACATCACTCGCCTGCTTCCTTTGCATAACATATTTCACACACTGGTGTTCCCATTATAACCCGCTAAAGCCCCAGTGTCATCCCATTGAAGAGTTTAAATACACAGACCATTAGGCTTGTCTGTATTGACACAAGCACATTTTGCACATCTACTCAGAGTGGCCTCGTGGTGTGAGGGACTGGTCCAGTGACCAGATCAAGATCACAGGTTTGATCTCTGCAGCAGCTATTGTATGACTCCACCCAAAATGGGGCTATTTGTAGTTATTGTTATTGAAATAAATACATTTTTGCCTGTGTTGAAAGGGTTTTAACCTCACATAAAAACCATCTGCTTCCCGTGTTTTTCTGTTGCCTCTGACAGCCAGAATGCCTATTCCTATGTGAAGACTCTGGGTCAGATTTTCCGGGAAATCCATTTGCTGTGACTTGCATGCCCGCCCTCGAGCCTCTTGCCTGCTGAAGCTGTACCATACACACAGCAACAACACGGCAGCTAGCAACATGGAGTCTGCTAAGACCATAAAACAACCACCTCCCAGCCCAGACTCCAACACAAACTCCACGTAATGATAAAAAATAACAATAAAGTTTTATTTGCTGCAGCCCTTCTGGCCAAACGACAATCGAATCGAGGTTGGGTGAAAACACAGTGAACATCAGAAAAGACTCGAGTCACTAAGAAACCTCTGCTTTGTTTTAAAACCTACAGAAACCGACACAGAGTTGGCTTTCCTCCTATTGGACAGGTAAACTAGCATAAAGAAAAGCATGTGAATACATTGTGATTTTGTGCTTTAGTTGGGTCAAGTTAGACATACTACGTTAGCACAGATCCACTACTGTTACTGTCGTTTCACATACTCAGGTACACAGCTTCTTCACCTGTCTCAGTAACTTACGTGACCCAGATAATACACAATCATGCAACATAATGGTGCAGGAAAACAACAGACATTCACTACGGTAATGTTATTTACTGCAGTCTTTACTGTATAAAGTGTGGCAATAATGCCATATTATACTCACTCATGAGTTCCAGCAGACGTACAAGCACACACCAGGTTGCAGTCTAAAAGTGGCTGCTGCACCACTAGCGGCTGCTGAAAACTAAATATAGCCCCTTTAAGGAAATCATGGGGGATTTAAGTAACAAAAACATATTTAACTGAATATACTGAGCACATAAAAACAGTAGCAACCAACAATTATTTTCATTATCAATTCTTTTAATTTAAAGGTACTGCTATATACACAAAAGTTAAATAACATGTGGTTTGGAAATACTTTAAACAAATAAGGTGCTTTTTACCAGCAGTATTCCCTTTACACAGTAGCAAAAAAATATTTCTTGTAAATCTCAACATTAATGTAATTAAATCATGTATAAAACCAAAGCTATTTGCCACTGCCGGGGAATAAACTTTTATAGTTTGTTAAAACAAGTTAGAGTCCAGAGCCACCATCAATATTTTATAACAGGCACCTTCTGCACTTGAAAACAGATGGGCGGCTGTGGCTCAGGAGGTAGAGCGGGTTAATCAGAAGGTCGGCGGTTCAATCCCTGGCTCCTGGTTGCGTGTCGAAGTGTCCTTGGGCAAGATACTGAACCCCGAATTGCCCCTGGCTATTCCGCCAGTGTATGAGTGAGTGTGAATGTTAGTTTCCGTTTGAGCACTTAGGCTCAGTGTATGAATGTGCGTGACTGGTGAATGCAGATGTAGTGTAAAAGCGCTTTGAGTGGTCGAAAAGACTAGAAAGGCGCTTTACAAGTACGGAGCTTTTACATGTAAATCTGTTTTCTTGGGGGTTTTTCTTAACAGGTATCAGCAGAAACATTTTTCTTTTATCAGGGAGCAGCATAAACAGTCTATGTTCAGTAGTGAGTGTCCCTGTGAGAGTGAGGTGTCCACCCGCTGCCGAAGTTGAATTGTCTAGAACTTTTTGTATGTGACGTGCAGCACAAATCATTGGAAGAGAAACTGATCCTCGCTGTTTCTGAGTTTTCAGAATCTATTACTGTTTACTAAAAAGGACATCAACAGGAGGGAATTTGCATGGCAGAACATTCCCGCAAAACTAGATGAAGGCCTATCAGGTAAAGTTATCTAACGTTGATCTATAATTTTAACTTAAGTTTTAAAAGAGGCTACAGCAGTGTAGCACACAGAAGTCGTTGCCATGGTTACTAGAGCACCTGACGTTTACTCGTGGAGCACTTGTCTCCTGTCTAATCACCGGAGCAAAGAGCAACCCCGTGCGGCCAAGCGACTATGTTGAAGATCGACATCTTCCCCAATATTAATAAGAATGCAGTGTGTAGCTATCCACTTCGCCAAGGCATTTGAGCGCTTGTCTTGCTTTTGTATATCTACTTCTCCCACACAAAAATTAAATTAAAAAAAGATTTTCAAAAGACTTGCTTGTTTTATTTTCTGTCCAGGACAGCAAAGAAGTAGAGCATTAGGAGAGGTTTGAGAAGTTTGTATGGAGGTTCACCATTGAAATCCTATGTACAGTAAGTGACCTGAATTGAAGCCTATAGGGGCGAGTAGTTCATACACAGATTCATATATTTTGGGTAGAATATCACTTTAATGTGTCTTAGCACAGGGTACAGAACCCCTACCTTATGGGTCAATGTGTGTTACAGTTAACCATCTAAAATATTTTATGTACCCAGGAGGACAGCTAGGTTCTCCAGTCAGTGCCGTTTGACCAGACACTGCATTCAATCTGTAGTTGATCCCTGGGCGCTGCACAGAGGCTGCCCACTCGTCCCTTCAAGGATGGGTTAAATGCAGAGGATGAATCTCGCTACATGTATGTGTATGTGAAAAATAAAGTACTTTTACCTTTAATTATCTCTTTACTTTGACTGACTCAGGCTGATTTTGGAACAGTTTACTTTTTCTTCTGACTTGCTCTCATGGTGCTTCAAACCAAGCGGACTGGCCACCTACTTTGTTAAAGGGAAGGTAAGTAGACAAAAAAATCCACTTGGGCTATACGCACACCAAAAGTAATTTTGTGATTTTGAACATACACTGTAAGTAACCTACTATGAAATTCACAGTAAACAACTGGCAGCAATTGACAAGCAACTTACTGTGAAACAAATCACAGTAAATAACTGGCAGCAATTGACAAGCAACTTACTGTAAAAAAGATCACAGTAAATAACTGCCAAAAGTTACTGCATGGTGAAAGTCTTGACACATTTTATAAATAACTGCAGAGAGACATCAAACATAAATGTAACAATTTATTCTTGACTGACTGTTGAACAGTAACAAGCCAAACGCTTTTCTAGTGCTTTAAAGTGTATAGCAAATACACTGAATTCTGTCTTCCATGACATTTTCAATCATCGTCCATGTCTTCTAAAATGTGCATAAGTGACAAGCAGCTCTTAACATATTCAATATATTACAAACCATAAAACAATGGATGGATTAAAACAGAGGATTTCATATTTAAAAATAGTGTCAATAACAAGTCAACACAATAAATATAACGCCATTTCTTCTATCAAACTATATAGAGACATTCTGTGGTCAAAAAGGCACTGTTTGGCTAATACATTATCATTTCCCTTCCATAAAACACAGTATTTAAAACACTTTGAATACAAACAACCAAATGGATAAATGCCAATTCCTATGAACCAAAGCCCACTCATACATTTTGGGACTGTCAGGGAGGTAGGTGTCAATAAGATAAGTACTGTGACAGAACTGGCATATATTCTATAGGCAATATACTACTTGAGGTAGACAGCTTAAAAAGTAACTCTGTGTCCCAACCATAGGCCCCAACTCTATACTACATATTAATTCCCATCAGGTTTTGAGTCTTTTTAAAGTTTATCCAGGAAAACACACAATATCAAAAAAAAAAGAAAAAAGGCCTTGCTGTGGGGGGAAAAAAGTCTGTGGTTCCTTGCTTCTCGTGATTTTAGTGATTATATCATTGTTCAGTCTGTCATTTTCACAGTACTGTTCCACAGCAGAATGAAGAGCAGATCCCTGAAAGATAACAATGAATAAGAAATGAAGTTGATAAAGTGTATGAAGGACAGTCATTTTGGTGGTATTTCTTAAACCTGTGGTAGATCAGTTTGGAAATCTTGCATTCATGGAGTGGAGTCATGGACTATTCTACACAAAAGAGGAAAGGGGACATACTTTTTGAAAGAAATGTAGCACTTTGTGTTGCAGATTATGAAGAACCATCCCTGTTTCTGCTAATTTCAAAAGGTGCTACTTAATGATACTGTTTATTGATTTGCTACTTTAATAAATCTGTTATTGGTTATATTTGTTACCTTTTTAGGAGAAATTAAACATAATATATATATTTAGGAGGGGAAAACTGGAGATGAAGAACGAGCTAGGTAGTCAAAAACTGTGTATTTCTCAGTTTTCTCAGCCTGTTCAGTCATATACTTTCGGTGGATGTTTTTGCTCGTGTTCCCGCCTTTACATGCAAAAGATACGTTGCCCTTGTGGCAACAAGCATTGTCTGCATTGATTCTGGAGAAGTACAAACAGACATTTGTACATTTGGCTCTCTCCTACATTGCCACTCAGAGCACGGTGTCTGTGTGAGAGACAGGAAGTGGGAGCTATAGCCCTGACCCTTGCACATGACAGGTTTCCCGATGGAAAGACTCGGATCTCTCCGTAGGATTGGGAGTAGCAAAATCCATCACAGACAACTGTCCAAATTTCTTCAATACCGCTGGCAGTACCGAGATTATTGACACTTCGGTCTTTCATAACTTGGCCCCATTTAATACCGGGTTTTAGAACCCATCGCAATAGCTTACTTAACCATTTTATCCCTCGTAGCTGGTATTGTTTTCAAATTGTGAGTTTGTCTGCGTCATCGAGGCAAAATATGGTCTTACAGACACCTACAGTAGTAACACAAACTCATTTTGTAATGTGCGTTTGTTTTTGGACAAATTTTGTCACCATAATAGCATCACAATCATGAAAGATGCAGCTATAAAACCTTACAAGTATATAGTTGAGATCAAAAATGAAAGCCGATTGTCCCTTTAAGAGTGATTTTTCCCCCTCTTCTCTTGCTCAACTCCACCCAAAAATTTTGAAAATTCCCACTTCACTGTCAAAGATTTATATAAAGACCATTTCTTCAGTGAAAAATAATAAATAATAGATCTAGCCACAAACAGCAATAAGTGGTGTCTGATGACATTTGAGACAAAGATCTACATATCGAAAAATATTTAGAACACAAAAGTCAACGTGTAGTGAAAAAGCATTTGTGCTTCTTCCTCTGTACTGTTCTGAGGAGCATATCTGTGATTTTTTGTTTTTTCATGACACTGTTATTTACTGTGATTATCGGGAGTACAAAATTGGATACTGTGTTTTGCCATTTACTGTGATTATCTATGGTATTAAATTGACAACTGTGATTATCTACAGTACATTGTTGGTTACTGTGATTATCTACAGTACAACGATCATAACTGTGGTTATCTACAGTACAATGATCATTACTGTGATTATCTACAGTACATTGTTGGTTACTGTGATTATCTACAGTACAACGATCATAACTGTGATTATCTACAGTACAATGATCATTACTGTGATTATCTATAGTACAATGATCATTACTGTGATTGTCACAGCACACTGTTGGTTACTGTGATTATCCACAGTACAACGATCATTACTGTGATTATCTATAGTACATTGTTGGTTACTGTGATTATCTACAGTACATTGTTGGTTACTGTGATTATCTACAGTACATTGTTGGTTACTGTGATTATCTACAGTACAACGACTGACGTACTGCGGTAAGCGTGTCGACTCATTTCCGTTTCCGGTGCTTGTGTGTTGGTACCGTGTTGCGCTGCTCTCGCTAAATAACAGTTACATTCGTTAGATTACAGCAGCCAACTGTCCGCTAAACACTTATTCTTAGAGTAATTTTCCCTAAGCACTCACAGTTCTTTCCATCTTTTAGTGACTGCTGTTCAATCTCATAGTTGTTCTAAAGTTTTGGTAGCTGACGCTACAGTACTTTAGCTTAGCCGTTAGCAACTTTAGCTTAGCAGCTAGCGATGGCTTCTTCTTCTACCTCTCTCTCTCCTACTTTCTCCTGCTCGGTGTGTCAGAAGTTCAGTTACTCCTCTGCCTCCTTTAGCTGTAATGGTACGTGTAATAAGTGTAGTTTATTTTTAGACATGGAGGCGAGGCTCAGTGATTTAGAAGTCCGGCTCCGCACCTTGGTAGATCAGTCTTTAGCTACTGTAGCTAGCCAGTCCCCGGTAGTCGGTGCGGAATGGCCTGAGTTAGCCTCTGGTAGCCGTCCCCTGGCATCCCCTGTGCAGCCAGGAAGGGGGGGGGCTGGGTGACTGTCCGAAGGAGGAATAGTCATAAGCATTCAAAATCCACGGGGCACCATCAACCTGTTCACGTTTCTAACAGATTTTCCCCACTCAACGACACACCCGCTGAGAAACCAACTCTGATCATTGGCAGCTCCATTTTGAGAAACGTGAAGTTAGCGAAGCCAGCGGCCATAGTTAAGTGCATCCCTGGGGCTTAAAACGGACAAAGTTATTATTGTAGGGGATTTTAATATTCACGTGGACGTTGAGAATGACAGCTTTAGTACTGCGTTTATCTCTCTGTTAGATTCCATTGGCTTCTCTGAGTGTTCATGAACCGACTCACTGTTTTAACCACACCCTCGACCTTGTTTTGGTGTATGGTATTGAAATTTAACATTTAGTGGTGTTCCCACAGAATCCCTCTTTGTCCGACCACTGTTTGATAACTTTAGAGTTTGTATTGCTGAACTACTCGCCATTGGGCAAAAAGTTCTACACAAGATGTCTGTCTGATAGTGCTGTAGCTAAATTTAAGGATGCGATTCCATCAGCTCTAAATTCATTATCAAGTCACAAAGTAACAGAGGACTCCTATGCTAATTTCAGTCCCTCCCAAATCGATCATCTTGTTGATAGTGCAGCAGGCTCGCTGCGAATGACACTCGACTGTAGCCCCTCTAAAAAATAAAATAATAAAACAAAGACGGTTAGCTCCATGGTATAATACTGAAACTCGCAAATTAAAGCAAATATCGCGGAAACTTGAGAGGAATTGGCGTTCCACCAAACTGGAAAATTCTCGTTTAATTCGCAAGATAGTCTTAAAACTTATAGGAAGGCCCTCCGTAATGCCAGAGCAGCGTACTACTCGTCATTAATAGAGGAAAATAGGAACAACCCCAGGTTTCTTTTCAGCACTGTAGCCAGGCTGACAGAGAGTCACAG
>NC_060168.1:28107228-28139861 GCF_021292245.1 Micropterus dolomieu | reverse complement strand
ATTCCATCAGCTCTAAATTCATTATCAAGTCACAAAGTAACAGAGGACTCCTATGCTAATTTCAGTCCCTCCCAAATCGATCATCTTGTTGATAGTGCAGCAGGCTCGCTGCGAATGACACTCGACTGTAGCCCCTCTAAAAAATAAAATAATAAAACAAAGACGGTTAGCTCCATGGTATAATACTGAAACTCGCAAATTAAAGCAAATATCGCGGAAACTTGAGAGGAATTGGCGTTCCACCAAACTGGAAAATTCTCGTTTAATTCGCAAGATAGTCTTAAAACTTATAGGAAGGCCCTCCGTAATGCCAGAGCAGCGTACTACTCGTCATTAATAGAGGAAAATAGGAACAACCCCAGGTTTCTTTTCAGCACTGTAGCCAGGCTGACAGAGAGTCACAGCTCTATTGAGCCAAGCATTCCCATAGCTCTCAGTAGTTACGACTTCATGAGCTTCTTTAATGATAAAATTCTAGCTATTAGAGACAAAATTCACCAAGACCTGCCCTCAACTGGCACCAACATATCTCTAAACTCAGGAACCTTAGAAGCAGCTGTAGAACCAGATATATGTTTAGACTGTTTTGCTTCCCTCAATCTTTACCAACTAACTTCAATAATTTCTTCATCTAAACCATTAACCTGCCTCTTAAAGATGTTTTACCCTTAGTCAGCACTTCTATACTAGATATGATCAATCTATCTTTATCAACAGGCTATGTACCACAGTACTTTAAAGTAGCGGTAATTAAACCTCTTCTGAAAAAGCCCTAACTTGATCCGGATGTTTTAGCCAACTATAGACCTATATCTAACCTTCCATTTCTCTCTAAGGTTCTGGAGAAAGCAGTTGCTAAACAGCTGTGACTTTCTACAGAGCAATAGTTTATTTGAGGATTTTCAGTCAGGATTTAGAGCTCATCATAGCACAGAGACAGCACTGGTGAAAATTACTAACGACCTCCTTATTGCATCAGACAAAGGATTTGTCTCTGTACTGGTTTTATTAGATCTTAGTGCTGCATTTGATACCATTGACCATCAGATCCTATTGCAGAGACTGGAACATTTCATTGGCATTAAAGAAACCGCTCTAAGCTGGTTTAAGTCCTATTTATCAGATCGATTTCAGTTTGTACATGTTAACGATGAGTCCTCAAAGCACGCCAAAGTTAGTCATGGAGTTCCACAAGGATCTGTCCTCGGACCAATCCTCTTCACTTTATATATGCTTCCTTTAGGCAATATTATCAGGAAATATTCCATAAGCTTTCATTGTTATGCAGATGATACTCAATTATATCTAGCGATCAAGCCAGATGAAACTCATCAGTTAGCTAAACTTCAAATGTTCCTTCAGGATGTTAAAACCTGGATGACCTGTAATTTTCAAATGTTAAACTCCGATAAAACTGAAGTTATTATTCTGGGGCCTAAGCACCTCCGTGACGCATTATCTAAAGATATAGTTTCCCTTGATGGGATCGCCCTGGCCTCCATCACCACTGTGAGGAACCTTGGAGTTATCTTTGATTAAGCAAATTTCAAGGACCGCCTTTTTTTACCTACGTAATATTGCGAAAATCAGGAACATCCTGTCTAAAAATGATGCAGAAAAACTAGTCCATGCATTTGTTACTTCTAGGCCGGATTACTGCAATTCCTTATTATCAGGCTGCTCGAAAAAGTCCATTAAGACTCTTCAGCTGATCCAGAATGCTGCAGCTCGTGTTCTGAAAGGGAACCAGGAAAAGAGATCATATTTATCCTGTTTCAGCTTCTTTGCATTGGCTTCCAGTAAAATCCGGAATAGAATTTAAAATCATTCTTCTTACCTACAAAGCTCATAATGGTCAGGCACCATCTTATCTTAAAGAGCTCATAGTACCTTACTACCCCACCAGAGCACTGCTCTCCCAGAATGCAGGGTTACTTGTAGTTCCTAGAGTCTCCAAAAGTAGACTAGGAGCCAGAGCATTCAGCTATCAAGCTCCTCTCCTGTGGAACCAGGTTCCAGTTTGGTTTCAGGAGGCAGACACCATCTCCACATTTAAGAGTAGGCTTAAGACTTTCCTCTTTGATAAAGCTTATAGTTAGGGCTGGCTCAGGTTAGTCCTGAACCATCCCTTAGTTATGCTGCTATAGGCCTAGACTGCCAGGGGATTTCCTATGATGCACTGGGCTCCTCTCTCCTCTACTTTCTCTCCCTCTGTAAGCAACCTCATCCCATTATTGCATGTTACTAACACAACTTCTCCCCTTTCTGGTAGTCTTGTGCTTTCTCGTTTCTCTCCTCCTATCACTTCCTGCAGGTGTTTCTGCCTCTGGAGCTGTGGAGTCTGGATCTGTGGCTGCGGGTCACCTGCTGCCCCCGTGTTCCTGCTCAGCACCCTCTGCTGCAACGACTATTGTTGCTAGTCCTATTATTATTATTGTTATTATAATCATTACCATTACGATTGTTATCACTGACACTGCTGTGGATATCTGTACCATTTTTTATTTGGTCTATAGCAACATCACCTTTACTGTCTGTACCTCTGTGTGTGTATATTGTGTAGGCTGCCTCCCTCCCCTCTCTCTCCTTCCATCCCTCTCTTTTTCTCTCTGTTCCTCTCCTGCCCTCTCCCTCTCTTTCTCTCTCTCTTGTGCTCTCTCTCTCCCCCTCTCTCTCTCTCTCCCTCTCTCTCCTTCACCCCAACCGGTCGAGGCAGATGGCCACCCACCCTGAGCCATGGTTCTGCTCGAGGTTTCTGCCTCTTAAAAGGAAGTTTTTCCTTGCCTCTGTCGCCTAGTGCTTGCTCTTGGTGGGAACTGTTGGGCTTCTGTAAATAACATCATAGAGTATGGTCTAGACCTGCTCTCTTATGAAAAGCGCTGTGAGATAACTGTTGTTGTGATTTGGCGCTATATAAATAAAATTGAATTGAATTGAATTGAACGATCATAACTGTGATTATCTACAGTACACTGTTGGTTACTGTGATTATCTACAGTACAATGGCCATAACTGTGATTATCTACAGTACATTGTTGGTTACTGTGATTATCTACAGTACATGTTGGTTACTGTGATTATCTACAGTACAACGATCATAACTGTGATTATCTACAGTACAACGATCATAACTGTGATTATCTACAGTACAATGATCATTACTGTGATTATCTACAGTAAATGTTGGTTACTGTGATTATCTATAGTACAATGATCATAACTTTGATTATCTACAGTACAATGACCATAACTGTGATTATCTACAGTACATTGTTGGTTACTGTGATTATCTACAGTACACTGTTGGTTACTGAGATTATCTACAGTACTTTTTCAAAAGTTATTTAGTTTTGTTGACTATGTTCAAGTTGTGAATCTGTGCAACCCTTTAAGGGTAATGCAGGGTTGCTGAAAAGAAGTAAAACAGTAAAGAAGTAAAACAGAAACAAATATTATACTGTTGTTTCTTTCTCAAGGTAAGCCTTCCATGTTCACCATGGCTGAGGGATAAGTGGAGCAGAGGAAAGCAGACAAAGGGGATCTTGTCTTTTAACTGAATTTATTGAAGATGCCAGGCCAACTTGGATATAGTCAGTGAGTTTTTAATGGCCACACCATCTCTGACTATAATGCACTAGTTAATAGATGCTACAATTTTCATTGGGAAAAAGCATTAACTTTATTGTATGCTTCTTTGGTAGATGGAACAGTGCATAATAACTTTCAACTTTGGTAAAGCTCTTTGGTTGCTACTGCGACAAGTGATCAGGAGTTCAAGTAGCTTTTATTGCCACACAATCACTGAAACTAGTTTTCATTCACATGAGGAAATTACGCTGACAGTTAGAATAATAATCTGCCCCATTTTCTAGTAAAATGTTTGTTTTTCTTCTCTTGTGACTGATTGATCTAACACAACAGTAATTAAATCCACAACAAGCTCACAAAAGCCTTTTACATATTGTGAACACTCAGGCCCAGAATCACTGAATAATTTAAGGTCTGCAGAGATTGCAAACATACATCAACAAAATGATCAAATCTGCTCAATGTGCATGTTGAGCTAAAAGTTGCCCAAAGCACTTACTACAAAAATAAAACTATTGCATCTATCATGATGCTATATGAGTAAATTACAATTAAATGCTATTATGTTACTGTTTGATACATTAAAATTAAGTCACAGGATATAAATATAATGCTGATGACAGAGAAACATCATAAGAAATGTTTTAAATATTGTAGTGATGGAACAAAATTACATACAAAAATCCAGGTATGGTGTACTAAGTTCTCATATCAGATAGAAATAGATACAAAAAGTGAATTAGTGGTCCAATTTTTTTATGTTTCAGTAATTGTTGATGGCATTTCCCTAACACCATACTACTTTTGTGTTGTTTTTAATGTGGTCCTGTTGAATAATATCCTGCTGCCTTCCTTAAATATATTAGACATAATCAATAAAAAATGTCACATTTAGGTTTATTTCTATGCATACACCATATCAGACACATTTCCTTATGTTAATATGATGGAGTGAGTTTTCCCCCAGATTTCTCTGCTATGCTATTAGCAGTTGACAGGGGTGAAGAAGGACAACCCACACAGCTTGTTATATTTGACTAGCCCTACCTTTTCAGTCTCATTACCACTGGATTTGCACATACTGCCACTGGTCTTTTTGTCTGAATAACACCAGCCCATACTACAATGAAACTGGAGACCGCAGAAAAATTGTGCAAGAGGATGATTTTCTTACTTAGATCAGAGACTGCTCTGAATGGTGAAAAATGCCAGACTTAATGGAGTTGTGCAAGTTGGCCTCACATCATAAGCATGAACACCATTTTATATTTCCAGGCAAAGCATTCCAATATTTGTTTGGGTTGCAAGGTAATCAGAGGAATGATTGGGGAGTTTGCAAGAGCAGTGATCACTGTCATGTCTTAACAATAAAGAAAAGACTCATCATCTACAGAAAATTTCTTTTTGTCCAATGCAGATGCAAGGAGAAAGACACCCCAGTGTTGGATACATTGTTTGACTGACAAGGGATCTCTGGGAAGTGCAGCTCAAAAAGACCACAGCATGACTACCGAGAGAGAAAAATGTCGGCAACATGAAAAAAAACCTTCCAGAGTCCTTCATATTGGAAGTTAAGTCAAACTAAAAATTTCAGACTCCTATATTGTAGGCTATCATTACTGAATGATGGTCCAGGTAATGGTATTTCCTAAAGTTAGCATTTTAAATTGCCTCTCATTGATTTGATCCAAACTCCCTCTGTGGTCTTCTACTGTTGTCTCCCCCTTCACTGAATAACTCACATTCTTAAGTTGCTGCATTGCCTCATATTATGTAGCATGAGCACAAGCAAAGGCCTGGCAGTGCGTGAATAGGGTCAGTTAGATTTCAAACCTCTCCCGATGAAAAGAGCCCTGGCTGTGGTTGGAGACACTGGAGCTGCTCCCGGCAGCTCCACAAAGGCTAGCTTTCAAAAAAGAAAGGAGATGAGGGAAGGGTTAGAGGGGTTTTTCCCTTTTCTTTTACCTCATCTTCCATACAACCAGGAATAGAAGAGTTGTTGGAGAGTAGGATAAATACAGAGTAGTGGGTAGACATAAAGTGTGAGTGTCAGAGAGAGACACAAAGAGAAAGAGAACATCAGCATAGTGCTAGAAAGGGGGAAAAAGGAAGCGAAGAAAGGTGGTGTTAGAATCAGAAGAAAGAGAAAAGAAGCTGGAGGGTTAAAGAGATTCAGAGGTGCACTATTAGTGTTTTTCAGTATGGGTGGGGATACTTGTGCGGACCTGAGCTATGAGCAACCATGACCACTCAAGCCATGCCGGCACAGTACGAGTGTTTTTCCACTGCTGTTTACCTTGTTGACATGTTGAAGGTGTGCTGGTTTGCGGAAAATGCACTAGAGCCTGTCTGCAGCTCATCCAACAGCTCACTTTCCATCTCTTGTGTATAAAGAAAAGGTTTTCCCAGTTTAGCGTAGAAGAAAATGACTGTCCTGCACATAGCTCTGACCTCATCTAACCCCATCTAACACCTTTGGGATGAGCAGGAACACCAACTGTGAGCCAGGCCGTGTCGCCAAACATTGGTGCTCAACCTCACTAATGCTCTTGGCTGAAAGGGATCCGCAAGCAGGTTCCAAAATCTGGTGAAAAGCCTTTGCAAAAGTGAATGTCTTTCAGTATACCTGACTATTACCGTAATGACTAAGATTATGGAATGAGATGTTAAGTGTGCAGTTTTGGCCATATTGTGTAAATGAAATTCACACAGAGCAGAAGATAAAGTTTTTAATTAATTGTTAGTAATTAAACAAAGCAAGAACAATAAAGACATGAAAGGGGAAGACGAGGAAGAGATTGAGTAACAAAGAGGGGAGTTAAATGAGATGATCTGAGCAGCAGAAAGAGGAAACAAGAGAGACGAGGGTATTGCAGAGAAGAGAAAATATGGACCAAGTGAGTACTGAGTCCAGTCTTGGTTCGAGAGAGAGGACGTTAGGGGAGGAAAACAGCCACATAAGAGAGAGAGATGGGAACGGAAGAGGGGAGATTTGGTAAATGGAGCTGGAGAGACAGAAGGGAAGAGAGAGAGATGACAATAGCAAGTAAAGGAAAAGGGGCAGCCGAAGGGGGGGGGGGTGATGACATGGAAAAGAGGAGAAGAGCGAGGGAGACGAGAGTGTGAGATGAACCAAATGAGAGGGCAGAGTGAGAGCGAGCGAGAGGAGAGGCTCCACTGCATGTCTGAGAAACCCTGCTGTAAAATGCCAGCTCACACAAAAGAACAGGTGTTTGGGGGTGTAAGGTTTCAGGCAGTGGGAGCTGATGGGATAACAGGGATGTTGACATTCACTGACGACAAAGGAGGGCCTGTTCATGGACATTATGTTGTTTTAAGGGAAAATATGCATAAAAGATTAAGGCATTATGAGCCATATGATGATGACAGCTATGAAATGTTATTCACTGGATATCTCGGGCTAGATCTTTATTAAACTCCTGATTTTTAAGGATCTTATGTAAGCATAAAGAAAGCACAAAAAGCCTAATTTGTGTATTATAAAGTAACTGTATTTTTTTTTTTTCAGCCCAAAAGTACAGTTTCAATTTCGACATTAAACTGTCTTTTAAAGGTATTGCTTTCTATCTATGTGATAGTCATATAATCTTGGGTCCAGAGGGAAATTTAAACCTTGGAAAGTACAGCCCCTGAGGGGAACAAATTACTGGTTTAAGTGTCACATGTTGACAGGTAAGAGGCCCGGCTTTCACAGCTCATTTATTGCAGCTCTTTGTCAAATGTTATTGTCCATTTGAGGGCCGAGGTCACAGTGGGCTCCTGCTGATGTGCACAATAATATTTGTTTGTGGATCCCCTGCATAATGATTATGGTCATAATGTTACAGTATGACTATACATCAGAGGGTGGGGTTAAGTGCTTCAATTGCTGGGACAACACCATTGATTTTAAGTGTTCAACACTCTTAGTTGCAAGCTCACGTTTTGCTTTTAACTTTTGCAAACTCACCACAGGCTCCATTACTGAGTTGAATGTCAAACTCATCAATAACGAAACACATCCATCCATTAATAAAGAAAATGGACTGCTGGATGATTTTTCTCCATAAAATCTTCAAGATTAGTCTTTTCCTCACTGCCTTAATGTTTGTCTCCGTCTGTTCGCAGTGACCTGAGACGCATCTTAATGTCAGCCAACTGAGAAAAGCTAAGTCGAGAAACTTGAACTTTGAAATATGATTCATGTCATTCCAGGTAACGATATATGCCACAGCACATTATTGCCTATGTTAAGATAAAAGATTAGCTTGAAGCTGGATGATGTACCAGAGTCAAAGTCAATATAATTTCTCTTTACAAAACATGAAGATATTTGCTTCAAATTAGATTTCCAACATTTGACAAATTAGTGACATAAACTGTCTCCAGCTTACTGACATCTATATACATAAAGATAGATGACACAATATAAAGGTAAAGTACTATATACTGACATTTGATTGTTGCATCATATCTGGTTAATGAGACAAGATGAGAAATAATGACTTGTGTTTTTTGTTGTTGTTTTGATATTTTCTGATTTATAGTGTTTTGGAAAAGAACAGACAGCTCGCACAGTCTCATGGAACAAAATAACGGCACTACTAATAGACAGTAAAAAGCAGCTGACGGACATTGAACTGTGCCTGTTCAATAAGCACAAAACAGTCTGTTCAATATGAAATCAGCCTATATTTGTGTGACGGCCAGTCTTGTCCAGGTCATTCCCCTGATATCTTGGTCTTGGTCCAAGTTTGCATGGTTCCTGCCTATTTGAAAACACAAAAACTGGGTAGTTTTATTAACAGACTTTATTTTCTACAATGCACTACAATTTTAGAGCTGCAAGTATTTGCAGATTACTCAATCAAAAGAAAATTAACTGAAAACTATTTTGATAACTGAATATCAATATCTAATTTTTGCAAGTAAGACAGTGTGCAGGGGTTGTATTTGCTAAATACAGAAACAGAAAAGACGTTTTCTGTTAATAGTTCAAGCTCTGAAGCTCAATTCTGAGACTGTTCAATAATAGTTTTATAATAAAAATATAGCAACTTCTGATCAACCCATATAAAAATTAAGATCTGATTGGTCCACGCACTTCCTGTTTAAACCCTGCCTATTCTGAGTACAGACAGTAATACATAATAATAATTTGGATGGTTAAACAGATACAGATACAGATAATGTAATAATCCCTGTGATTTATCTTTTTTATCTTTAGCAACAAACTGCAACACTCTTTTAAGTAACAGGTTCACTCTGTATAAGCTAGTACTCAGTGCTGTTATGAATATGTAAATGTTAAGCCCTTGAATATAATTAATAATATCCAAACAAACATACTCTATTATGTATGTATGATTAATGGTTATTTTAGTTTTGAGCTTTTAAGTTTATTCACTAGTCCCTTCTTGACTTGGTTTCAATCCTTTTTGGACTTGATCTGGACTCAAACTTAACTGGATCGGGTCTCAGTACTGACTTGGACTTGGCTATGGTGCTGTTCAGTCCCAGTTACTTTAGTAGGTGTTGTGTCCGGCTTAACCCATGGACTTCAGCCCTGCAGTTCTAACTTTCTACCGCATCATGTGGCCTGGCCTAGATACACATGAAATGTGTATCTACAGCCTGGGGCTCCTATTTTGCACCATTCTCTTCCCTAACCATATTTCAGGCTTATTCTCACAAGGGCAAGATATGTCCCTCACAGGCACAAGGCAGCAAAGTGGTGTAGATGGAGGGTACCCAGCAGAGTCGGCTGTCAGGTGCGACAAATTAATGGCAAATCTAACCCAGCGCTGCTGCCAGGGAGGCAGGGGTGGCAGCTGTTCGAAGAGAGACCCACTCTCGCTGCTGCACACATTAATGTGGCATGGAAACTTGTTTCAGGCACCAGTGAGACAATGTTTACGAGCTCTGATTTCTCATGAAAGGTGAATGGACGGAGGGGGAGCCAAGAGACCAGCTGTCGGTGAGGCCTGATGGATTTGAGTCAGCAAAAAGATTCTGCTGTTAATGATTGCTCTCAAGAATGGCTTTCACACCACAGAAGCTGAAATAAATGTTTATAACATCAGGTCTCAGGTCAAAAATATTGTCTCTGAAGGCAGTTTTTAAAAATTATGACATCCTGTTGAAAGAGTGAAAGACTGTACACTTTCAGGTGTTTAGACTTGTGGGTTTTTTTGTTATAACTGTCTAAAATGCCTCATAATATCAGGCTTTCCCCCCTACCCCTGCCAGTCTTCTCCCTGTACTCTCTGACTTTCATTCATCCGCCCACAGTTTACAGAGACAAACCAGTGAAACAGTGAGCGTTGTCGTCATAAGTTCACTGAGTTTGAAATCGTACCCGGGTGCCCGCCCCCTTCCTCTGTCTCTGAGCCATTGCCACTGAAATGTGTTTGTCTGATTGCTTCTGAAAGCCTGCACTGACCTGAAAACAACTTCCAAAATTATAAATACCCCCCCCCCAACACACACACACACACACACACACACACACACACACCCTTTTAATCCAGTGGACGCATGATGGGAAAGTGGCCCCCTCATTCACACATCCAATCAAAGTCTTTAGAAAGATCAAAGGTGTCTCTGGACACTAATGCAAATCTCTAAAGATTAACACCGGATGAAACCACAGTGGAATTTTCAGCAACTCCAAGTTAAACCCTGAATCCTACTGACAAGAAAAAGAGAAGTCAATAGCAGCAACAGAGCCCAACTTGAAATGATAGGCCCATACAGTGCTAAACTAAATAGCCATAGCCCCTTTACTTAATGCTGCTTTATGTTTCAAAAGCATTTAACTGCACTTTCATTTTCATTCATTTCATGTCTGCTTCTCCTGAAAATGAAACTTTCCTCAATATTGGCAGTCCAACATTATTAATTTTTATAAACTACTGTATTATGCATAACTTCGCTTCTGTCTTGTACATATAAAACATTAGTCGTCACAAAGGAAATAACTTTAAAGCTCAGTCCAATAGTTTGCTATGAATAATAAAGAAGCAAAACTACTGAATATAATGAGGTGCACCCAGTCAACATTGATTTTTTCAGATGGCAAAAAATGATTGAAAAACCAATTTTAATTTCTCTAAAGTTGCCGCTGCTATTATAGACTCTACTAAACATCAATTATACTGTGTAACACTCACATAATGTTAATGAAACAACCAACAAACTGTGAGCATCAAGATCTAAAGTTACATTTTACTGAGACTTCTACAGGTTAGATGTATTCTACTAACATATTTAACTTAAAGTAATAGTTCAACATTTTGAGAAATATGCTTATTCCCTACCAAGAGTCAGATCATGTTTGTACGGTAGATTTTAATCTACCACCACGCAGCCAATTAGCCTAGCACAATTAGTTGTTTTTGTATGGATTAAATTGTAATATGACACGGATTAAACTAACAAGATATACAAGGTTTTAATTAGTGCGCTTCAGAGGTGCTGGTAGGTGAATTTTGTAACTGTTGGACAGAGGTAGGCAAGTTCTTTCCCTCTGTATCCATTCGGTACTAAGCTAAACTGCTTGTATTAACTTCATATTTACCATGCTTTTATGACAGTGGTATTTAAAGAGAGCAAATAAGCGTGTATCAAACTATTCCCTCTTACAGCCTCAAAATACTTTAGATGTTTTGAATTCAGATCAGTTTTGTGCATTGACCTCTCTATTCTAAAACATTTGAATGAACACACATCATCAAATCGCAATAAAAGCCTGGTGCACACAGTGTTAGTGTTTTTTATACCCCAGGAACAATCTTTTTTTCCAAAGTAATTAACACTAGTTTGTTCTCATCCCTCATTATCACGCCTCTGCTTTATAAGTGTCATTTCTTGTTTTCTTTTGTCCTCTACAGGTGTCTGAATCTATTCAAACCACAGAAGGACGTGACCTATAAAATCCTCAGCAAATTAATTTCATCATTGCATGGAAGATTTCCAACAAATTATAGCTCTAGTGTAACACAATGTATCTCTTGCTGATCAATATCTGTTCAGCCTGCTTTCAAACAGCATTGAGCTATGTTTAAATGTGCCTGTTTGTGCACATGCGAAGCTGGGTAAATGCAGCAATGATTCCCCTACAGTGGTCTGACCGGTGCAATTGCCAAAGGGCCCGGGTGAGAGAGTTGTGCACTCACTCATCCGTTAAGTGAACACCCAATCACAGATCTGAACTGGTGCACCAGCTAAGTTACAAGTTGTGACAAGCTCAGATGGCTCCCTGACTCTCAGGCCACGGTATTTATTAAAGTCTATTCAGCTCTGTGTCTTGCAAAAATAAACAGAGTGCCAGGCTGCTGGAGAAAGTGCTGACAGAGAGCATACTTTATCCAGGTTGGAATAGAATGGGACTCTGCCTTATAGCCCCTAGGATACCAAGCCTGCAGGGGGAAGAGCAAAGCACTACTAACTCTGCAGACAGAGCCCTAGTGGTCCGACTACGTGAACAGACCTTCTCCTTTCCAGTTGACTTCAGGCACAGTTATTTGCAGAATGAAATGGTTGTGTTGCTGCAGAGAGAAAGAGCAAGAGGGAATGTGGGGGAGGGGAGGGAGTGAAAGGGAGAAAGATTACAAGATAGAAAAAGAGAGAAGAACACTGCGCTCTTCTGCCAAAGAGGGTAATGAGGAGAGGTGCCGTAGAGAGAGGAGAGCTACGGAGCGGTTCATTGACATACTAAATGTCAAAGGTGAAGGAAAAATCTCTTGTTAAGCCTGTGTCTCGCCTTTTTAAGTACAGTGATTCAATGGTGTGAACTCCTGCATCAAACCTCATTTCTTGAGCCTTTAAAGTTCAAGTTAAATATATATTATATTATACACATTGTTAAATCGATTTCTTGACAACAACCTCAAAAAGACAGGATAAAGTGTTGCACAGTCACAGTTATTGCTTTTATGACATAAGGACATTATATAACGATGTGGAATGTGAAACGGGTCGCTCGTATTGACAAACCCAAAATATCACCCAATGCAGTGCCTTTCAGCTCACTGTTTTGGTTTTCAGTCTAATGGCTCTTATCAACCTTGTTTCTAACAACAGCAGCCCTACACTGTCTGCCGATCACCAAACAGCAGTGGCACCCCCAGGAAATTTTCTTAGGGGCGGCCATATGGGGTCACTGAAAATCCTGGGGTGGCACACTAAACCAAAAGCCATAACTGAATTTCAGGAATTCTATTATGCAGTATATAGACTAGTTAAATACTACGTAAAAATATGAGTTGAGTAATCACAGGCTGAATTACGCTGGTTTCTTATTTTACTGTTAAAATTGTCTAATGTCCATAGACTAAAACCAGTTCAGTTAACATTCCATAAAAATCCTGTTTAATGTGTTATCTGGATTTGTTAGGCAATTAATTGTGCTTCAAATAGGCTACTTTACCTTTTCCTTAAAAAGACAAATACAGGTTTTATTTGTAGGAGTTCATTGACGGGGAGGAACAAATCATTTACTGGGAACAAGCCAACTCAAGATTACAGACATCATGGAGCATAAATATTTTTCTTTTAATTTTTCTAACAATTCAAATTGAAATACACGATATGTGTAATTATTTATTAACATACTATTTCACAAGTTAGGATAGTTATTCTTGAAATATCACACTTTTTAACTACCAATTTGACCAGTGTCATATTTATATGTAAAAATGGTGGGGCACAAACCATTTCAAAACATAAATACCAGTAAAAATACAATACTCTCTTGCTACTGGGTTTTTAATCCCTTATACCCCAAATCGCAGACTGTAATCTGTTAACTGTCCCACTAACGCACCTCAAATCTATGGGTGACAGGGCTTTTTCTGTTTATGCTCCTTCACTTTGGAACTCTCTTACTCCTGAACTCAGGATAGCCCAGACTCTTGGCATTTTTAAAGCTCTTCTCAAGACACACTTTTTAAACCTTGCATTCGACTGGTGATGTCTTTTATGATTGTTTTATAGTTATTTTTATTTTTTTGGAGTCAGGGACTCCAGTGTTCATACGACGTTAGCTTGCTGTTGGCGATGGTGCTAACCTGTTGCTATCTGCAGACTATTAGCTCTCAGACACAGAAACTGTGTAGCAGTGTGACAAACTTATTATAAACTAGCCAGGCTACTAACTGTCTCTGTACATTAATTAAATTACACTTTTTTTTCTTCTGTAGATTGTCACTACCTCCACAGAAAACACACACATTCAGCACAACACCGGTGTACTCCGCTCTGCTCTGCCCCTTCACCAGTCAATTTTAGAAACGTGCTTGCCATCTACATGGACAAATCGCAGGCCTCTCCTAAAATAAACATCATAGTCTGCCACAGCTCAGGGTCAGAGGTTACCCTCTTAAAGTGACAGAGCCTAATATGAGAACGCATGTATGCTGCTATTCACCTTTTAACTCAAACCAAGGGGTTAGTAAATAGCATTTTATGCATATGCTCCTTGCCACGGGGGAGCACTGGAATGGCCACCCATTTTTAGGGTGGCTGTGGGCCCCCTAACACCAGATACGATCTCTTCCTAACCATATGTTTTTGGGAACCACAAAAATGGTAATGCTTTGGTTGCCAGGAGCAAATATACTATGAAAGCAAATTAAATATGTTCACAGTGTACATGTAACATTAGAAGTAAAAAGCTTGCAGAAGCGATCAATGTAAAAGCTTCCTAGTTATGGTAATAAAAATTAATCCAGGCAACATTACACTATCGACAAAAGATATTTACAAATGCAAATTAGTTGTACTGTATATAGAATAAACATATTTCTTTGGAGAAAGTGTTTGTTGCAGTTATAAAACATATGCAAAGTCAAATGTCTGGAAAACTGTGTCTCTCCTCCTACCTCCAATGACGATTTTCAGTATAGGTCAAACTACACTTGGGCTGCTGCTTGGAGCAAACCCTTCTGCTGCATCTGCTTTGTTGTGTTCATTCTGGCATGTAGTACTTCACGCTTGGCATCCGGTGTGTTGGAGCTGTGGTGAACACCAAACTGATGTACGCATTTCTTCTTTCGCTTCACTGGCTGGGTTCCCTCATCTAGCAGATTTACCCAACATCTGCCTCGCCCTCCCTGAAAGTAAATGACAGCCAGCAAATGTGCTGCTTTGTCTGCAAAGCACCTTAAAATTTACTGTTGCTGGTTCAATCCAAAACTGGACTCTAAATGAGGCGCTGGAATAGAAGCTTGGTTGCTGCAGCTGGTTTCATCTCAGAAATTATTAAATTGCGTTTGAGCTTAAATGAAATTGCTGTTGAGCTATTGTGCACAATGCAAGATTTTTACCAGAAACATTGACGTACAAATAAGGTATTTGATAGGTTGCTGGATTAGGTTTGTGTCTCTGGTGAGGATTATAGGCTGTGAAGAATGATTTACTTGAAGGATTAATTAAGGCATTTGAATCCTGCTCTGACTGTCAGTACAGTAGGTAGATCAAATAAACAATTCAGAAAATTTTATACATTTCACCAGACTAACCAGTATCCAATTTAGTTGGAACAAATAAATAAATAATTTAAGATGCTGCAATAGGTCTTGTTGCGCCATGTGTGGGTGGAAGGCCCGAGGGAAGAGGATTTACTCGAGGGAAACAAGAATCATTGGAATTCAATTTCAAGATTGGGGGTGATGACCCCACTTTTAGGCAGAGCCTCAGGAGAAGGGCTTAGAGATTGGCTGCCCACACCCAACTCCCACCAGCTCTCGTCCCAACACACAAACACAGTAACACATGTGGATGTACAGTACACATCATCCTGTCGTATCTAAGGAGGGTTAATCACTTCCTTAGACCTTGGGCTGTGGGGCCGGCCTGGGCCACGATGGTGCTCGAGCATTCAAATCACATCCCTGTCTCTTTGTCTCAATCTATTTGTATTTGTCTTTTTGTGTCTCCCAGTCTTTCTCCCTCTTTTTTACACCCCAATCTTGACTCCCATTTCTGTGTTTAATACAATAACTAGTCTTTTACATTTATTGTTTTGTATTCAAGAAAAAACTAGAAACTTTGACCAAAAGATAACGGCAGCGGCTGAATAAGGAAAGCACAGATAGGGAGTTAAATGACCCATGTAGGCTCAATGCCCCACTGTATTCCTGTACTATGTTGTCTTCTTTCTCACTCTCACTTTCCTCCTCTCCCCAGTGGCCTCCTCTACTCAGGTTGTGAATACTGATGCTGGCTGTGTGGGCATGATGGGAAAGGTCAACTGGAGAAAACTGGTGAGCCTGCTTGTGGCAGCTGTGACCATTCCTCTGCAGAGCACCCTGTTTGCACTGCCCTCAAGAGGTTCAGCACGACTCTGCAGAGCATCGTCCAACCGCAAGAGCAAAGGTTATACTCAGACAGGAACTGAATGACTTCCTTTTCAGATGGCTGAGAGATTTGAGATCTACAAAAAAGATTTAAAGAGAATCTGCTTTGTCCTTCAGTCTGTAAAGTCAGTTTGAAATCTGAGACACACTATGTGATGTTCAATATTGGTTGTCTTGTGTGCTGTGTATTCAAATTTTGTTCCATCACCTGTAATTTATCATAATTGTCATATGATTTCTTATTGATGTATAAAGTTTTAGAATCAGAATCAGAACACGAGATAGGATGTTTTAGGATGTTTGTCCTGACCAGAGGGGCTTTATATCATCTTTTCTGTCAGGGTGGTTTTTAATTCATGTTACATCCTGTTTAGAGCGCTGTCATGAGAAAAACAACGGCATCAGTCATTTGTTTATATTACTAAAAGTGACATACTGTATTTTTTTTGTTTTATGGACAATGACCTCTAGCAGCCCTATGAATTATGACTCTTTATTTCAAGAGCAAAGGTAAAACTAACTTGACATTGTTATACAGCAACAATATTTCTTAGGGAGGTGAAGGTTGGGGCGGATGTATGACTTGACAAAGAGAGACTGCGATCCGCTTCCCATTTCCTTTCCGTTCTCCTTTCATTGATTGCTGTTGTTGTGCTTAAATCAAACTGAACCTTAGTGGCAGATGAGATAATGTTAATGTGAATCTCTGGTCCCTCCAGGGGTGTCAGATCAGAATATGCTTATATGGGATATTTAGAAATCCAGTGACTAACAACATATTTTGTAGTGTCATTTGTGGCATTAATACAGCAATATGTGCAGAATGGCATTTTCAATAAAGAAGACATACAGAAATGGTAGAGGCATCTTTTAAATCCTCGTGTTTGAAGTAAAAATTTCTTCAGGCATTTCCATGTGCACGTCTTTACATTCACAGCAGTAAACAATCAAAACCAGGTCACAGTGCGACCACTTATTTAGGGTAATTGTAAAAGAGGAAGGACATCAGTTACACAATCTTTTAAGCGCAGCCAAAGAAAGTACTTTGGCAAAACCACAAACAAATACACAGCAAAAGAGTGAATGGATTTCATTGTGAAATTCCAAACATGAGCATGTCACCGGCTGCATGGAGTTGGGAGTGACTGAAGCTTATTCATTCATAAATCTTGAAAGGAAAGCATGCACATCCAACATATGGAAGTGTTTTTCCTGAACCAGGTCCACATGGTAGCATTATTAGTCACTGCAGCATGACATGTTCAGAGCTGGGGAAGGCAGGAGTCTCTAGTTCTCTTTGGTCAACAGAAATGATTTTTTAGACACTGGTGTCTGATGAAGGGAGAAGAACCCAGGACCACAGCTATCTCAAGAGCCCCTTCGCATACGGAGGCAATTATATCAAATGGTGTTCTCCAGGAATTCCCCCAGTCGAAAAGAAATCACTGAAATTCCCAGTCTCTCTTCTATGTCTGTTCTCGTGCTATTAGCCCTGGCATGCAGCAGTACACCGTCCTCATGTCTGCAGAGCCTCGTCTAAATTATTATTTCTTTCTCTGCAGCAGTGCCCAACTGATGATTAGAGGCTCTCAAGTTCTTATTTTAAATTTCAAGACAAAAAGTGCTCTTGTGGTGCAGTACAGTATCTCACAAAAGTGAGTACACCCCTCGCATCTTTTCATGTGACACCAATGAAGAAATGACACTTTGTACATTGTAAAGTAGTGAGTGTACAGCTTGTATAACAGTGTAAATTTGCTACCCACTCAAAATAACACATCACACAGCCATTAATCCTGGCAACAAAAGTGAGTACACCCCTAAGTGAAAATTTCCAAATTGGGCTTAAAGTGTCAATATTTTGTGTGGCCACCATTATATTCCAGCACTGCCTTAATCCTCTTGGGCATGGAGTTCACCAGAGCTTCACAGGTCGCCACTGGAGTCCTCTTCCAATCCTCAATCCTCATTGGGTATGTGTTTGGGGTCGTTTTCGTGGAATTCTGCCCTGCGGCTCAGTGTCGGAAGGGAGGGGATCATGCTCTGCTTCAGTATGTCACAGTACATGTTGGCATTCATGGTTCCCTCAGTGAACTGTAGCTCCCCAGTGCCGGCACTACTCATGCAGCCCCAGACCATGACACTCCCACCACCATGCTTGACTGTAGGCAAGACACACTTGTATTTGTACTAATCACCTGGGTGCAGTAATCCATGTCCATAGTCTGCTTGTCTTCAGCAAACTGTTTGCGGGCTTTTTTGTGCATCAGGCTGACCCCCCACCCGTTCAACCTCTGCAGGCAGCACTTATACGTCTTTCACAAAGACGTGTAAGTGATGTGACGCTGACCATGTGCACTCAACGTCTTTGGTTGACCATGGCGAAGGCCTGCTCTGAGTGGAACCTGTCCTGTTGGACTACCGTATGGTCTTGGCCACCGTGCTGCAGCTCATTTTCAGGGTCTTGGCAATCTTCTTTTAGCCTAGGCCATCTTAATGTAGAGTAACAGTTCTTTTTTACAGATCGTCTGAGAGTTCTTTGCCATGAGGTGCCATTTTGAACTTCCAGTGACCAGTATGAGGGAGTGTGAGAGCAATAACACCAAATTTTCTTTTCACTTCCTGTGCAGCTGAGGATTTTTTCCAAGACAGACCTACCATACATCAAGTGTTTACAGCAAGCAATGGGTGGATCAATACGAACTGAAACTTTTTGTAAAGTATGTTAGATTTTCAAAGGAGTAGTAGATACATAGCTACAAACTCTACAAATTCTTCCTCTTCCAATTAATGTCTAATTTGGACAATACTTAAGTACTACGTTATCACTTCCTACTCTCAGAAAAGATATCCACTCCACAGTCCTCAAAGATGAAGCATAACTTGGTTGTTTGTCTAGCCTGTTGATATGCTACAGTGGAAATACCACCAGTTTGTTCAAACATATCAGAGTTAATCAGGAGAAAGGGCAAAGAGACCCACAAGAAGAAAGATAAAAGAGGATGGAGCCGTCTCAATAAGACCCAAAGTAACTTAATTGATGCTGACTTTAAGAAAGGCAGAGTATCCATGAAGGCCGCATACAGTTTTGCTGTGAAGAACAACTACCACTGCTTATCAGGTATGTCTGTGACAGGCTGCACTAGTATTTGGTATTACAATTTACTAGCTTACTTCAAATTCTCTGACAATTGTATTTCTTCCATGAAAAAAACTCAAAGATTTTACCAATGAAATACCTGTTTTGGTCCTTTAACGTCCTTTAACATACATTGCTCAACCTATGTTGCAATACCCCATGAATTTACCAAGCCACCAGGCCTCTCAAAACACAATGTGCTCTGTGGCCACAGTGGCCTTGATGCCCACCCCGCACTGCAATTTTGTCATTTTCTCTGCTGCCTCCTCTCTGTCATTACGTTTTTTAGACACCAGTGTCTTTTGTTGAGACTCTGAGATTGGGCAACATCAAGTGAAATGCTGAGCACATAATTGGTGGTGGGTTCAATATAGCGCCTTATGAACCGCTGGAAAACAGGGCTATTTATGGAGTCTTGTGACAAAAAGACTGATAAATCATTGTTAAATATGTTTGTCCTTTGACCTTCTCTCAGCACCCCAGCATCCCTGATGAATGGTTATGATTATTGACAAGCATTAACAAAATCATCCTTAACTCTTAAGATAATTTCAGTTATTGCCGTGGACTTAAAATCTACTTTATTTGATGGCCTTGCTGCCACAGCATTTGGCCTTTTTGCCCTCAAAAAAACTGACAACACCAAAGGCCAAGTGGCCTTGCCGCTAAAATGATGAAATTCCAGGCCTGCTGTATAGTTACGTTTGTTTGTCAACAATATGTATAAACAATGCAAAAAGACAGACAACTATAGTGGTGTGATCAATAGATGTAGTTAAACTATCAATATCACCAGTGGGTTAAGCATGGTGTTCACATCACATAATGTAATAATGTTTACTGTATTTATGACAGTTCGTATATAGTTAACCTTTTTTTTCACTCTATGGATATGTAGATACCGTATAGAGGTTTGGATACACATTTAATATTACTGTTAATGTTTTTTTTGTACATACTGTTTTGTAATTACCAGGGGTGTAATGGTACACAAAAATCTCGGTTCAGTATGTACCTCGGTTTTGAAGTCACGGTTCGATTTATTTTCGGTACAGCGAGGTAAAAAAATGCAAACATTAAATTGCTGCTGGTTTATTATGAACCTTTGTAAACATCCATATTACTTTAATTTTTTAAACAAACTTCACATTGCACATAATAAATACATTATTTAAAATAAAAAAGAATAAGAAATAAAATACTGCTGCAAACTACTAACAAATTCTCCACTAAATAAAATATTCTCAAAACAATACCACAGCTAATAAAATATAATAAATAATATAAAATAATATGGAGTGCAGCATTCTTCTTATTCTTTTATTCCGTCAATAAGCATTATCAATCCCAGCTTGAAGGCCTGCTCAGATGAAAAAAAAAACATTTCCAAAGCCTAAGTCTGTTCAAATGCCGAAAGGCGTTTGCACTGTGCTCGTTTTAGTTTTTTCCCCTTGTTGCAGTGACCTTTTCATTTGTGTGATACCATTAGTGAGTTAGCAACTTTGACGTGTTGCCAGAAACACCTAACACCTAAGAGGATGGGAAGGTTAAAGAAAGTATTATTTCCTCTATTTAAATTTTATTTTATCATATGCCCTCATCCTCTAGTTACATATCTGCACATGTAGTTATGTTATGTGTTAAGTTTCAATCAATTAAAATGTAAAAAGATTTGTGAAAAAATCTGAATCAGTCATTTTAAGGAGGCTGTGTTCTGATTTGAAAGCTCTGTAGGTGAGCCATCACCATCAGAGGAAAATACCCTAATCAAAAGAGATTGGAAATAAAATGGAGTCACGACTTCATCCTTGCTGCAGTGTGACCTTGTGACTTCCTTTAAAAGTGATCGAGGCAGACCATTATACATCTGATTGAAATGATAGAGGTGTGGGAGTCAAATTCCGTCACCCAGCAGTTAGCCTTCACTTTCATCACGTTACTCATACTGTACATGAAGAAGAAATATGTGTAAAATATGTGTCTAATGTTTTATACAGAGGACATTCAAATGTAAGTAACATCCATTTTTTTCTGTTTTGAAATTGTTATATGCAATGAAATCCATTGAGTGAACAATCTGATGTTCTGTTCTGAATGTTTGGTCAAACTAATGTAATATAAAAAGTAGTCTTTCCCAATCTATAGACTACACTTTAAACAACCGCATACTTTTATCCATTGTACGTTGTAATGGTAATGTAAAGAGTAAGTTCAGAGTTTTGCAAACTGGACTTGGACCTGGACTTTGCTATGTTTTTGTGTCTATTTGATTAACTGGGACAATGTCTTTTTAAATTGGTACAATTACGTACATCCACTAAAGTGCTTGTTTTGCCCCTGATAGGCTTAGATTGTTATTATTAGTGTCTGACAACACTATGGAAATGATCCCTACAGAGATAGTCCTTTTTTAGGATCATTTTTGTTTTGCCAGAAATTGTCACTCACTCTCTCTCTCTCTCTCTCGTCAAAGCCACTCTTGAGAAAACCAAAAACATAATTTTACCTCTCTGGTCTACTGCTGCCTCAATTGGTTAATTTGTTTGTATACTTGTTATATACTTTTGGTGTTTTTAAAATACAAATTCACACAATAACACACACAACTAACCAACGAGGCAGTGATACTCCAACTACTCCCATGTTCTCCGAGGTAAACTTACCTTTTTTGTCATAGGAGTCTGGTGGCTTTAACTAGAGTGATACAGCAACTGTTTCTGGTTAAACAAAAAGAAGAAGTGAAGTAGTGATAGTAGGGAGTAGTAGTATCTGTAGGGATACTTTTCATAATGTTGCCACACACTTATAATAACAATTTGAGCCTGCCACTGGCAAAAACAAGCACTTTAGTGGACGTACTTTGATTACTTTGCAGGTCTGTTTCGCTGCTGTCAGCTGCAGTGCACCCGCTCAATACTAGACGAGTTTCAGAACATTTTGTCCCAATTAGTCACATAGATACAAAAACATGGGTAAATAGGGCCCAGGTTAAAAAAAACGACTTAGCTTTTAAGTTTAAGGCAGCGATCATGTTGGTGGAGACCAAAACAAAGCTAAAAGGGGAGTGAAAAATTTAAGGGAAAAATACGTTGTTTCAACAGGACAACCTCATTTGTCTGTTACTTCCAAAACCATTATAAATCATTGTTGACCTCATTTGTGTTTATACCTCATAATATTTATTTTAAGATTCGTTTTAACATTATTGTTGGCGTTTTTAAAGAGTACAACCAGTGTAGCCCCTCTTTATGCTGTCGTGACCATTTTGAGCCGCACAAAGCCAGACAACTGCAGTTCCTCTGGACATTAATATTCACCAGCAAATGCTTCAAAGAAAATCCTTTTACAAATCTAGGAATGTATCTCCTGTGGATTTCAGGCTTTGACATTTCACCAATGTGGATGTCCCCCTGGCTTAACAGCTTGAAAAGTGCATCTTCAGCGCTTCATAGTATGTATTATTCCCCCTTATTTGCCAAGTGAAGTCTGTATAGGTTATATATAATTCATTTTTGTTCCCCAGCTGAGGCAAGGTCATATCTATTTGGATAGCATTTCAACTAATATAAATATGTATTATTGAAGTGAGCTTTTCAGAATTCCACTCTCCATTTTTACTGTACGGATGTGTCAATCATGATAGTAACAAAAACGAGCAGTATGCTCTGACTACATAATGAGTAGCGTATCACCTCTTGAACTGAGCAGCACGGTCCTTGAATCGTGTTTTATTATGCATAGTTTTGTCTGTTTCACCAACTGACTGAAATTCCTGTTAATTTTGTTTATATGCCAAATTCGTCCTGAATTGTTGAAATGACCCTTAACCCCTCTGCAAATTAGATACTGTGGCTATGGATGAACAGGTTCAGGATTTAGTTTGTATTTGATTAAAATGAAGACATAATTGGATGCATACTGACTTTCAGTTCTACCCATTTACTATAAAGTGTATTTAAATTTGGTTATTGCCCCAGTGACATCAAACAGTCAAGCCTATCTGGGTGTTAGAACACACACATTCCCCTAAAATAATCGGCTTAAACATTCAGTTTTTGACACATTCTCCATCCCAAGTCCTTCCTGTTTAAAAACATCTAAACAAAGGCAGTTAAAAAATCAGCCCCATCATTTACCCCCTTTCTATTTTTTTGAAAGACCTAAGCCCATGGCCCACTTTGGCTACCCTACAGGGCTAGTATAAAAAATATTAAAAAACGCACTCCCATCTATCACCCAGCACACATGTCAAGATTGCCCTAATAAAATGAGGTGTAAATAATGTAGGGGGCAGATATGGCGTGCAGCACCATTTGCTGTGCGGAGATATAGCCTATAAAAATACAGCAGCACTGTTTATCTCAATCTGCGCTGCTTTACCTTCCTGTCTGCCATCACGCCACCATTCAGCAAAATGCCACTCTGCCAGATTTTCCATGTGTTTAAATAAGATGTTGAGTTTGTTGTTTGGTAGAAGCGGTTGCACTTATGTTTTTTTTTCTTGCCCAATATTTTCATATTATGGAAAGGAGACTTTTGTAAGATTTTGCACATGATTGACTGTTTTTAATGCTGCTTTGTCTGCAATACTAAAGAGTAAACACATTTAAATCTCAGACAAATCAAGACTGAGAGTCTACAGCCACACTGGGATCTGAGTCTGCTTTTGCATCCTAAAATAGTCACAATTACAATGCTAACATGGTGTTTAGCAGATACAATGTTTACCTTGTTCAACATGTTTAGTGTCTTGGTATGCTAACGTCGACAAGTAGTACTGAACACAAAGCACAGGTATTGCAGGTCATAAACCAAGTATTGGACAAATAAAAAATTTACCCAATAATGGTGCTAGACAACAAGTCAGGGGATTGTCAAAGTACCATTATCCTGAGGGGGACATGAACTAATTTCCATGGCAATCTATCATGTGGAGACATTACTCACAAAAAAAATCATGGTAGTTCTAGAGGAAAAGTCAGGCGATCACCAAAGTCAGTAGGATTCATCCTCTGAAAACCATGAATATCTGTACCAAAATATGTGCCAATCCATCTTTAGGATGTTATATATAGTTCACTGTATGAGTGAAAACCTTAACCTGCTGGTGGCACTACATGACAAAAATCAGGGAATCATCAAAGTCATTAGGATTTATTCTCTCAGAAACACAAATGTCTACACAAAATATCATTGCGTTATTACAGTCTGGACCAACGTGGTGGACCAAATGACCATATTTATATATGCATAGCTTAGTGGTTAATGCAACTGACTTTGGTACAGGTGATCGCCCGGGTCAACAAGATCCGCGTCAGGTGCTAAGGAAACAGGGCAACCTGATGACAAATGGGACAAATGACTGACCTACGATTGAAGATCATAACCAAGCTGGACCCCCAAGTACAACGACCAAGATTGCCAAAGTACCCTCTGAGAATAAACCGGATGTTCTCCACCAAACCATCCAAAGTGTACTCTCAGTGGCGGGGTAATAACACAAGATCAGATCCACCCAGGCTGAAGAGCTGGACAGCACCAGGCCCCAACATGATCCACACCTACTGGCTGAAGAAACTAACTGCACTCCATGCCTGGCAGCACAAATGAACCAACTGCTGATGGATGGGACCCACCCAGAATGGTAAACTGATCATGAAGGATCCCCAGAAGGGAAGCCTGGATTGACTACAAGAAAGCCTATGACTCAATGCCGCATACATGGATAATGGAATGCTTGGAAATATACAAGATCAACAGGACACTAATAGCCTTCATCAAGAACTCAATGGGGCTGTGGAAAACAAGTCTGGAAGCCAACTCAAAGCCAAGATCCGGGGGCTAGTGAGTGTCAAGACCACTGTCCAGGATGAAGCGACAAAGATCCAGGAGTACATCAGGAAGATGACCCCCAAAGATGAAGAGCTTAGTGAATACCTCAGGCAGCAGAAACCCAAGGGTGTGGACAAGGAAGACGAACCTTCATGGAGAGACAACAGACAGATAGAAGAAGTGGCTGATATCAAGAAATCCTACCAGTGGCTGGAAAAGGCTGGACTAAAAGACAGCACAGAAACACTAATCACAGGTTGCACTGATAGATGTGGCAATCCCAAGCGACAGCAACATCAAGAAGAAGGAACACGAGAAGCTTGAGAAATACCAAGGGCTGAAAGAGGAGCTAGAAAAGATGTGGAAAGTAAGAGCAACAGTGGTGCCAGTGGTAATCGGAGCACTGGGGGCTGTGACACCCCAAACTGGGAGAGTGTCTACAGCAGATTCCAGGTACAACATCAGAGGTCTCTGTCCAAAAAAGTGCAGTCCGAGGAACAGCTAAGATACTGCGCAGAACCCTCAAACACCAAAGGCCTCTGGTAGAGAACCAGAGCTTGAGGATGACACATACCACCCCACAAGGGGTGAGAGGGGGATTTTATATATATATTATCCATTAGATCTTTTGATGCTGCACCACTTGGCAATGTAATTTCTGACAGCCTAGGTATCCATCTCTGCATATTTTTATTCAGTTAAGAAAATGAGTTGTTAATAAAAAATAAAAATCAATAAGGCCTTCAGGCAAATGCATTCGATTGAGATCAGATATTTGCTATAGTTTCCATTCTTCATCTTATGTATCTTAAACCTTACTTAGTACAGTTTTAATGTTTTTGTTTGTCCAATTGTCTATTTTTTTCACAGCTATAATCCTATAATCAAGCATCAAAAGCAGTAATATGAAGCCCATGAGGTATTCAACTTCTGCAGAGCACAAAGCCTCTGCAACCTTTGACACAAATATTGTCTGACCCATAAGTCAATGAAAATCACAAACTCTCTAGAAGCCTGTTACTTTCCATCTCATTGTTTCAAACCAGTGAACCTGATGGGTTGGATGTTGTGAAATGCAGAGTAGGGTCTTTGACATATGTCTCACTGTCAAAATTCATACACCTCAGAATGCTGTCTGCACTGCACTGCATGAGTGTTTTCTCTCAGCACAATGGAGATGTCACACAGGGACATGAGGAAAGCTGCAGGCCCATTTTCCCCTGGAGAACACTGGAGGAAACCCCTTGCTGATAAAAAAAACAAAAAAACAACACCTCCCCTTCCCCTCAACTATAGTGAAGTATGCTCTTGTGGGTGCCTACTGTATGTGATGATAATGAGAGCAGGAAGGAAGGCAATGACTTTGTAAGTGACTAGGAACTGATATATGAGGGCCCGGTTAATTGGTGCCTTTTATGAGGTGATGCATATCATGTTGCCCTGTTACAGGAGGTCTGGCTGAGTTCCAGTCGCCCCCGTTTACGTGATGTATTTATGACTGAAAGCAATTTTCTCGATGAAATATTTATGATAGTAACTTTTGTTACTTAGTTCATGTACACATGGGTCTGCAGTGTCCAGTTCCTGTGGGAATTATGTTTAATGTTTCATAGTTCAGGGCACATAGACAGCATAGAAGTTATTAGTATGATGGTCAAATAATTAAATTCATGTATAATTCTATTAGTTTGATAATACCAAACTGGGATTTTGACCAAGTCAACCAAAAAATACTCATTAAATATAAATCATCTTAAAGGTTACTTTCCGTACATTACATTAAATCTTTTTTTCTTATTAGTTGTTATTTTTAGTCAGTTACTTCTTTACCACAAAGTTGGATGTGGCCAGCAGTCAGATGATCACACATTATCTAAATCATTCGATTTTGATAATAATTTTGGTGGTGCACCCAAAATGTCAGTAATAATCCCTCATTTCAGCTACCTTAAGTATGGTCTGTCAACCAGGAAGGTGGTATGTAAACTGTTCCATCAATCAGTTTGAGGAGTAATATATAAGTAAAATAATCTCCTTTTAGTATATTCTGCAATGATGATGATATATTGTTTCATTGGTAAACCAATCTGATCTGTAATAAAATACTCATGGACTCATCAGACCATATGCTCAAATGAATTGCTGATCTGGCAAAGTGGGCAGAGCCCAGGGCCCCCAAAAACCTCTCAACTTATAATATATCAACTGATTTGTGTTCATTTTAAAGGGGCTATATGTAGTTTTTTAATTAAATGAATCACTTTTCTATTGCAAATCCTAAGTGAAGCACGAATGCTCCCGAGCCTCTTGCCTTCTGATTCTGTACCGTACATACAGCAACAACACCGCAGCTAACCAGGTGGAGTCCACTGAAAATAACTAGCTCCAAGCATAACACAGATTGCAACACAAACTCCAAGTAAGTATAAAAAACAAAGTTTTATGTGCTGGAGTCCGTCAGTCCAAACACGAATCAGATCGACTTTGGGTGAAAACACTGTCAACATCAGAAAGGCTTTAGTCAAGGAGAGACATCCGCTCTGTTTTGAAACTGATAAAACTGTCTCAGAGTTGGCTTTCCTCCTATTGGACAGGTAAACTAACATTACTGCAAAGCATGTGGAATATATTGTGATTTTGTGCTTTAGTTGATTCAAGTTAGAAAACGTTAGCTCGCCGGCTAACGCTGAGCCATTGCTAATTTTATCTGGTGTGAAATACTACAGTTGTACACTGCAAAAACTAAAATCTTAGTAAGATTAATTATCTTAATTGAAGGCAAAATATACTTGGTTTTTGTCTGAAGATATTTCTTCTTACCAGGCGGCTTTTATGTTAGAGAATTTTACTTGTTTCACTTGTGGCCTTAAGTAGCAAGTGTTCTTGTTCTCTTGGCAGATAATTTTGCTTAGGCCTATTTTAAGTAATATTTCCCCCATTTTAATGCTTTTTCCCCTTGTTTTTGAGAGCTCAGTTCATGCAGTGTATGGTTTTCCATGTTACTTCACCAGCTAGCCCATCCATATTACTATTCTGTATACCACTGTATACCATTATTTCAAAGTGTTGATTTTAGCCTACAAGAAATTATGTAACGGTACAAAGCAGATGTGGAGCGATTTTGTATCCCAGGCTTAATAATGAACAATACTATTCAGCTGTCTGACCAAGTCACTAAGTATTAAAATTGATTATCTTTACCAGCTAGTGTCCGTTACAGTTACGCCCGTCACGCCTTTCGTCTCCTCACATTCTTTTGGTGCCCGGCTCGCACTTAAGCATAGGAGGCTGGAGGTTCCAGGTTGCAATCTCAAAACCGCACCGCTAGTGGCCACTGACAAAAACATATGGAAAATGTGTTTGTGAAAATGCACCATGTAAGCACAATATCAAGAATGGCCCTGCTTCATGAGCTGATTTTGATGCCCAATCTTGAAAAGAGTCCCTGTGTCAGAATGTAGTCTCCAGGCCTGCATAGTTTCAGTTTTGCGCAATGTGTTTAATCAAATTACCACATAGAAAATCTTTGAGAATGGGAGTTTAATTGGGCTCCAGCAGCTCTTTTGTTGTCCAGGGCCCCCTAGCATTTTAATCCAGCCATGGCTTTATGAAAGTTTGTATATATAATATGTGTGGACAAAATCAGTGTGGACAATGGTACAGGGTCCAGAGTTTATGTAGAGGTCATGAATCCCATAGCGTGTTGCTGTCACTCTATCTACAATGACATGACAGGTCACCTACAGTACACAGCAAAGGTACCAAGTCTAATCAACATAACCCAAATTAAAAATGACGACTGACACTCTGTCCAAAACATCATGCCAGGAATTGCAGAACAAATTTAACTGGCTCAACCAAACAACCTTCTTTTGTGCTCTCTGTTTCTTTGCCAAAAAAAATAAACGCCCCATAAAAATTCAAAGCATCACTGGAGGACCTGCTCTCTATCAATCATTTGAGGGTAAAGCAGCAGGGTAAGAAGGTGGTAGCAGCCAACAAGAGCTGTATGATGCCTTTGAGTCTGTCGCTCTTCTGCAACCTTACAGCCAAAGAAAACTGCCTGGTAACAGCCCACGGATTGTACCCTCACCTGGCTAAGGATATAACATGTACATTCATGAAATTAAACAGCTCATACCTGTCTGCTCAGACAAGGCACTCTTTCACCCAGCTGCTTGTTTCCTAGACCAGTACACTCCCTCTGGAGAGTTTGTTGGATGAGTTGTCCAAGGTCATGGAAAATTACTTGGTTTATGTAATTTTACGCTACTGTGTAGTGATTTGGCAACTCGACTTATTGTTGCTCAATGCAAAACACCATCAATCAGTTTCCTCATTTTCATCTATAAGTATACTTACGTTTTAAGAAAGTTTTACTTTCAATGCCACAAGTTTAGTCTTATTAAAACACTTTTACAGTTTTGCAAAAGCTACTGAAGATAGTTTACTTAACCATATGCTTTTAGGTTCAAATACAGTGCTCTAACAGCTGTTGCAACACCCTTACTGCTAAAGAAGATGGAAAGCAGGGTTTCTCTGTCAAACACAGCAGGCTTCGGTTCAACTGAATTGTTCAACCATTCTGTCTACGATAATTTATATAAGTGCACCACTGTCATATTGGGTAGGATTTAGTGAATGACATATGAAGTGTGTGTAAGTATACGTATATGTACATGCTGTTACGTGCTTGTACCTACTGTATAAGTAGCCTACTTAAACCCACCATAACAGATTTCATGGTCACTTGGGGCACTGGAAACAAGCAATATTTACACTGCTTGTAGCTGTGTTTTGGTCTGCACCAACGTTTGAAGGAAATATCTCTGTCTTTGTTATTTGGTGATGAGTACGTAGTGTAAAGCTGGTTTTTAGAGAATTTGTGCTGAAATCAGCTGCCTGCTGTGGCTGAAAATAACGCTGATAAGAGTTGTGAGGATGAACCGTAAAAAGGAAAACAATTTAGTTATAATATACTCAAATGCTACAATAGAGCTGAGGGGAACTGCAGAATCCGGTGATAATACCTTTCACATTACACAGTCCTTTGATCCATTGTGAATATAAAAATATTGATTATAACAGTGAGTAAGTAAATTGTTAGTAATTGTATTAAAGTATACTAAAAGTATAAAAAAAACAAATTCAGGCAATTTCAGTCTCTAACTCTAACGACCAAATTATTTAAATAGTAACCTGGCAGAGTACATTTAAAGTAATTGTACTACATTGTATTTTTTTTCTGTTAACAGATCCCCTATCAACCCCCTGTGATATCAATGGCACTAATCAGAATATCATTAAAAATGTATTAGTTTGATTTATTTCTAAATGAACATAAACAAGCCATTTTAAACCTCACAAACTCATGGTGACTCATCTAATGGCGCCCAGCACAGATGCTCTATAAAGCTCCAAGTTCAGGAGAGCAGCTGCTGCAGAAAACAAATTCTACTAACACCTCCCTGGCAACCTAGGAGCCCAAGGTTTACCCAGTATGACCGTGAATATTTTAAGAATCCCTGCTGCTGAAAAATAACACTGAGAAATAAAGATGTCTCTTTCAAAATTTTGTGCATGCTGGGAAGTATGGGAAGCCTGTTAACGGGCTGCCAGAGAAAGAAAATCTGAAAACAACAGAAGTGAAAGCAGCATCTAATCACCAATCTGATGTAAACAGAACCTTGTGTTGTTGATGATGTCGCTGTAAGAAGCAACAAAAACAAACTCATCACAAATAGTACATCATGCAGAATCATAAATAAATCACCATGTGAAGGCAAACACAAGTTCACGACTTAGCTTTTACAATGCACTGTTAGACAGCTTTGTTTCGGTAAACTATGTAATGAGATGTGGCACAACAGCGCCGTCAATCATAAGGCACAGTGTTTGACTGCAGTCCATTGGTGGTCTTTGCCCCTTCATACCAAGGGGGCTGCATGGTAAGCCAAGGGGTAACAGGCCCCTGCATGGACACCAAAGACGTTTGTGTCAAGCAGGCGCCAGCTGGTCGTGACTACTGTAATCTCTGCCATTGATTAAATGGGTTCCCAAGTCTTAGGGGGGTACTCGCCTCCTGATGGAGCATGGTCACAGCGGAGGGGCCTGGTAAATGGATGAACACACCCTGGGCTGCCATCTGATGTTATATGATGGGGCTGTTGGTTTGAAAGACACTGGCGTTGGCAGCCCCAGAGAGATATTACCTGCTGTGTGGGTCTATAGGATAGGGGGGGATTTCTAAAGACAGCGGCTGGATGGGTAGCTTGAATAGAGGTTTAGAGAAATTCTGACAAAGCATAAGAACAAGCAGGGAGCAACTGCTGGGTGCCGCCTTTATCCAGAGCTGTTAAGAAATATTTCTAATACTTTTGAATACCTTGACTGGTATTGACAGATTAACAAAGAAAATAGGGAAAAGCATGACATAAATTTCTAAGTCTATAAATATCCTACGTTACTTAAAGCAATGGCTCCTTGCCTGTGGGTCACAAGAACTATCAGAGGTTGTGAGATGATTAACAGCGTAGGAAAGAAGATGAAACAGTGCTGAAAAAATCTCAAATCTCAAATATTTGCTTTTTTCTGTGAAATACAGAATATTTTTACCTCTTTTGTACTCTAAAAGTATCTATAAAAGTATCTATCTAAAAGTACTTCACTCTTATCTGTAAAGGGTCACAAGCCGGCAAGATTGGGATCCACTGACTTAGATGATGTCTTTAAGACAAAAGGAAAGCTTTTAAATGAGTGATATAGTAACATTAAGACGTGTTCAGCGACTCATTGACGTTTATAATGGTGGTGAAATACAGGTATCCTCAGCAGACTTGTACACATTTGTCTATGTGTGGCCCTGCAATGGACTAGCAACCTGTCACCTCCTTTCACCCGATGTCAGCTGGGATTGGCTTCAGCCCCCCGCAACCCTGTATGCAGGATAAGCGGTTGACGATGGATAGATGGATGGATGGATAAAGCCGCCGGATTACATTTTTTATTAACATAATGAGGCAATAATGTTAATTAATGTATATGGCAAGTTGCAAAATGTTGATACTAAATATATCACACCCTGCTCGTTAGTCCTTGTGTGTGTATATATACCTCAGCTGGAAGTAATGATGACTGTGAATTGTTTTTATCTTATTTTACCAATAAGGTGGTGTCAATCAGAGCCTCTATTACCCCCGCGGCCTCTTACTCAGAGGTTCCTAACCAGCAACAAGAGAGTTTTAACCAGTTCGACTTGACTTTTAAAAACAGTATCACAAATGAGAGTGTCCTCCAGCCCACTTGATGTAATACCTACAAAGTTTTTACTGAAAGTAATGGATTCTGTTGGGCCCCATTTGATCTCTGTTTTCAACAGCTCCCTATCTACTGGTTGTGTCCCTGATTATTTTAAAACGGCTTGCGTGAACCCACTTTTAAAGAAACCTGGTTTAGATCCCTCCTTCCCACAAAATTTTAGACCAATTTCAAAACTGCCTTTTATTGCAAAGATTCTAGAAAGAATTGTGTCCAAACAGCTGCTCACTATACTGGAAAATAACAAAATATTTGAAAAGTTTCAATCTGGTTTCAGGAAGTAACACAGCACTGAGACTGCCCTGCTTAAAGTCACCAATGACCTTTTAATGTCTGCTGATGAAGGCATGTGCTCAGTCCTGGTACTCCTGGACCTTAGCGCTGCTTTTGACACCATT
>NC_060168.1:28078754-28107128 GCF_021292245.1 Micropterus dolomieu | reverse complement strand
TTCATGTGGTCCTCAGTAATAATGCATCAGTAATAATAATCTAATAATACATACTATTATATATGATACATATGTTAACATGAAAAGCAACACTTTGAATGGGTCATTCAGTACTGCGAGTGGATTTACTTTTAATGCGTTCAGCATCATTTTCCACACCTTAAAACAAAAGTTATTTAAAAATCCAAAAATCAACAAATCCACATCCACATTTCAGGAAACAGGGATTTATAAAGAACATGGGTGACATTTTAAATTACATTAGTGAAAAACATGATTATTTAATTAGATCTTTGTTTCACTGAAACTTATATGGGGACTGTAACTGTAAGTATCTCTTAATGCAGGCAGGAAAATGTTCTTGCGATGACCAAATAAAACATAAAATAAAACAAACTTCAGCTGGTGAAAAATCCCTCCTCTTAGTAGAACCTTCAGTTAGTGAAGTGCTATGATTCATCTCTGGCAGGTGTGATCTGGTGCAGGTTTTAATGGACACTATCATGCCCGTCTCCTTACCTTCAGAGGAGGCCTGAGTTTCTGGGATCAGAGTCGTTGTTGGTTCAACACACAGGGTGTTGGTAGAAACAAGCACTCTCTGCAGTATGTGCATCCCATTGGGTAAGGTGCAGTTAGGGAATACGAAGCCTTTGGGGACACAAACACATCGCTGACTGATGCAAAGTAAAATACCAGTGTCATAATTCAAAGTAACATTTTTTGTAATGTTCTCGCTCACCACAGGTAGGTATCCTACTGACGTTATTCCTGACTGAGCAGACCAGCTGTCCTGAGACGTCTCGTTTCAGAGTGATGCTTTCACTCTCACTGTTTCCAGAAAGGAGCTGAGCGTCCGTCAGCGTGTGTCCGTCCAGAGTCCAGCTGTACTGAGGACTGTCCCCTCCCTCAGAGGAGCAGGACACCCTCATCTCTCCCTGGGACAGACACTCAGAGACCAGCTGGACAGAGGACACAGGAGCTGAAGGAAACACACTCACATGACTTTTCCTATTAAATATAGGTTACTCTACACAGGCACAGACACAGATATACAGTATGTAGAATATGATATATATGAAGTTTAGCAACAGAATACGACATGTATGTCTATCAATGTCACTAAATTCCCCGAAGACAAAAACAGTTATTTACCTTGAATGATCAAATGTAGAGTGTGCTGCTCTGATCTCTGTCCATTTGAATCATAGATTACAAGAGTATATTCACCAGCATCAGTCCTGCTCAGTCTGTTGATCCTAAATGTTCCATCACTGGGAGTAAATGAGGATCTGTCTTCCATCAAATTAGACAGAATCTGATTCTTTCTCCCTGCAAGTATTACTGTTCTATTGATTAACAAGAGGTATCTAAATATTTCTGAGGCGCTGTCCATCAGCTGGAGGACCACAGTTCCTCCCAAAGCTCCATAACACTGGGCTCCATCCTGTCTGCCATCACATGTTTCCACACCTGCAAGTTGTGAAATATAAGTACAGCAAGATGAACGACAACGAGATGTTAAACTCACAGAAACAGGAGGTTCACTGCAGCTGTTTCTCTCAGACCTGTTACTATTTGTTTTTATCTTATTTTACCAATAAGGTGGTGTCAATCAGAGCCTCTATTACCCCCGCGGCCTCTTACTCAGAGGTTCCTCACCAGCAACAAGAGAGTTTTTACCAGTTTTATCCCATCGACTTGTCTGAGCTTTTAAAAACAGTATCACAAATGAGAGTGTCCTCCGGCCCACTTGATGTAATACCTTCAAAGTTTTTACTGAAAGTAATAGATTCTGTTGGGCCCTATTTGATCTCTGTTTTTAACAGCTCCCTATCTACTGGTTGTGTCCCTGATTATTTTAAAATGGCTTGCGTGAACCCACTTTTAAAGAAACCTGGTTTAGATCCCTCCCTCCCACAAAATTTTAGACAAATTTCAAAACTGCCTTTTATTGCAAAGATTCTAGAAAGAATTGTGTCCAAACAGCTGCTCACTATACTGGAAAATAACAAAATATTTGAAAAGTTTCAATCTGGTTTCAGGAAGTACCACAGCACTGAGACTGCCCTGCTTAAAGTCACCAATGACCTTTTAATGTCTACTGATGAAGGCATGTGCTCAGTCCTGGTACTCCTGGACCTTAGCGCTGCTTTTGACACCATTGATCACAACATCATGTTAGACAGACTGAGGCACTGGGTGGGGATCTCTGGTACTGCTCTAGAATGGTTTTCATCCTACCTGTCAAAAAGGAAGTTTTGCGTGTCTGTAAACAACTATGTCTCTTCGTTCTGTCCAGTTAAATATGGTGTGCCTCAGGGGTCGGTCTTAGGACCCATTTTGTTTTCCTTGTATCTGCTTCCCCTTGGACATATTATCCATAAACATGGTATTTCTTTTCATATTTATGCTGACACACAAATATACTTGCCCGTCAGATCCACAGACCCTGGAATGCTGAGTTAATTTACCGACTGCCTTTGTGAAGTTAAAAAATGGATGTCAAATAATTTCCTCCAGCTGAACTCAGACAAAACAGAAATCCTGGTCATCGGCTCCCAGCAGTTGGCAAAACAAATACTGCCATCTGCTGGTTCCCTAGTAAATCACATTAAGCCTGTGGCAAAGAACGTTGGTGTCTGGTTTGATAGTAATTTAAATTTCGAGCAGCACACCACAAAGCTTGTTCAATCATGTTTTTATCAACTTAAAGCATCGATTTATGTTAACTTTTCAGGACACTGAGACCATTTTACACGCCTTCATCTCATCACGCCTGGATTATTGCAACAGCCTTTTCACCTGTTTAACCCAAAAATCTATTGACCGTCACCAGACTGTCCAGAATTTAGCTGCCAGTCTTTTAACCAGAACAAAGAAATATGACCACATCACCCCTATTTTAGCTTCATTACACTGGATCCCACTATGTTTTAGAATTGACTTTAAAATTTTATTGATCACTTTTAAAGCTCTTCATGGCCTCTTGCCTTGTTATATTTCTGAACTTTCAGTCCCATACACACCAGCACGTACCTTGAGATCCTCGGGCAGAGGTCTGTTGTCTGTTCCAGAGTCTCGACTGAAAACTAAAGGGGACAGAGCGTTTGCTGTCAGGGCCCCGAGGCTCTGGAACAGCCTGCCCGAGGAAATCAGGTCAGCTGAGTCAGTGAACTCTTTTAAGTCCCTTCTTAAAACATACTTTTATAGGAGAGCCTTTCCCGATCTTATTAGACTTTATTTGATGCCTTTTATTTTATTCTATTTTACTAATTTTATATTTATCTTAAACATGTATTTTAGTCTTTTCAATGTTTTCATGCTTTTATCTTGTATTGTTTTGTTGTCTTTTGGGTATTATTGTCTTTACACTTGTTAAAGCACTTTGTAGCTTGTTTTTGAAAAGTGCTCTACAAATAAAGATTATTATTATTATTATTATTACCTGGTGTTTCCGTCCTCTGTCGGGTCATTACAGTGTGTTGGTGTGTGTTGTCCTGTGTAGCCTGCTCTGCTCATCGTTCTCGTCTTGTCACCTGGTTTCTCTGGATTTTGGTTTCTTGTTTGGATTCCTTGTTTTTGGACTTGTTTATCAGCCACTCTGTAAGTGTGCTCGCCTTTGTTTATTAAACTTTTGAACTATACCTGCTCCGCTCAACGTGTCCTGCATTTGGGTCCTACAACCTGCTTCACCACACACGAATCGTGACAGGCAGCGATAACACTTCCCTCTAAACTGCCAAAACAAATTAGTAGTTTAAATTCATAATTTCTAGAAGACTGAGTTGCTGATTTTCTTTGTCTGTTATATGTATGCAATTTAAAGGATTTTAACATGTAAATCTGCATTTAATTGTAAAATTAATTTAAAGGAATGATTTACACAAGTTACATTGCATCTCAGAGATAATGTCACAATATTATCAACCATGTAATGAAAAATTCCTTTTTCTAAAACCAACATAAACTACAGACTCCAGCACTGAACAGTGATAAGAGGCCGTCTTCAAGAAGCAACTGTAAAGTTAATTTACGTAAGGGGCATTTTGTAATCTATATACAGTATATCAAATATTAGCAACTTTACATTACATCCATACTCCTTGCGTACCCTTGAGCTATTATGGATTGTAATCTATGCACATTATAAAGTCATATTTTCACATCAGATACAGATAAGTTAATTACAAGCTGAAATCCAACATAAACGTCTAGTCATCCACAGATGGTGAGGACGTGCTAGGAGACAATTCAGCAGAACAGTGTCTGCATATAGCGAATTTTGTTTTGACTTATGTATTAGGCCGAACACCAAAAGTGCTTTTTTTTTGCAATTTTTGGCCGATTAATTTCAGAGGCTGAACATTTGGTGCATCCCTATCCACAACCCTATTAAACCCTCCATAGATATATTGTGATCTTTTACCATGGAGCAGTAAAAACCTTGCTTATTGCCCCCTTAAAAAATGCATCTACAGTAAGGTTTGATGTCCTAATTTACACAGCCATGGCATTGAATGGCCATACAATTTCATCTTGAGAGCACACTGGTGAAAGCCAATACATCACACCAGTGCTGACTTGAAATTCAAGTGATGGCTAGGGCTGATGTGCTCAGGGGGGAAGTTTCCCTGAGGGCTTACCTGAGCTGTCAGAAGCAGCAGACGACAGGCTTCTCCATCTAACAGCCTCTCGCTCTAATAACTGCAAGTCCCATCTCAGAGAAAGCCCGCCGTGTGACTGATCAATGTCGACAGGTAGTTTCAAGGCCGCTGCTCATATTGCCAAGAACAGGGAGCAGCACATTTTCCTGAGGGCTCAGCTGTATATGCCTGTTACATTATATAATAAACTTTATTTTTGTAGCACATTTCAAAAAGCAGTTACAAAGTGCTTTACAGACAATAAAGCCATGGAGGTATCAGGTAAAAACACAGATGTATGCGCTTTTTTTTAGATATGTTAAAGCAGATCCAATTTCATGAGACTGACACAGCACTTTTAAAACCATAAAACCAAACATTTCAACTGTAATTGCAGCTTGAAGTTACTATTATTATTAATGACTATGACAGCAGCTACATATTTAAATATAGCTCTGGGTGTATTTCCTGTCTAAACAAACTCACAACTTAAACCCGATGAGAGTAAAACCAAAAAGCAAACATCTTCAGCCTGTGCAAGATGAACAAAAATGTCTCTGGTAATGCACTTTTCCTGGTTCCTACAATGAAATTTGCAATGAAAATTATGGGTAGACACACTGACTGCCAACTTCAATGCCCATCTCAACATGCAGCACGTCATACGGTCAGGCAGAAAACACCCACCATTGGCCAGCCACAGTTTCCATGGAGACCACATTCTCCTTTCCCTCCTGAGAAAGCATAAACAGTGAGTGAACATGAGACGATTCATATAAATTGTTTCCTAATCTTGTTATTTCTCATTTCCATGCTGGAATGGATATTGGATTACAAGTATGCTAGGAGTGGAGGGAGGAAAGGTTACTAAAAGAACATGGAAGTTTTCATGGTTTGGCATTTCACTGGAGTGTATGACATGGTGCAGAACTGCTGATTTGTTATGAGATGCTTATGGGAACAATCACATAATTTAGTGAGGCTTATTTAAAAAAACAGACCATAACAGTTAGGTTAAGAGTAACTCATTTAATACATTTTAATACCAGGGATAATTTTATTAGAGTATGTGACAATCATACTTTGAAGACACACTCCACAAAACCATAGCACAAAACTAAGAGTGTTAGCGAAATGCATGCTAACATGCTCAAAATGTCAATGCTAACATGCTGATGTTAAGCAGGTATAATGTTTACCATGTTCACCACATTAGTTTACCGTGTTAATATTCTAACATTTGCTTCTCAGCACTAAACACATAGTACAGCATAACATGATGGGAATGTCATTAGTTTTACAGGTATTTGGTCATAAACTAAAGTATTGGATAAACAGAAATTTTCACTTGATGGTGGTACTAAATGAGAAGTGATAACATGGCAAGGGGACATGACTCTGGCCAAAAATGTGAGTACAACACATGAATTATTTGCATCAGAGCCTCTAGTTTTTAAAGTAAAAACATCCCTTTCCCCCTCAAATAACTCCTTTTTTGTACTGTAGGCCCTATGTCAAATAAATCATCTTGGTTTGCGGGAGGTTGTGGATGAGATATGGATTCCTAACACTCCCACTTCTGTCAGGCAACCTTGACCTATTTGGACCGCAGTAATCTTGGACTCTTTTGTACCGCTTCTTATGACACTTTACCTACAGCCTACTTTTTTCTAGACTGAAACACAAGACAGAGGGGTTAGCCGCTTCACAGCTCCTGCATTTGCTGGTCTGCTGGATTTCAAAAGGAAGAGCTATCTTTGCACTCCAGAAGTGTAATGTCCCCAGGTCAGGGCTCTATATCATGTCCAGATATGAAAAGGCTGTCAGTGGGGCAGGGGCCCATGAAATAAACACCTCTTGACCACTGACACCCTTTGAATCCATTATGTTTCTGCAACATTCACGCCTCCTCTGCCATAAGAAAAAAACAGACATAGTATCAATTAATGGAATTACAAGACACCATAAGCTGGATTCACATCCTCCTAATAGTGAAGCTAATTTGTGCTGGGCTAAGCTTGTTTTCTGCTTATTCAGGTGGTGAAATGACGCCACATTTAGACTACATTACCATTCATCATGTTTTGGACACTTGTGTTCAAAGGGGGGTTTCACTGCTGGTAGAAAGCAGAGGTTGTTTTGGTGGTTTATGGTGTGCATTCATATAACACAGAAAGCCACTACAGCCCAGTAAACTAGAAACTATATTACCACTCCCACTGCATGCTCACATTTCCATTTTCCCTGATGAACTGTTGCCGTGGATTAAGCTGCATGGTTTGACTACATTAATCCTCTGCATTACATCATCTTGTTTGTGCTGAGAGTAATGTGTCTGACTTGATGAAGTGAATCCAATCTTTTGTGCTTCTGCAGAATAGAAACAGCAGCTATGGATTTTACAAATCCAATTAGTAGTTTCTGCCTTGCTCTCACTGCTGATTGTAAGAGCTTGCTATTGTATATTAATGGCACAAAGTAATTAGCGAAGTGAAGACAGTCCATTACAATCATCATTGTTATATTCTAATCAGGGATATAACTTTTAGAGGGAGAAGGCCAACTGTTCCTCAAGGACATGGATGGATCATTAATACAAACAGGAGGATCAGGTTGTTCTGACTTTGATGGTAGGCTACTTTCAATAGTGCTGGGGAAATTTAATTTAAAGTCAAACTGAAATTTGAATGCTCATCACTTTTTTCTAAAGATATATAAATTATACTGATAAACTATACTGATACTGAATATGACATGTTTCCATTTTTTAAAAGCTGATAAAACCATTTTTGGACATTTGTGTCTCAACTTTAAGCTTACGTGTGGGTATTTCCCTTTGCAGCGGCCATGGCAGCAGCTTACTGACATTTAAGAGCCGGCATTGTCTACTTCAGTGCTGCGCTCACTGGAACATGTCATACTGTGTAAGTTTGCATAGCAATGCGAGATGTTTGTCCCTTTATGGCAATATTTGGGAGGTCCGGTTGTGCTGTTATTAAGAATTCAACAAAGTGCAAGCTAGCAAGCTAGACTGACTTGTGGAAGCTTGTTAACTTATCAGTGATTTCCATTAGACCTCACTTTTAGTTCATGTTATTTCAACTCCTGCAGAGTCATCAGCAGCTCTTGCTCTCTGGGTGTAATGTTTGTCCTGCATCATAGAAAGGAAGGGGTCTAGCTAGCATGAGCTGTCTGTCTGGCATTTTCATTTTTTAAATGAAAACCGGGGACATTTTTTGTTTGGTGGTCAGTATGTCTTTAAAAAATATAATGTTATAATATATGAAATAAAAAAGGTTGACAATTTTATAATCTGTCAGATATTACTCTTCTGAATGAAATCAAGTCATTTTGAGGCAGAATCTAACTTTCTGTCAATAAGTAGAAGATGCAATCAATTTCTGGCAAGTGGAATACTGTAAGTTATCGGTTGTATTAACCATTTAAAGGTATTTCAACTGCTATAAAGGACTGGATTAGTTCGTACACAGCAGGTTAAATAATGTAGAGTCATAAGGATAATTGCAAAAGAGATTGTGTCTTTATTTTATATATAACTCAGCAGTAAATCATGTTAATTATAGGCTACATTCCGTTTTCAAAATATAAACAAGGATATTAGACATGAGCCTACCCAACAACAGGCTTCTGTTATTGCCTATAATCACGTGAATGTCATGCCCGGTTTTGCTATAAACTGCAAACACTTATTTGGCCACAATTGTGATTATTCCATTATAAGACACATTAAAGTATCACATACACATACCTTTGCTATTACCTGGGGACATAAAGTAATGTGTATTTGCACACTATGTTTGTTGATCTAATGATCCAGATAAAAGCAGCTGTAGACGTAAAGAGACTGGGCGATATGTCTAACACACTGCGCGCGCTCCAGCGGACGGTCACTTTTCAGCATGACACCTGTCTGCTCTGCTGTCCAGTCTTTATGGCCACATAAGATCTGATTTCAGGTCTGTTAACACCTTATACAGTCTATGATTAACACACAGACAAATTATCGGGGACAGCTCCAGACGGGGACAGACCACCAAAACTGTCCCCGAAAACGGAGACATCTGGTCATCCTAGTCTGGCATGGGCAAAATTTGGTGATAGCTAATGATTAGACAGTAAAATCTCACACCAACAGGTGGTCCTGTTACCTCATGGAGTAGGCTAACATAGGGAGGGCTCAAATCCGTGTCGGTCCAGATGTTTTTAATTGTCTTTTACATCTTCATTCAGCTGGTGGTGGGTCTTCAACCAAGTCATGAAGCTGACATTAGCTTAATTAGCTAGCTAACTGCAGCTGATACAATCTGCTTGTGATAGTTGTCATTTCAACCAAACAAAATCAGTGGTTGCTGGCTAAAGGAGAAGGCTACTTTTTTCTACCTCTGCCTGTCAAGGACCCATTGTTATGAAAATTACAAAAACTTTTGAGTGGTAAATCTGCCTCTCTTATTATAAACACCCACAGAGGTATTGCACCAAAAATGAATGTCCAATGGGGAACACTAATGTAGGAGGTGTTGCCACAGCAGAAAAATACTGTAACAAGGTGAAACAGTAAAAAATCATCTTGCCTGAGTGCCAGAAAGTTTAGTTAAAAAGTAAATTTCTAAATTGTGCTTGTACATCTTGCCACTCATGTGGTGCTCCAAGTCACAACATCCTCTACAATTCATCTGCGAGTGCCTCTTCACCAAGGTCTAGTAATAACATCAAATTACTAAACAGATAAGCAGGGGAAATGCTGACAACTAAAATGCACTAGTTTGCCTCCTTCAGTTTGTTTACAGTTTTTTGCCCCACTTCATCCTTTCATGGTAAATCTCACCGCTCGTGTCATTGATTTAGGGTTATTATTTTAGTGGCAACCAGGCTACTGAGTGGAAGAGGTCCGGGATAGTATCTCTGTATTGAATAGCTCTTGCGATGGGGTGCTACAGCTTGTGGTTCCCTTGGGATTTCATTACACAAAGACAAATGGATGATCCAGGCACATCTGAATTTTGGGAATGGGTAGGCAGGTTGGGGGTAAGGGGACAGGCAATTAGCCTACTCAGTGGTTGCATGTCTCCTAGTGAGAGGCGATGCACAACAAAGAAAATGGCACATTTGTCCTCTTATGGAAACTGTGGAACAGGATCAGAGAAGGAAAAGTACATTTTTCCTCCAAAGCCACAATGGACTGTGAGAGCCAAAATCAACAACAACTTTCTCTCTTTTTCTAATGCATATCAAACTGCTTAGGATCCTATGACTGACTTCAAATCTCTCCTTTTCTTCTTTTGTATGGACAGCATTTGTTGCGCTCAGTTGTTACCTCTGTAGATTTTCCTTTTTTCCCCCCATGTATTCTTTGATAACACTAAAGATCAAACTGATATTGTGCATTATGGAGAAGAAAAGAAAGCTGGTCTTTTGTGAAGTAGCCATGGCTGAAAACACATCTCACTGTGGTATATTTGATCTCAGCCTTTGAAGTCATAAGTCTGCTAATGCTTCCTGTTGGACCAGAGCTTCAAGAGCTTGTTTTAATTGCTCCCAGAGAAAGAGGTGAATGTTTAAGGAGTAACAGATTCTATGTAAAGGGAATTACAGTAATCTGAATACAAAATATCGGCATCTGTAATCTGTTAGGGACGGTAAGAAATTATTTCTCCTCCTCCTTTATGTTATGTCCCCATGTGCTGTTTTAAGTCTGTATCCTTGGGATTTGCAGAATTACATGAAAAGTAATCATATTATGTTACTGAGTTTGTTTTCAGCATCACATTAGTTTATCACCCCCAATTTTACACATGCAGTCACATTTTTGGGAGAACACTTGCTTGCTAACAAAAGAAACCCCTCCATAAACAACCATCAAAGAACCCCTAATTCACCTTTTCCCCAATTTTCCACTGGCCAGAAATACATACTGTTCTGTTGGTGAATGAACTAAAAACCAGGCCTGAAAAAGCATGTACATGTTTAGCAAAACCGCACCTGGAATTGATAAAAGTTCTTAATGTAGACAATTTTTTTGTGTACTTATCAAACATTCAAAACAAATAGATATTACAATCAAAGCATCAACAGTGGTAAAATATTCCACCATTAAAATGTAATGGAAATACATAGAATGGCAAGCATAAAATCAATAAGTGCACACATGCACTCACCATAGGGAGTCATTAGGAACATCTGATCCAAATTCCCTCACTTACATCAAGCGTGCCGAAACACAATAGACTTTAAATCCTGTTTCTGAATGGATGACTTGACGTGGGACAGCTTATTATCGTGTTGACACAAATTTACTTCAACAACAGAGCTGAGGAGAGATCAAATGTCGTCCGCGACTAATCATTCGTTATCCTGCTAGCTTAACGACCTGTGTAACGTCACATTACAACCATGAATAGTGACAACGAGTAGTAGTCTTAATCTCATTTGGACACAAGCATGGACACCAATAGGTTGCAGCTAGTGTTTGATAAAATGTGTGATTGCCCTTCCAGCAGAATAAAGATGATACTGCCTACCAGTTTACAGCCTGCCTCAGTTGTGTTCTTAAACACGCAAATGTTGCATGTTAATGGGTTTAACTAAGATAAAGGAATCTTTGATATCATTACACTCACATGGAAGAAATTCATTACATGTGTGTGTTTGTATCTCAGAATGCAATTTTTTTTTTTTTTTTACTATTGTCCTATTCAGATCCATGAAGTTGCAGTACCTCCCTAAAACTCAGCATTTTTAAAGCCATAAAATAGGGTTACAAAATGTCAAATGCTGGGTCGTTATGTTAAAGTAGAGAATGGTCATAATGTTATTGTGCATCAGTAGAGAATAAAAATATAATTATAAAAATATATGAATGTCCACAGCACTACATTGAAAGCTGACAAGGAACTGCATAATGTGCGGAGAAAGCATGACCAAACAGTCTTGTTAGTGCCGCTCCAAATATGTGAAGTTCCCTATCGTGCCAGATGTTAATTGGATAATCAATCTCTCCTAAATTGTAGAGTTGTAAGGCCTTGCTATATCAATGTCACTGTAACAGCAGCTCCCCTGTCCTCATTTCCTCCCTAAGTAAGTTCCAAAGTTCAGGGAGTTGCAGTGGAGTTATGTGTGTGAATCTCTCAGGTTTGCAGATGGAAAGAAAAAACAACAGTAAAGGATGAGAGACGGACAGATACAAATGGGCTGCAGCAGCTTTCCAGGTGATTTATTTATCTCAGCAGCAAACTTTGCTGGGGGAATACACCTCTTCTGATATCTGCTACCTTTGACCTTCAGCCAAGTATTTACAAGTTATCTTGTCAGGAACCCTGGGAGACTTAAATCCTGCCCTCTGCAGTCTATACTCTAATGGCAGATGTTTATGGAAGGGGTTGGCTTCCCCACTTTGCTGGGCCTGATGGAATTCAGGTGGCAGGAGCTAACAACATATGGAAAGCCCATTAGAGACTGCATTAGAAACGACCTTTTAAGCCCTGTGTCTGTGCTATATTTCATCATTTTGGACATTACCTGCACACAGGCTTTAGACTCAGCTTGAGACTGAATGGATTAGGATGTCTATTGATGTCTGCATTTGGGCAAAACTCAGATGAGTAGTCTGTCCAGTGTTAAAAAGCAAAACAGAAATATGTTTTGAAGTCATTAGTATTAGTCTTGAGGGCACACATAGCAGTGTTAGGGTGGAGGAAGTGTTTGTGTCTATGTACATACCACATTTTGCACATGTGAGCTTTAAGATTTGGAAAGATTCAGTATGTTCTCTCTTTCTAGGAATAGATGGACAGATCAGTGTCAGTGTCACTTTAAATTCACCCAAAAAGCCTAACTTTAACACTTACTTCTATACCACTTTTCCTAAAATAAATAATAAATACATTGAAGTTGTGTTTTTCTGTATCACACTGACATCTAAATTATTAGATTTCTAAATAACTAGAACAAAGAATATGCGCTTCTCTGAACCAGCAGTCCTATTTTAGCACAAATCAGATTACTGGTGCATGTGCTTTCATTTTTGGATTTATATAGACTCATTTGCATCTGCAGGCCCAACATAAATGTCAAACTGCACTTTCTGGCTCATTAATAATAAAATGGAACATCTAGATCCCAAAGCTTGTGTGGCATTTTTGGCAATTAACGGACTGACTGTTGTAATTTGAAATGCTGCCCTTAGGGGTCCAATATGCATATGATAAATATTTAAATGAAACTGCAGTCAACAATCTGCCTGGCAGAGCCAGATTTAGGCAGCAGCTATTTAGCCAGTGTCAGTCACTGAATCTTTAACTGTGAACCTGCTCACCCTGTAGCTAAGCAAGATTCATAAATGTGAAGATATACTCTCATCAGCATATTCTACTGCAATGGAATACACTAAGGATAACTGAGAAATAAATTAATTACAGCCATGGTTTCATTTCAGTGTGAATACACTTTTTTACTCTTTTATGTTTATTTACCTATGCAGAGAATTTTCAGCAGGATAACCTTCACTCCGCGAGTGTAAGCACAGCCTATCTGAACTCTGCTAGAGCTGCTGCGTTTAAGAGGCCCTTGAGCAAAGCATGTTATTAATTATAGCATGTTTGTGATAGCACCTCACCCACTTTTACATGATAATTTGCCCATCATTTCTGCTTTTTAGTTGATTTTCTGCTGTGCAGATTAATAAAGTTTCCTTTTGTATTGTTACTGTGTTTGTGCTCTATGAAAAAATGTAACTGTAATTTTAAGTATACAGCTACAAATGCCAGCTGAGGACAATTTGAACTTCAGTACCTGGAAATCCAGTGACATGCCATTAGTATTGTGCATGCAGCATGTTCATGTTTACCAAATGCTACACCAAAGGACACTAAAGTGAGAAGAAAGATAATCATTGCAACTCTTTAGAATACAGCTTAGTCTGCAAACATTTTATATATAGAACTCTCTACTGCAGCAACTCTTTCATATTTAGAAAGTTGATGTAAAGTTTGCACAGTGCAACTTTACATAGAAACCAGGGCTTACTTTTCCCCAAGTATCAAGTATCATCAAAGTGCTCAAGTAGCCATATGCATGTGTGTGTTTATCCCTCAATCCCAGCAGAGCTATTCCTTCAGGCTGTTGTTGCTGCCAAAAGTGCTCAGTCAACCTGCCTGGTTAAACAACAGCTAGAATTAAAAACACTGCTTTTATCTTTTGTCTGGCGTTCAACACATAATATTTGCTGTCTAAAGTAAGAGTCACCTCCAACGCTGCCTTTGGATAACACTTTCAACACTTTATTTCACAGTACTCCCCCATTTAAAACTGAGCCCAAACAAAAACTGAGCGCTTTATTTATTTATTTATTTATTTTATTTTTTTTATTTATTTATTTTTTAAACCTGTCCTGCCCAGCAGCCTGGTATAGAGTATGATGAGCTGGATACCATATTGTGCCAGACAGATTTTACTTTAACAAGAGAGTATTAATATACTCCTTTGTCTGTTTTATTATTTATTTAATTATGTATTGATTTGTCACCGGGCCGGACAGGGGTGCAGACATGGGGATGGGGGGTCACAAACAGACAGCACAGAGAAAGGCACCTGCAAGAGAAGGGGGATGGAAGGTCGGGACAACAGGGAATAGCAGAGGGAAACACCAGTTGCAGAAAGCAACGAAACCTGCAATAGAACAGAGATGGGGGCTTGGGGAGGAGAAAAAACAACAACAAACAATAAAAATAATAATAGTAAAAGACAACCAGCCAAACAGCAGCAATAAACAAAAAACTAAGGCCGCCCACGCCAGCCATCATCCCCCATGCACAGCACACCCCCAGACCGCCGTGCAACACCAGCAAAACCAGCAACGAGGCAAAATCAACTAGCTCAGCTGCATGCCACCACCAACCCACCCACCCGTCAAGGGCCAAGAACTCCAGGCACAAGCCCAGGATAAACCGGAGCACAGCCCTGCCCCGCACCTACACTGCACATCCCGAAAACTAACTTTATACTTCAGTAGGCCTATCCAGAGGGGTCCAATAACTGGTAGACAGAGAAATGGGGAAGCATGGATCTGAGGCCAACGAGCAAACTGAGCACTTTAAAAATGATTTGTGGCACACTAAAAGGTAGCTGTAAACATGTATGAGGATGTGTTTTAATTGTTCATTCATGCATTTAAAAACAACCATAACTTCTCCTGAGGTAGAACTATAACGTGCATTAACGGTTAATGAATGCTTAAAAACACAATGCCAAAGTACATTTTTTTAAACAATTAAAAAGGTTCCATGTGCATAAACAGTTACTGAATCCTTAACATCACACATAAAGTGTTGTAAGGTGTATTTTGATGAATTATTCACAGATGTACTGTGTACTAACTCAAAGCAAAGGACATTTTTCCATCTCCTGCAGCCATGAATTACTTTTCCAGAATGTGCTGTTGGACAACAATGTCAGTGTTTATTACATTTAATATTAACTCATATAAATTATTTATAATCTCACTGACAGTGAGTATTAAAATAATTTGCAGAATTTGTTCCCTGAAGGTCTTTCAAATGTTTCTTTGAAACTCATTTCAATCACCTCTGTCACTCAGTGAAAGTCTTCATGTGGTCCCTGTCTTCCAGGTAAAATAGAAGCTTGACCATAAAACTGGTCTAGAAAACCACTTTTCTTTCAAGAATAACTGCTGCTGTAGAGCATGTTGCCTTGCAAATATTAAACCTGGTCCTTTAGAGGGTTTGAGATTTTAATATTTCATTTAATAAAGCCCTGATGACCATAATATTTGCTTTGTTGTTTCTTTTTTATTCTGAAAGTTTGTTATTACTTGTGAAAAGAGCAGTTGTTCGAGAAAGAAAGCTTTAGGAGAAGCAGAGCTTATTGTGAAATGCCTAACTTCAGTTAAAGGAAAACTACATTTCTGGTAAATAAATTTATTGGCTTTTTAGCTGTAAGTAAGATGAGAAGATCGATACTACTCTTAAAGCCCCCCTCCAGCCAGTTTTAACTGCTGTTTTGGGTGAACGTTCTTTCTCAAACAGAGAATGGTCAAAAACTGACTGTCACTACACTGTAACGTTTAGTAACGTTACACTTTACTGTCTGGCAGGAGTAGCTATTACTTACCCATGATAGAAACTAATGTGCGCATATCAGCTGTTATCAATCATACAGTCGATGGTCCTGTCACGCACTGCACACAATAACTCCCACTATGTTTTATGGTGTACTTACTTTACCGCGGTGGTGTGGTGGGTGCCTCCGCCGATGCATTGGTAAAACGGCCGTCAGTAAAATATATGCTGCAGACTATAAATAAGACGGTGGCAGGTGAAAGTGCGACACATTTTCTGTCATCTCTCCTCCAACAGCGCACGCACAAATGCCATAATGAAAATGAACAGCACACAAAACCCAAGAGGAGGAAAATAAAAAATAAAATGAACACCCTCTGTTAGCTAACTATGCTAGCTGACTACACCTGGCTAACTACAGCTTAGTTAACTTAGCTAACTAAACTAGAAAGACAAACCAACAATCAGACACAGAGAAACATACCTACTGTAAGTTCTAAGTAAATTACATGATAAATTGGTTAGCTAGCTCACAGCGATGTTTATCGGTTTGATGCTCTGACTTAACGAGGTGTGACGGCGTGACAGTTTTTTCATGAGGCATGACAGTGTTGTGGTGGCAGCCCGGCTGACGGTGAGTGTCCTGGTTTTTTCTCCTTTTTATCAGTTTTTCTGCTTTTTTCCTTGGTTTCCTGTTCTCTGCCTGCCTCCCTGTGTTTTCTCCCCTGTGTGCTCTCTCTCTCCCTCTGCTCCTGAGCCCAGCCAACTACCTGCACCTGCATCTCATCAACCACCTCGTCAGCCTGCCACACCTGCCAGTAATCACCTCATGACTGCCTGTATTTCAACCCCGGTTCTCCACACCATCCTTGCTTGATCGTCGTTGCTCCATACCCGGTGCCATCCCCATGTTCAGGCTTTCATGTTTCTTGTTTTTTCACGTTTACCCTGTGCCTTGTCGCTGTCTTCCCTAACCTTGTCTCTCTGTCTGTTTCCCTCCCAGGTACACTCACCCTCGTCCTCTGTTCGGCTGGGCTCATCCACTGGCCCACTCCTCCTCGGACTTCCCTCACGGCGTCCTCCCTGTTCCCCTGCCTCTCCTCGCTTCCTCGGCCCCTGTGTTCCCCGGCTCCCTGGCCCCCTGTCTCCTTGGTTCCCCGCGCCTGTGCTTCCCCGACGTCCTCCTCTCCCTCCCCTCCAGTCCCTCTCACCCTTTTTCCCTCAATAAACCTCCTTCCCTCAGAGTGCTGCATTTGGGTCCTCTCTGTCCACACACCACGCAATCCCTTAACAGAACGATCAAGCCACCCATGGACCCAGCAGACTCAAAAGCGGAGAGGGACATGTTACTGGATGTCTTGGCTGAGCTGTGGTCTACGTGGCAGTTGGCATCCGACCACGAATCTCGCCAAGCTGCCCACGTACAGGCTCACTGGGAGATATCCGTAAGGCCATGGCTGCGGCGTCGGCTGCCAAGGTGGGCCAGACATTTTGTTAACTCCAGCCCTCTGCCGTTCCAACCTATCCCTCCTGATCCCCAACCGGCTAGCCCCCAGTTTGGTCCAGATCCCCAGCTTGCTAGCCACCAGCCTGTCCCTAGCGTACCCCAGCCTGCCTGTTGTTCCCCGTGTTCGCCCGACACCACGCTTGACCCCCGTCCTCAGTTCGAGGGAACCCGCCTGGCCGTCTTCTCTGGGGGCCGTGGTGGCCATCGGAGGAGACATGGCCATCACGGCTCCCGCCAACATGCACCACTCTCCCTAGATCCCCGGCCCGCTAGCGCCGCAGGCCCCCAGCCTGTCCCTGATCCCCGGCCCGCTAGCGCCGCAGGCCCCCAGCCTGTCCCTGATCCCCGGCCCGCTAGCGCCGCAGGCCCCCAGCCTGTCCCCCCCGATCCCTTGCCCCTTAGGGCCGCTAGCCCCCATGCTCTGTTGGCGGACGGACCGGCTTCAGCCCCGCCGGTGGTCCGGCCGACCCCTGTTCCTCGCACCAAGGCCCTCAGCCCAGCAGCCTCATCCCTGACTCCCCCCTGCTGCTGTCGCGCTGCCAGCCCCTAGCCCGGCTCCCCGGCCGCCACGCCCGGCTCCCTGGCCTCTGGAGAGGTCGTCTCACCCCCTAGCCTGTCCCTCGGGCCGCCCGCCGGACCTCCCTGGCTCCCCTGCTCTGTCCCTGTAACCTTGTCTCTCTGTCTGTTTCCCTCCCAGGTACTCACCCTCGTCCCCCGTTCGGCTGGGCTCATCCACTGGCCCACTCCTCCTCGGACTTCCCTCACGGCGTCCTCCCTGTTCCCCTGCCTCTCCTCGCTTCCTCGGCCCCTGTGTTCCCCGGCTCCCTGGCCCCCTGTCTCCTTGGTTCCCCGCGCCTGTGCTTCACCGACGTCCTCCTCTCCCTCCCCTCCAGTCCCTCTCACCCTTTTTCCCTCAATAAACCTCCTTCCCTCAGAGTGCTGCATTTGGGTCCTCTCTGTCCACACACCACGCAATCCCTTAACATGACAGTGCGCCTGCGCAAGCTTGGAGAATGACGTATGACTTATGGAATTACTATGGTCATACGTCACAACCCCATTTTAACTAAGCAACTTTTGCAACTTTGAGCACAAAATTAAGTTATTAGTAAAAAAATATTTGAACAATGTGGGTAATCAACATTGTAAGGATATGACTCAGAAAAATATGAAATATCATAGAAATGTCAAAATACACTGGAGGGGGGGGCTTTAAATGTCTTTTAGCCAGTGTTGGGCAGTAGCGCCGTTACTAGTTTAACTACATTTCTCAGTACCTTGGTGGTAGCGTCGCTGTTTTCTGAATCAAAGCTTTTCAATAACGAAGCTCTTTTATTGTCTGAGTAGTGCGGTAGCTTCCACACACGCTGCATTTCTGAAGGATCAGTAAGTGACGCCACCACCACACACAAATCTGTATGTGCAGAAGCGCTCCTTGGGCTGATGTCTGCGACTTTGCTGCAGGGGAATAAAGACACGCGCGATTGCGTTTACTCTTGTGAGAAGGATCAGGGTCCGGCCTGGGCACCTCTTCCTCTAGTGAGGAGGAAACTTTGATATGTAGTGTCAGAAACTTGTTTCCATGAGATCTCTCTCAATTCAAATTAGCTTTATTGGCATGAATGTGTAACAACAATATTGCCAAAGCATCATACATACAATATAAGAACAATCAGCCCCATACATTTCATTAAACAAGTAATTAAAGCGTATGTGTGTTTGAGTTATAAAAAAAATTAAAATAAAAAAGTGTGTGTTAAAATAAATAAGACAGTAAGAAAGAAAAGTGCAGCTCTGTCTCTACCTGTCCCCTGTCACACTGGAAGCAGAGTCTTTCCTCTTGTGGTAGCCAGCTCTGTCTGTGGCGACCCTTTTCTATGGCCAGGCTGTGTTCACTCAGTCTGTATGTTGTCAACATTTTTCTTAGTTTGGGACATTTTATTGTACTCAGGTAATTTGCCAGTGTGAATTCTCTTTTTAGGGTCAGATAACATTGGAATTTACTTTGTGTTTTGGTCGTTTCTTTCCAGTATTCAATATATTTTTCTTTCTGCTTGCTGATAATTTGGTTTGGTCTGCTTGAGTTGGTGTTGCTATCCTGAGGCTGTTGGGGACTTGTTACTGCAGAGAGCCTCAGGACCAGCTGGCTGAGGGGACTCTTCTCTGGTTTCAGCTCCTGGTATGTTAGGGCTTTGTGATGATATGTCTGGGGGTTCACTGATTTTAAGTGATTGTAAAATTTAAGTGATCTTTTCTGTATTTTTAGTAAGAGGGGGTATTGGCCGAGCTCTGCTCTGCACAGGTTATTTGGTGTTTTTCTCTGCACCTGCAGGATGCTCTTACAGAACTCAGTATGGAAAGATTCTATGATTGTTTTGTCCCATTTGCCAAATTCATTATTAAGTTTTGGCCCCCAGATTTCGCTACCATAAAGAATTATTGGTTCTAGTACAAATTGGAACATTTTAAGCCAGATTTTAATTGGAATATATATTTTAATGTTTCTTTTTATTGCATAGAAAGCTCTCCTTACTTTGTCCCTCAGATCTTTCACGGCCATGTTGAAGTTCCCTGTGTATGTAATGTTGAGGCCAAGGTAAGTGTAGTTTTTTGTGTGTTGTAATTTAGTGGTATCTAAATAGAAATTGTGTGTAACCTGATTTTTGTATTGTTTCTGAAAGATCATTATCTTAGTCTTTGCTGTGTTTACTGTCAGGGCCCAGGTCTGACAGAATCTCTGCAGGAGATTAAGGTGCTGCTGCAAACCTTCTTTAGTAGGTGAGAGCAACACTAAGTCATCTGCATACAGCAGACCTCTGATCTCTGTGTTGTTCAGGAGGAGGCCAGGTGCCGTTGAACTTTCTAATTGGTTTGCTAATTCATTGATATATAGATTGAAGAGAATTGGACTGAGATTGCATCCCTGCCTCACTCTCCGGCCCTGGGAGAAGAACACTGTTTGTTTGATTCCAATCTTCATGGCACATTCACTTTTTGTATACATGTTCTTAATCAAATCATATGTTTTCCCTCCAATGCCACTTTCAAGTAGCCTATAGAAAAGGCCCTCGTGCCAGATGGAATCAAAGGCTTTTTGGAAGTCAACAAAACAGGCATATACCTTTCTTTTCTTTATGTTTAATTCTTGATCAATTAGAGTCTGGAGGGTAAATATATGGTCCGTTGTGCGGCAATTTGGCATTTATGCAGAATATTGTGGTTATCAACAAAGTTGACAAGTCATTTATTAATGAGGTTGCAGAATATTTTTCCCAGTTTACTGGATACACATATTCCTCTGTAGTTATTTGGGTCATATTTATCTCCGGATTTATGAATTGGGGTTATTAAACCTTTGTTCCAGATGTCTGGAAAAGTTCCAGTTGCTAGAATAGTATTGAATAGTTTTAGTATAGCCAATCAGATTTTATGGTCTGAGTATTTGATCATTTCGTTGAGGATTCCATCAATACCACAAGCCTTTTTTCCTTTCAGGGACTGGATGACTTCTGTTAATTCTTGTTCTGTTACAGGGTAATCTAGAGGGTTTTGGTAGTTTTTTATCACCGCCTCCAGAGTTTTCCATTTCGTGAATATCTTGTACTGATCATCATTTTCTGTAATATTACTGTATAATTCACTAAAGTGATTAATCCAAGTATTTCCATCTTGGATCGCCAATTCATCCTGCTGGGTTTTGTTTAGGTTATTCCATTTCTCCCAGAACTGGTTGGACTCTAAGGATTCCTCAATTTCACAGAACTGGTTCTTGCTGTGTTGTTCTTTCTTAGTTTTTAGGGTGTACTTGTATTGTTTCAGAGTGGCCTCATATTGACAGCGTATGTTGAGGTTATCTGGGTCCCTATGCTTTTCATTTGATAATTTCCTTAAAGTTTTCCTTAGGTTTTTGCATTCACCATTTGTTATTGGTCCTTTGTTGAGGTTTTGATTTGGAGGCTTTCAAATTAGACAATGAAGCCAAATGATGAAATATTGAATTGATTTTGTCCACAGCAGAATTTACACCAGAATTATTCTGGGGAAATGTTTCAGTTTGAAATAAATTAGTTAAATTGTGTATGTTTTGATTTTCCAGTGCCTTTTGGTATGCCCCCATACTGTCTGGGGTCCAACTGTATGGGTATGTGCTGTTAAACAGTTCACAGGCACTAGGGGCTCCAGACTTAGACTGAACCCTTTTCAGATAGATAGTGATTTTGCTGTGGTCTGAGAGGGATGTGAGAGGGATGTGAGGGGGCTGAGCACAAATCATCTGTTTGTTAATTTTCAACCATATATAAGATTCTTCTTTTTTAATAACTGTGATGGACTGGCTCAGTTCTGATTTACACCATATAATCATGCCTCCTGAATCTCTGCCTTGGGTTATTGTGGGATTTTTTGTTGATGGTATAATAATCTCAGTGTAGCCGTAAGGACGACCAGTGGAAACATCTTCTCTGCACCATGTCTCCTGTAAAACTATGATGTCAGAGTCTTTTAACTCTCTATTAAAATCTGGATTTCTGCTCTTTAAACCAAAAGCTGATGATCTCAGACCTTGAATGTTCCAACATGTTATTGTAAATGATTTCATCTCCAAGTGTAATCTGTTCAAAAATTAGACAAACACCTTAAAAAAACAAATAATAATATTATCTCTCTCTCGCTCTCTTTCTCTCCCATGAATGTTTAGGTTGCAATGTTGCCAGAGCACAAATTCATATATAAACAATAAAAAATATTTAATGAATTAATAATCTGATAATTAAGTTACTTTATACAAACAACAATGGTTCTCCGTTTGTTGCATGAGGAAATACATATAGCTTCAATGATATGGCACTAAGTAGGAGAGTTTGTGTGTGTCTGATTTAGCTCTCTCTCACACACAGACACAGTTTGGAGCAGGTTTTTAGTCTTTCTTCTATTGCTACTGTGGAATGAAGTTAGTTCAATATAAACTAGGCCTATGTGTGTGAGTGTATATATATACATATATATATATATGACCTAATTATAAAATATAAAAAAAAAAAAGTAGCTTAGATGTAACTAAGCCAACTAACCCAAAAATTCGATCTATGTTAACTTTTAAGGACACAGAGACCATTTTATTTTATCTCATCACGCCTGGATTATTGCAACAGCCTTTTCACTTGTTTAACCCAAAAATCTACTGATCGACTCCAGACTGTCCAGAACTCAGCTGCCAGGCATTTAACCAGAACTAAGAAATACGACCACATCACCCCTATTTTAGCTTCATTACATTGGCTCCCAGTATAGAATTGACAATTTTATTGATCACTTTTAAAGCTCTTCATGGCCTCTCGCCTTGTTATATTTCTGACCTTTTAGTCCCATACACACCAGCACGTACCTTGAGATCCTCGGGCAGAGGTCTGTTGTCTGTTCCAGAGTCTCAACTGAAAACTAAAGTGGACAAAGCGTTTGCAGTCAGGGCCCCGAGGCTCTGGAACAGCCTGCCCGAGGAAATCAGGTCAGCTGAGTCAGTGAACTCTTTTCTAGTCCCTTCTTAAAACATACTTTTATAGGAAAGCCTTTCCCGATTTTATTAGACTTTATTTTATCCATTTTATTTTATTCAATTTTACTTATATTTATCTTAAACGTGTATTTTAGTCTTTTCAATGTTTTCTTGCTTTTATCATGTATTGTTTTTGTATTATTGTCTTTTGTGTATTGTTGTCTTTACACTTGTTAAAGCACTTTGTAACTTATTTTTGAAAAGTGCTCTACAAATAAAGATTTATTATTATTATTATTATTATATTATTATAACCACCAACCACCAGTTGAAACCACAAATGTGAAGCACAGATCAGATTAACAGAAGCCTATCGCAATGGATTACACCATTTGCCCGACCCTAACCCATTTTTGTTTCCTGCTTGTTCTGCTCACTGCTTATTTGATTTTGATGTATGAAAATAAACAAAACCAGGACGCATATTTCACCACAGTGCTACAGTATTTCCCAAATGTGACACCATCTGTTTGGCTAGTTCCTAGTAAATGATCAGTTCACCTTACTGTCAACAAACTGACTGGATATCTTGTTTCCTCTGCTGAGATACAGTGAGGGGTGAGTGCAGCTTGTTATCTGTGGCAAGACAACTTCAATCTAACACTGGCTTGTGTGTCCATGTTCTGCTGTCTACTGAAAAATGCATGATGATATTGCTTAAGGAAGATGCAGGCTCATCCTCCCTGGGGTTGCTTCTGTCTAGATATTATCTATGTTTCCTTCACCGTCAATGCAGCCCTCATTGTTTACCAAGAGAGTGAACACAAAGCACAGTATGAGGCAGTGTATCTGTTCAAAAGATGGGTGAGGAAGTCAGTACCAACTGTGCAGTGAATGCCATTATCCATGGTCTGCATATTGAGAGGCACCAAGGGCATCAACAAGACTGTGTTGTGTGTTTTGCCATGCTGTGAGCCGCCTCTTAACGCATTTCCAAGGGCAGCGTTGGAAATGCGCTATAGGGAACCAGAGATAGAAAACAATATTCTCAATAGGCCATCAGCTCATGTTCTTTTCTTAGTGGCAAGAGAGAGAGAGAGAGTGAGAGTGAAACTGCCATGACCTTTAAAATTCACAGAGGAGAGGTGCTCCCCTCTGGGCTCTCAAGAGTGCTACAGCCTGAGGGCAATATCATGCAATCCAAGTGTAGTTTAACAGTGTCAAGGGAGGCCTTGAGTGCGTCATTTCTGGTATTACTTCAACTGAACTTGAACAGAGTGTGTTTTCTGAAACAAACAGATAAAGTGAACAGGTTTTTTACTCTGCAGTAATCAAGCACCAGTAGTTGTGCTAATGATAAGAATAGCAATGTTAAAGCTGCACCAGGTAAGATTTCAATCTATTGTCAGTGGTGTAGTTCTAGTATAGATAATTCTGTGCCCAAAGGAAGCACATCATCTGCCTCTCTTGCCCCCTTGGGAATAAAGTATTACAGACTGTGGCTGTGTTGGTAAACATGAGAAATTACTTATGTTTACATCCACATAACAAGGGCAATCTTGCAGTCATGCAAATGACTGACCTCTTCCAGAGAGGAAGGCAAATGTAGTGCTTTGTTGTTATGTATATGCAAAGCCTCTTCGATAAGATGTCACTGTGAGGAGTACAAAGAGAGTCTGCAGTTCACATCCCTCGTTCTAACATCAACCTTCCTAACTTTACCCTGATAGTGACGTTTTCCTAAGCATCACAAAGAAGAAGAACCTTAACCATAGAGGTGGCAGATCAGAAAATGTTCATGAGTCAATTTTTTTAATGGCCATATTGGTTGGATGTTGTATTAGCAACACATTAGCCCCAGGAAGCTAGTAGGCTATAATGGATAGCTTTTTTTAGCAGTTAACAGTCGGAGAAAACTCAAATTTACAAATGACAAATCAACAATACCTTACAGATAATGTTCCAACTAACAAGGACATTTGGGGAGTAGATAAAAGATGCTTGTTTGCTTGGTCATAAATCTGACAAAATGTATGATAGAATTACACTGCTAAGGAAGTGTGACAATAGTGGATTTTTTTTGGCAACACAATGCTCAACTGAAACCAACTGCTGGCGACCAAGGGTGTCGAATTAGCAATGGACAGTATGGCCACATCCCCACCAATATCCAGCAACTCCATAATTTGTCCTAGCAATTACTTAAATCAGAAAGATAAAATATAACCACTGTGGTCCACCAGTGTCTTGTCAATGTGTTACACAAACGGTTAACAGTCGGCCGCAAATTATTCAAGTCGCGTAAAACGCAAGAACTGAACCACGTAGGAAAGAGCTCTTTACGCCAGCTAGTCCTGAGACTAACAAATCCTGAAACATGTCACACACACGCCTTTCTCAAGCAAGCACTGTTTTACAAACATCAACTAGAGTAAACCAAATTATCCATCAACTGAACTGAATAACATAATCCAAAAGGTGGAATTGTAATCTGTCAACTATGACAGAGTATTAGTCACCACTAGAAAAAATTGTAATCAGAGATTTCTGGAATAATGTTATCAGATTTGTTGAATAAAGTCATAATAATTTAGGTTGCCTTAATTCAAATGTTCATGTTTTAGTGTTTCGCTTAGAGGCACTTTTGCCCTGTTTGGGACTGTCTTACTACTCCAGGATGCTTGCCACTGATGTGATTGTGATCTGTACTTTATCGGAGGTGCTGAAGTTAACATTTGTGTGGCTTTGTGGTGAGATTTTTGCCTGATGAGAAATATTTTCAGTTACTTTTGGAATCTCTCCAATGAAAAGCAACGCACTTGTTTCATCCAGTACAGTCTGTCAGATGGTCTGAAGGTACAACCAAATCAGCAGATCAAAACTGTAGGCAAATGCACAACAGAGTAAATAGCAGGTAGTTTTTGTTTTAAATATTATGGCTTTATTCTTATTTAATTATGACTTTATTCTGGCAATATTATGATGAAATGTCAGAGAACCCAGATATGGGGAAGATATTTATTGTGTGCAGACATTTTTGAACATGAGCAGAAACAGGAACTATTTAAGTCCAGGGGTTTATAAATTAATTGAAATTAATTAATTTATCATTGACATGAATACAGCAGGTGCCACATGCTCATTTAAAGAGATTACTTCCCCAAACAAAAGACACAAAAGAGGAGGGAATACTGAATCATGCCTGTGTGTTGACTCACAAGGGATAATAGTAAATAAGAAACGCAGACCTACAGGAGAATACATATTTAAAAGCGTTACAGAATGCCTGAGAGTCTTACTGCATTATAGTCCATACATATATTATATTTCTATATTTTGAATTGTCACCTGCATCACCAGGTTTTGCTTGCTTTCCACAAAGGGGGAAACATTCATTTCAATATTTATTTTATTTAAAATATCTGTCATTTGATGTGAAATAAAGTGATGGATGGCATAAAGCAGTAATGCCAGTGTTTTTATAGGTTTGTGCCAATCAGTTTCTGTTGTAACTCTGCATAGTTGTTTCCTCCCTTCAGAAGAGGCTGTTAGCTGCCATTCATTTTTGTACAATATGAAAAACAACTTCCACACAGCGATATGATTCAACATTAAACTGTAATTGGTTTAGTCGAAGTTTCTGTTTTGTTGTTATTTGATTATGACTGAGTTGAGTGTTTTCACATGAGTGCTACATTAAGTTATTGTTCAGTGGCTGTCAATCATTAGACACATGCACGATAAATATGGTGACTGTATGAATTATGAAAATTTCCACCAGGAAATAAACCCTCAAAAACATGTGCCTTTATAAATGTAACAAAACTAACATGCAGAACTATGACTGTTTAAAAGTGAGCATGGAAAGCAGATAAGTGGATTACACTGCATGTGTGTTTTGAGTTTGTTCTTGTTTGGATGCTCTTTTTGTCTTAACAACAACTTGTCACCATTGAAATCCATCTAACAGATTTCACGCTGACCACATTTGTTGTAAAAAGAACAGCTATCAACTTCTAACAGCCCACATTTCAAGCCTACTGTGGCTGAGAATTTGATACAAAGGATGATACATCTTTAGTTGCTTAGATGTAGACACATCACAATTCTGATGCTAACCTTTGTGTGTATTGTAGACAAAAATATGTTGTAAAAAATAATGTTGACAAAAAAGAGAGAGGCAGCAGTACTAAGGTTTTTAATGGATCTTTTGACAACAGCCATGTAGGAAATCACTGGACAGTTAAAACTCAGCTGCCAGAATTTTTGACATAACATTTGATCTTACAGTGTGGCACAGTGGTACAGTGGCTAGCACTGTCCACCTCACAGCAAGAAGATTGTGGGTTCAAACCCTGGTTGCCCCGGCCTTTCTGTGTGGAGTTCGCATGTTCTCTACGGGTGCTCCGGCTTCCTCCCACCATCCAAAGACATGTGGCCTAGTTTGATTGGTGACCCTAAAATTGTCCTTAGTTTAAGGAGTGTACCATGCCTTTTGCCCTATGTCAGCTGGGATTGGCTCCATCCCCCCGTGACCCTGTACGCAGGATAAGCGGTTGATGATAAATGGATGGACATTCGATCTTCCAACAGTTAGATTGTTGATCATTCTTGCAACTTGTAGTAATCTCACATCTCCCCTTAAAATGAATTTTAAGCAGCTATTTTAATAGCCTTCAGTCACCTGTAGTGTGACAGTATGCTCACACAGAAATTCATATTCCTTGTCAGGGGTGCACTGCTAGGTCACCCTGCCTTGTCCTTTACCAAGCTATGGATATCTGAAAGTAATTACAAGCAGCAGCTCTAGTAGAGACTATGCCATGAAGACAAAGAGAGTGAACTGTGGTGGTCAACATTCAGAGCATTAACGCTGCCCCCACATCTCATCATTATCCCAGCGCAATCTAAAGCGCAATAAAATGCAAATCACAATCACTGCTGTTCCCTCTTCAGGAGATTTATACATTAAAGTGCAGCAATAAAAGGAATCAGGTTTAAGGTCATGTTGAAAGACTGTAGAGTAATGGAATATAGAATGAGCAAGATGGCTGATTAAATTAGCTCTGTAGCATGCACTATTCTGTTTGGTATCAGGTGTTTTAATCAGCTTAGAGGCTGTGTGACAGATGATTTACACACTTCATATATATATGATTTACTGTAGTGCCAGGCACATCTTTTCTCATTCGGGAGGGAATTTCTTTGGGCCTTCTTACATGTATATAATAAACAACAAGAGGTGCAATGGCAGCATTTGGCAGCAAAATGATTGCCTTCTATAGAAAGCTCATTTGACAATCATAAAAATAGGGATATTATTATTATTATTATTATTATTAATATTATATTGCTAATGTTTAGCCAACTTTTTAAAAATGCGTCCTTGAGCCACTTCAGTGTTAAAACTGTACACACATTAGCATACCTTCCACCCCAACTGATCCCCCCTGCACCTCTCCCCTCATTCTGGCCTTAGAGGAGCCATGCTTTCTTACTTTCACATTTAATCCAATTCATTATTGTGGGCCCCCCTTGGTACACTCAGCTGTCAGGGGAGACAAAAGTCCTGCCAAATATGGATGTGTTTTTGTTCCCTTGGATTTCTGCTGCCCTCCCTGGGGATACTGCCCCCCCCCC
>NC_060168.1:28035165-28078654 GCF_021292245.1 Micropterus dolomieu | reverse complement strand
CCGTTTTAAAATAATCAGGGACACAACCAGTAGATAGGGAGCTGTTGAAAACAGAGATCAAATGGGGCCCAACAGAATCCATTACTTTCAGTAAAAACTTTGTAGGTATTACATCAAGTGGGCTGGAGGACACTCTCATTTGTGAAACTGTTTTTAAAAGCTCAGACACGTCAATGGGATAAAACTGGTTAAAACTCTCTTGTTGCTGGTGAGGAACCTCTGAGTAAGAGGACGCGGCGGTAATAGAGGCTCTGATTGACACCACCTTATTGGTAAAATAAGATAAAAACAATTCACAGTCATCATTACTTCCAGCTGAGGCACAAGGAGGGGTTGGGTTTACCAGCTGATCCACAGTCTTAAACAGAAACCTGGGATTGTGTTTATGTGTAGTAATGAGTTCAGAAAAATAGTGTGTTCTCGCATCCTTAACCATGTTATTGTAGTTAATTAATAAATCCTTCAGACTGAGGTAATGGACTTGGAGACTGGATTTTTTCCATCTGCGCTCTGCTTTCCTGCATTCCCTTTTTAGGCTGCGAATGCTGTCATTTATCCAGGGTTGCTTACTAGCTTTAGACGTAGGCCTAACCTTTAGAGGAGCAGTAATATTTAGTGACGATAAGCAGATATGATTGAAGTGATCGACCAGATTGTTGGTGTTGGAATCAGACAGGTGTTGGCTTTGGCTCTGAAAGAATGCGCAAAACTTTGAAACACTTTGTTCATTAAAGATGCGAGAACACACGGAGCTTGGTGAGGCAGCATGAGTAACAGGCGAATCGCAGCTAAAAACAATACATCTGTGGTCAGATATGGTCATGTCCACTAATTCCACAGAGGAAATGCTGACACCCAGGGTAAAAACCAAGTTACATAACACACACCGTGAGCCCTGCAGGCAGACTGGTCATGGAGGCCAAGGAGTCTACTTAAGCAGCCAGCACCGCGACCAACTGTGGGAATGGGACCAGATATAAAAACTGACTTTCCACACTGCTTTAAAAAGTTAAAAAGACGGTTAAAATCAGATTTTATCAGCTCAGACTGTTGAAGAGCTGTGTCATTTGTTCCCACATGGACTATCACTCTTGTGATGGAGGACGGGAGTGATGGCGTTAGGTCCTGGAGTTTTCTTAAAATGTCAGCTGTGGTGGCAGTGAGTGGTAGCGTTAAAGAAACGGATGTTTCTGGTTATGGAGTCACCAATTATTAGTGTGGTTGGGGAGAAAAGGGGACGAGGAGATGCCGGTTGTGGGGTTCCAGAGCAGGACTGAGCAGAATCTGCTTCAACACTGCGTGCGGACTGAGGATGGAGTGTGTGAGCTGCCGAGTGTTGTGTTGGAGCAGCAGTAACAGACCTGAGAGAAGGGCTACCTGCCGGTGCAGGGTAGAGACGGCCTCCAGAGCATCTGAGCACAGTGTTGTCAAATGAAAAGATATAATCAAATATTTACAAAAATGTGAGGGGTGTACTGACTTTTGTGAGATACTGTAGGTGATATGGGAGAATATGCACTGTACATATTAGTCAAGTAATCTTCTCCTCTGCTCACCTAAACTTTTTTGTGGCTATTTGTTCCTTATTTGCCTGGAAACTTATAGATCAATGAATCCAACCCATCTTTTTGTGTGTATTTTGTGCTGAAATCAATACCCCCTTAGTGGGCTTTCAGAGGTTGATGATGCAGAAACACAATTGATCCATTAATAAAACAGCCAAGTCCAATCCATACTGAACAAAAGAACGAACATTTGGCTACATGCATTCAGAGGCACACACACATACGCACACAGTATGCACAAAATGTATTTTTCGAATCTGGTGGGCCAAGCAATTGCCTGAATAATACATCAAAGGTCAATGATAATCAGGTGTCCTGTCATTGTACGTTTATTGAAGTAATTGCACTTGATCCATCTCTTCACCAAGAGTAGTCCCCCTCCACCTCCCTCATTGACCATCTCTTTATGTCCTATATCTCTGTCTTTCTCTCTGCTACTTGGGCCAAGTCACACCAGAAATTGGCTGGGCAAACTCCCTTTGCTTCATGTCACGATTATATGGCGTAATAAATTATAGGAATATTCAAACAATGACTAGGACAGTTACTTTTGGAATTTGAAAAGGCATCACAACATGAAGCATGAAACGAAAAGTAGAAATTCCTCTTATTACAGTAAAAGTAAATCTCACATAATAACTTGAATAATATGGATCATTGTCAGTGAAGGACAAACCAAAAAAAAAAAAACTTGCTAGAGCTACTCTCTACCTAGTTAGAAATTTGCCCAGGAGAATCTATGTCTAATTCCATATTTTCATTGATTTTATATGCAAACAAGCCACTTCTAAAATCCGCCTTCTGTCTGAACACACAGTTAGGAATGCCCCTGTATTTTGGCTATATCATATCAAGTAGCTAGTCTTAGCTTTTAGCTTGCATTTAGGAGAGCTTATAGGTAACGTCAAGCTAACATGTTTAATGCATGCTGTTACAGCTAACACTGGCTATAGATGGGCTAATTTCTCAATGTTTCGGTCATATTTATAAAGGTTGTTGCTAAGATTATATCGGGGTCATTTTTTGTGTATATTTCAAACTTGATAGACAGGACATGTGCAGGGGGTGGGGTATGAAAACTACTACTCTGTACAAAAATGATAATGTTAACAGCAGATCAGCTGCGCAGATTAGTTCAACGTACACCATTGCACACACTAATTTCTTAATGTATACGTGTTTGGTCCATAAAGGACTTGATTTCAGTCAAATATTCTGTTGTTACAGCAGAAACATACATTCAAATATGTATTTTTGAATTTGAAAATTCTGTTGTTACAGCAGAAACATACATTCAAATATGTATTTTTGAATTTGAAAGCTAGAGGCACTGAGTCATTTTGTAATTCATAATCTGTTTCAATAATTAATATTTTTCACCATTCACTTTATACAATGCTGAACTCTTCCGAACTTTACGAGTGCATACTGTAACGATGAAACAAATCGGCAAAAGCTCTAAACAGCACCACAAGATACTCTATATTTGTATTTCTAATGAAGCCATAGTGTCATTTCATATCATAATGAAAATTTCTGGGGTCAGTCGTAAAGCTTGTCCAATTTTCCCTCAGCTCCATGTTAGTGCTGAAGTATGAGACATGGACAGCATGTCTTGCTACTCCCTGAAAATAAAAATCTTAAGCGTAGGATGTCTCTTCAACCTGGAGCAGAGAAAGTACATTGTGAGAGGCTGCAGCCTCACAGTGGGAGGTCTGTTTTCTCTCAATCTTCTCTCTTTCCACAGGGAGGGTGTGTGTGTGTGTGTGTGTGTGTGTAGGTTGAAGTCTGGGTCAGAGGCAGGTGGTAGAGTCACTTCTCATTGTCAGATCCCTCCACAGATTAAAAGAGCGAACTTACGCATTTTCATTTTTCAATAGCTTACACTCATCAAAACAGACCTCCTCAATTTGATAATGGCTTAGTTGAACCTTCCTTTATTATTAAGTGTGTTTAACTGAAAGTGAAGTATGTTAATTCTCTGTATCTCTCAGCAACTCTGTTTATAAACCATCTTTATGCTATTATTTAATCATTGTAATCTGTAATTAAGCATCTTATTCTTCAAAGAATCTCTTGCCAGTAGCATATTAACACACTAGAGACAATGTAAACATTTTACCATTAATAATTTGAAACTGAGAAATAAGTGTGAATGAATGGAGGTGGTAGGGACAGGACATGTGAGTACATCCAATTAAAGATATTAAATCACACAATAAATGTTATATAACGTGAAATGATCAATAGCTTCATTTAAAAACTACTGTATAGGTGGATTGTGCAGTACTTTACTATGACTCATATTTACATTTATTGTAGGACCGCAACCTTTAGTGGCCATATGACGGCAGCAAAGGTAGAAGTCAGGCGACTTAGTATAAAGAATGAGAACATAAATAAACACATGACTTTAACCAGGAAGACAGAAGTTTGCATGTGTGAAATTAAGTCAACGTTAACTTATTTAAAGTTAAGTTAAGCTATATGACTTACGAGAATCACGTAACACACTTATTTTAACCCAAACCACAATCTTTACCTAAACCTAACAAAGTAGTTTTGTTGCCTAAACCTAATCAAACTGCATATTTTTCACTATGAAAACCACTTGTTTAACGTCATGTGACTTACTACTACGTACTTAACATCCGCTACGCCTGTTGCTGGACTGGTACTTTCCAACAGTCATATATGTCATTAAGTAACAGTCATGTATGTTGTTTTGGGACAATTGAATATGGACCAATTTGGATGTCTAGGTATGAGGATGTGTTATATAGACACATGCTGCATACTGCAGTAACAAACCAAGCTTAATAAAGTATTTTATAAACAACTGCAATATCTCAAAAGTATGCAGCAGACAGTCTTACTCTTGAAAAGATGACATGTTGGAGAAGCAAGATTTTCATGTGACAGCAGTCAAATGTGAAGTCACAGCATCATTACACACAACTCAGAAGTGTGTGTGTGGGTGGAGGGGTCACAGACTTTCACAGCGTACCAAATATAGAAGTCTTGGTCTCTGGAGAGGCCATCAAGAGTCTCCTTTCTCCTTTTGCTCTGACCACTCCAGTTGATGAACCAGATGCAGAGGGGAATGCTTTGTTCCTTCACTGCCACAGAAGAAACACAGTGTGAATTTAAAATGACTTTTCTGTAAACAAGTGTTTATACTGCTATCAGACATAGTAAATTTCCATAACTGAGAGATGATTCAGATTACAAAGAACAACATAATAGCTCAATGAGGTCCATAAAATTTAAAAATGACAGTAAAAAGTCCTATTTTCTCCAAACATTGTGCATTGTAAAGAAAATGCCCCACACATGTTTGACACAGTGGAGCTCCTCACAAATAGTCTTTGTTTCCACTGATCACAAAATAAAATTGTTGTTGAGTTATGTTCATTTCACACTGCAAGAGCTACACATTATTTTTACCTGTGAAATTTGGGTTTCTGGGTTTTCGAAACTCAAGGGACTTTATAAAGTGTGTTCCCTGAAGTCACAAAATGACAGCTCACATTGGTTGTCCAATTGCCTAAATGGCTTTTTTTGCAATTATGGCAATTACCTGACAAGAACCTAGTGGCTGTGTATATTATGACTTGTCTGTCAGGAGCAATCATGGAAGTAATGCTATGTTACTATGATCCAGGAAACTGCTGTTCACATCTCCTTTTCTACCAATAAAGTTGGTTTCTTTTAACTAAGACTATGTATACTAATCTTAAAGCAGCTATGATCAATATTTTTACATTAACAATGCAACAATTTTAACATAACAATCTGTCCACCTGGCAAATGTAATCCCAATATTTTTTTAGCTCTGTTTTGGTCTCCACCAACTCTCGAGGGAAATATCTGGCTCATAAGCTGATAAATGCACCACTACGTTTTCAAGCTTGTCGCTAACTTTGTCTGTCTGCTGTTTGGTGCTGAGCAGGTGGTGTGCAGTGGATATGTCAAAATTCTTTACTGAAAACAGCTGCCTGCTGCCCCTAAAACAGGCACGGGCCAGTAAACTAAACCAATTAGTTCAAAGACACTAAAACACTCCATAAAGCTGAGGGGAACTGGAGTCAGGTGATAATTCTCTGTGGGTTTGTCTCTACAAATGATATTTTTCACAGTAGCCTGTTTATAAGAGCACAAAACATTACATTAACGCCACCCTCTCCCGACGAGTCTAAGCATTACTTGCAGTAGCTGCCTTAAGTGCAATTTATGCTTCTGCGTCAAATCGATGGCGTAGCCTCTGCGTAGCCCCCTACGCTACGCCGTCGCCTGACGTGCACCTCCTCAAAAATGTAACTACAAGTCGAGTCGACGCGGACCGTAAGCTCTGTGATTGGTCGGCTGGGCAGCCTCGCAATGCCTCCGAGCCAACAGGAAGTGTCCGTGCTTTGAAGTAACTTTTACTGGCGGCCAAAACGGCGGCTGTAACACAGTGGATCAATAAATTTGACCGCCACAACCGGAGCGAAATGACTCGTTTCACTATCAAAATGTGATCCATTAGGTCGATAACATTTGAAACGGCTACACCAGCCGCACGTTCACAATTTTACCCCCATTCACGTAAGCGGAGGGTTAAACCGGAAGTTAGCCTGCTCGGCCAGTAAAAGTCAACATAGTGGACGCTGTAGCGCTACTGCCTACTGGCGTTTGGGGGTGTAATTGCAGATTGACGGACCACACGGACGCACAAGTATAAATGCCTGGCTACGCACGTGCGACCCTACCCAGGAGTATAAATCAAGCTTTAGTTTCATTCTGTAAGTTTCACATCGCTGTGATGTTTCAACAGATGCATCAATAATTTAAATGTAGAAATGTTCGCGGCTGAAAGCTTTTTGCTGGTCGCACAGAGTTTACAATAGACGACAATGTTCTTTGCATCTCAGACTGTGACACAATAATGGCAGTAGCTACTTACAGCAGTGGAAAGAACACCTCTCTCCCTCGTTCTCCTTTCTTCCTTTATTTTTTGGCTATCAGCGGACATGAACAACAAAGTTCGGTGCCGATGACCTGCTGCACAGTCGCGCATTCACGTGAAGGATGGTGCGTTCAGTAACACAGCGTTACTTGGATTAGTAACTGTAATAATATGAGGCTACTGTTTTTAGAAAAGTAATCACTACTAGTTACTTGGAAAAGTAATAATATTACAGTACTGCCCAACACTTCAATGTTGATTACAACTTGACTTTAAGAAAAGGCCCACCTAATAGCTTTTCTCTAGAGCTTTCAAATGTCTCACTATCTTCATCAGCAGATGGAGTTTGCTCCTGTGTCATGGAGATTAGGCTTACTATATTTCTTTAACCAAAACGAGCATATTTTCTTATATGTTACTTGCTCCCTAACAATAACCAAGTCATGTGTGTGTCTGAAGTGAATTAAACCTTAACCATAAGATCAGAAAAATAGTCATATGAATAATGTTTGTTTGTTTAAACATTTTGGAAGGAAGTGACAAACAATGCCACCCTGCCGGTAGGGTTGTTGGATCAGAAAACACTTATTTAATTTGCAGACTGCAGTGACAAACAATGTATTATGTTATTCAATTTGGAGTACTTGTTTCCTCTCTAATAAAATTAGAAGGGTGTGAAAGTTACAGTAACATGGTATTGCTTCAGCAGGTAAAATGTACAATTTTTCTTTTAATATATTTATATTTTATTTATATATTATATATTTGTTTTTCTCACAATGCTGTGCTCTGCATGAAATAATAATAAGGTGATGTATATAGTATCACATTTATCACAAATTATGTAAATCAATACAAATAAAAATACTATGACAAAAATCCGGCAACACTACTGTCAAACCTCTGCTTAAAGTGTATTATAGAATCATAGATGGAATAGCAGCCAACACATACAAAACATAAGCATAACATTCTCTGCATTAACTTTGATACTCACAAAAGTTTCTGTAGTGAATTTATCCCCGTGAATAGCTGTCCATAAGTTCTTGGTAGTGCAATGTGGGGTGTTTGAAAGCTGGGCCTTTGTACAGAGAGCCCGAGGTCAGTGAAGCATGGCTCTTTTAGAGTTTGATTTATAATTGAAAGCTGTGTTTACCTCAGTTCTCCAGCCTCCATAGCGCAGAGAGTAAGTTCATAGCCTGATGAAGGAGGAACCCAGAAATTTAACCCATTAAAATAGGAATTTTTAGGGAACTTGCAGGAAGGGGCAAAGGTTGGGTCGGTCATAGAGCATGATGTTTACATTTGGTTGAACATTGTGTAGACTAGTGGTACTCTGAAAGGAGGGCAAGGACATGTTAAATTAAATCTGACAGCTGAGAAATTGACCACATCTTGGCTCTAACACGAGTGTTGCGGGAGATTATCTGGGCTGGTAGCTAATGAACAATCATTAAAGTTGTTCTACTTTGTTTAATTACATATCACACACTGGCCATTTGGAGACATTCTGTGTACTGCTAAACTTATTGTATTATTGTCAGAGTAACTGCTAGTATCAAAAAGGCTATACATACATATATATTTATATAGTATCGGTATTACGGTCTATTGAAGGCAAATACAGCCAACTATTTGACCATCAACATGAAAAACAGCATGACTGGTTCACAGAAATACAAAATACATTTGTAGATTTGTATTAAGTCCACCAACGTGTGACTAGTACAGAAAATATGGGCTGAGGATGAGTATAAACCCTGCAACCAATAAATATTCCTGCTTTTCTTTTCACTTGTGGGTACAATAAGGAGCGTTTAGTCAAACTATTCCGTGTTATTGATTTTATTCCAAATTATCCTATGTTGTTTGTCTTTATTAAATGGGAATATCAGTTCATTATTGAAAAACTGGTGTACATTTGTTAGTTAGTTGAGAAACTTGCAGTAAATAGATACAAAGGCAGAAAACTCTGCTATAAAACAGAATCCAAAGACTTGAATCAAGACATGAGTTCTTTCATTCCAAACACAAATTGCAAATTCCTTTTAATGGAATGAAAAAAGGTCCTCACAGATGATTACACCCACCCTGAATGTTGCTATTCTAAGTAAAATGCTCCAGATTGCTAATTAGCGATACTAATATTCAGTACTTTGATTTTCATGCAGGCAATCACTTCCTCAGAGTGGGCGTCATCTTTTTCCAAATGGTACATGTCTTAATTTGGAATTAGAGTAGTTATATTTGATACTGATTATGACACTGACTTTGTACACTAATCAGTTGGGTGTTTAAGCTTCTGTAGTTCTCAATAACAGATGCAGTATTGCCAGTTGGGGAGCAGACAATAACCCATATGCCTTTAGTCTACTTTACTGTGTTATTTCCTATGTTCAGCAAATGCAAGCACCACTTCCCCTGCAGTGCAAATAATGATCCATGTAAGAGATTATAAAGTATTCATGCATCCTCAAATGTTGCCAGCTCCATTACCTGTTCTGCTCTGTGGAGACATTCACAGTGAACAGTTAAACTGGATGGATTTAAAAAGTTCTCATCCCTGACCATGTATTACATAACCTCTGTAACTAATTTATAGTAGTTGACAATTTACAGTATATCCCCTGGCTCTCTTTTTCCACCTCTTTAACTGCATTAAGCTCTCTAAGTTTGCATAATTTTAGTTATTATAGCATTCATCTTGTGTAACAATTGTAACCTTGAGTCTAGACCCTCCCCTATAGCTCCTGGAAAATATTGCATTTAATTATTAAATCGTGTTTTTGCACAAATATTATTTATTTAAATTCTGCATTAAATTGTCTCTAAACCATGTAATAGCTTCCCATCTGTTTTGAAAGCCTCAGCAGTGCCATTAGTGGCAAATGTGGAAAACTCCATCTGACTTCTACCCACAACAGCTCTGATTCTCCTCACTGAAGATGCAGACCTCGCAGAGACACTGGATCTTGAATCTTAGACATTATGGCCAGTTAGGGTAAGAATACTGATGTTTGTAAAAAATAAAAATAAAACATTTTAAAAAAGAAGGGGGGAAGTGGAGGCAATTTCCCTAATAATGCTTTATTTTTAATTGTAAACATCAACATTGTGGTCAATCTCATCATGGATAAATCAGGACACATGTGGTGACACTATTGACATAAATTTCAAAGGTTAACTTTACTGTCTGCAGCAAAAGAAAAGAGGTTTACACGTTTGTATGGACCTGTCCTGAAGTCCAGCAATAACAGGTACATTCTTAAAATAGATGGCAATTCCCTTTAAAGGTGCCTTTTCAAACCTAGTTTAACGCCAGAGTTTCCATCCTTTCAAAATGTAGAGATCGCCATCATGTGGTTACACTGTGCTCTACATCTAATCATTTTTTTTCTTCTTTGTTCTTTTGTTGTGAGCAGAGGTGATTGTGTAAGCAGCTTTGTGATTTTGTATTAAATATTACAAACAGTAGTATTTAAGTAAGGAGTATTTTGTAACTCCTCTACCTGTTTGTTATTGTAATCATCGTGTTTAATTGTTGTTTGTCATTTGGGGGCCATGTATGATAAAGCTGAAGAAACATACTTTCCTTTTCTACTGTAATTTATTTCTAGCAGTATCATCAGATATTAAAAAATATTGAAAATATTTTATAGCAGGATTACTGTTTTAGATACACATCAGTTGTCTAATTTCTAATAATCATATTATATATACATATATGATGTCAAACTGCTTACATATACTGTACTATGCTGACTTTGCTTGGGGGAAAGTAGTTTTTCCAACAACAGCTTGACAAAATATATAAAATCATTAATTCAACACATATTTTTTATCCTCCAATTCTTTGACCCACAAGTAATACTAGAGAGGATGAAGTATTTAACACTATTGGTTGAAATAGTCCAAACAAACTGAAAGCGCACACCCACATCTTTAGATTTTGCCATCTACCCTTGTGCTTTCCTTTTGATAGAAGATCTCTGTCATAAACTGAAGCTCTGACTTGATGCAGTAGCAGTCAGGCCTTGCTCTGATATGATCCAGGATTTCTCTGAGATCTTTAGCTCTTTGGTTGCTGTAGATCAGAACGACAAAGCAGCCAGAGGGGCTGAGGAGGTCCCATTTCTCCAGAGCTAGCAGGTCTGGAAGGTACTTCTGGGGGTCATGGTCCATCAGCACCAGATTGAACCCTTTACTGGTCCCTTGGTCAGGCTCAAGAAATGTAGGCAGTGTTGGGATGGCCTCGGCTGAGGTAGATGTCAACACCCGGAACTGCAAAGAATCAGAAGAGCACAGGAAAAGGGGTTAGGATCCCTTAGTTGAATCATGGTTTCCTGTTATGAGTGGTGAGTTCCCTGGGCTACCTGGGAGTGTTTGAAGCCAGCTACAAGTATGATTTCCTCCCCTAGCTCTGCTGTGAGTGGGTCCAGCTCCACTGTGATCAGGCTGCCAGCAGGGGGCAGCAGACGCAGCAGTCTGACAGAACTGTAGCCACAATGCATCCCCAGCTCCAACACCAGGGAGGGATGGACACGCCTCACCACTTCATCTAGTGCCTCACCTGAAAGAGATGACAGGAACAGGGATGGTACATCTCTACATCGGCTCTGACCAGACGTGTATAGTCATGTTGATGCAATCACACTTGAGTAAAATACTAAATTGCTAGTGTTACAGTTCATCTCAGGAGTTGCACATTTTTGAAGCAATAATCTGAGATTTTCAGCAGTGGAGCTAGGTAGCTACCTGCATTAAACTTTTTAGTGTAGTAGTGAGTACAAAAGTATTAGCATCAAAATAGCCAAAGTACAAAAAGTAAAAGTGCAAATTAAGCAGAATAGCCCATTTCAGAATCATATATATTACATTAATGGATTTAAAATTTGTGATGCATTAATGCGTACATTACAGCTGGTAAAGGCGGAGCTTATTATTTACTATGTATACTGCCAGGTAGCTTGTGAATGTCACCAAGGGGTCAATAAAGTCTTATCTTTATCCATAATAATACATCCTAACGTATTGTTTATTAAATGTTGTATTATTACTATGAATCTGCAAAATAACTAGTAACTAAACACATAAATGTAGTGGAGTAAAAGGTATAATATTTTCCCTGGAATTGTAGTGGAACAGAAGTATCAACTAGCATAAAATGGAAAAACTCCAGTAAAGTAGGCTATAAGTACTTACGCCATGTATATTACAGAAGCACAAAAACCATGTCAGCATTGGCCTGAACTCATATTAGTCAAACTTTCTCAGCTGTGTTGTTCATGTCACTGCACCAGAGATGGGTCCTCGAGTTGCTGAGTGACATTCAAGTCGCATATAAATCAACTTCAAACTCTTGCAACTCTTTTCTGTTGACTCCAGATTTGACTAGGGGTCTTAATAATGACTTACAAACAATAAGTCTTTCCCACTGTGAACATTTCTGTGATGCAAAGTTCCCAAATGCCCCAATGTATCAGTGTGCACCTGCCTACCACATGTAATAATAATAAAAATAAATTGAATTTGTATAGCGCTTTTCACAAACTCAACAATGTAACAATGAATCAAACACAATAAACTGCGCTAGTCTCAGTAGCTTCCACAGGATCTCTAAGTTTTAGCCTTTGGATAAAGGGACTTCAAATGACGTGTAATGTTAACAAAAAGACTCCGTTACACTTTAGCATCATGTTCCTGGAAACACATTCAAGCAGGAAAATGATCTTAACTGTTTGTGCTTGTCTTGAGATAGTGTCAAATTCCCAGATTCAACTGCAAAGAAGTCTTATCCATTAGTTTTTTTAACCAATATTAAAACATGAGATTTGACTTGGATGCTAAATTAAAGACTTGTGTTTGTATTTTGTGACTCACTAACTTAATGCACTTGGTAAATAAAGTGATTCTAATGCATACTGACCAATCTGTGGGCTGATGCTGAGGCAGGGGTGTGTGTCAGCGTAAAGGTCAAAGGTCTCAAGGACACTGTCAACTTTGCCGTGGGTGCATTTGGAGAACACAAAGGCGTGGGTGCTCCTCACACACACTCTCCCTCGCACCAGCTTCAGTGCCCAGGCCAGAGCTCGATGGCACAGCATAGCAACTTTGACACGATAACAAATGGAAACCATGATGATGGCAGGAAGCAGTGGGACAGAAACGACCGTGAGCCACATTTCGAAAGCTGTGGGGAAGACTAGGAGTCAGAACCTGCAGATGAAAGGAAGACAAAAAGAAAAGTGACACATTTAGACTCACTTAGATTTTGTTATTCTAATTTTGATTTTGCTCATGAGTTCCTGGTCTTGGCTTATAATTTGGGAAAGAAAATAAATCAAAAGTTCAGAAACCACCCATATTTTCGGCAAATTATTTAGACAGACATGAACAGTCGTTTTCTCTGATTGTATGTTGGTTAAGAGGTAATTTAGAGAAAAACACAATTGTACAGAACAAATTCTGTATGTTCACATGGAAGAGTTGACTTTTCCCTGTTTCACAGTTAACTTCACTTGATTTTGAAATGGTAGCATTTGCTAGCATTTGGGGACACTATATGCGTTTCTCCAGTTATTATGACAAGCCGTCATTACTATTGCTGGAGAGGAACAGCTAAAATAGTCAAACTGCCTGTGTGATACTCATTCATCAATCAATCAATCAATCAATCAATCAAGTTTTATTTAAAGTGCAAAATCACCAAAAGACATGGTCTTATAATTATCGTCAACATTAAAGTGCACATTAAGCGATACATGATTTGTCTTCTTAAACTGGCAGCGATTTTAACAAAAATACACTGGCCTCTGGCACCCCCTGCAGACACAATATGGTACTTCTGTATCATATTGTGTCTGTTTTTAGAGGCCTGAGCCTCTAAAAATGTTTCAATTGCTAAATCATTAAAGGGGATGTCAAACTGAAACGCAGAGATTCTGTATGTTTAACTTACAATCAAATAATACAGCAAGTGCTTTAACTAAGTAAATCTGCTGTTAAACTGGAACAAAAACCTGCAGACACTCAGCCATGCTTCAAGAGTCCAACTAAAAAATATGAATTAGATTTGTGTAAAACAACTTTAGTTCTAGTTCTGATTCTGAAAACATTGTTTTGTGAGCTAAATGCATATCTTTGTAGTTCCATAAATTTACTTCCCTTTACAGGCACTGAATACAATAATAAAAAAAAAAAGAATGCTTTTTGTGACATACCACACATGATAAAATGGAACAAACCTGTTCAAGATAGACCCTTTCTGTTAAGAATTAGAGATACATATAATTAATATTAATAAGTTTTTAATTAGTTTATATTTTTTTATTAAAACCCTTCCAGGTTTTAATCTGAGTCATTTTTATTTTTCTAGGCTTTTTTCTAGGCTACTGTCTCTTGGAATAAATTTTTTAAAGTTGTAGTTTAAAAATTGTAAAAAAAAAATATTTTAACAAGGACATTAAACCTTGAGACAGAAGTACTATTATATTAGGAGTAGAGGTGTTATACTTGCCAAACTGCCCTGTTGCCTGTCCAGGTTAAGAGTGCCTCCTGTCAAACACAGATGGAACTGTCAAGAAGGTGAGCAGAATAATGAAAACAGCGAGCTGATACAGAAAAACTCAAAAAGATATTCTCTTTGACACAGATGTTGTGGGACAAAGTTCACATGAAAGAAAACCACACAAAACTATTTTTGGTATCCAGGAAATAGAAGCCTGAGGAACAGAAGAAAGGAGTGGAGAGGGAATACACCCTTATTATAAATGAGCACACAGTATGCCTGCCTGGGAAGCTCCTCCTAATGCTTTTCAGTACTGCAGCATTGTTCCACAAGAGGTCAGCAAAGATGTAAAAATATCACAAAGTCTGTGGATACCACATTGAATGCAGGTCCTGGAAAAGTCTTGATTGCTATCATCTAACCTAGGGGGCTCCTTAGGTATACAATACAGTTTTTTTGTATAGTGCTTAAAAATGCTGAAACTGTGCGTGACCTTTCATTTTGAGAAATCTCCCTTATCATTCTGTGTTATCATTTCATTGAACAATGTGTGAATGAATGTGTTTCACTTTCAATACAGTTAATGTCTTTAAAAAGACAAGGGCAAAACACCGCTCTACATGTGGCCTGATTGTGCATTCCATTAAACAAAACTGATTGTGTTTACAGATGGGAAGCTGGTGACATATCAAATTCCAATTTAAGATGCAGATCAGAGATTACAGAACAATGTTTCCTCAGGTTCACGTGCAAACATGCTCATGTTTTGTTGCCAGCTAGATGATCCTATTGAGCATTTGTCTGTGTTGAAGCATTAGCATTTCTAAAGCAAAAATTAGCAACACAATTTATTATGTCCCTCACTATAGCCTTGACAACAAACCTGACAGCTAAGCTATAACTGATTTGGATATGAATTTACTATAACTATATATATATATATATATATACTATTATAGAGCAATTTTCTAATTCAGTCTAGCACTATCTTTAAAATGCTGCAGATGGGCTCTACAGATTTTCACATCAACAATTTCATTGTTAATCTTTTTGTATAGGCCTGGTGGATGGAAACCGAGGTGAACTGGGTTGACTAACAAATCACAGAAAACTATAATTTGGACAAGAATCAAAATGATGCAAGTGATAGGAGAATAGATTCAATAACAAAGATTAAAACCTTTACTAGCCTATATGGTATAATTGTCTTAACTGTTAATTGCCTCATAATGATTGATGACTGGAGGACAGAGTTGGCCCTTTTAGGTGCCTTTGCTCTAAATCAGTGAACTCTTTGCTCTCACAGTTGCCCCATATAGTGAAAGTGGGTGTAGGATCCCCAGTGTGTTGCTGCCCTCATTGGCTGCTGGTGAAGCGGTGCTGCTCTGTGTATTTTCGGCCACTAAAGCGTATCATACTGCGGTGTGCAAGTACTGTCAGTCTAGCTGCGTCAAGTTAGCCAGGAACAGCTAGATTAAAACCGGAAGCAAAACTGTTTCGCAACCAAAATAAGAAACTTGAAAAATGGCTGGAGGAGTGGAAACCAATGGGCAGTAATAACCGTAAGAAGCATCATTACAAGTCTAGATAAAGACATTAGTTAGAATGGCTGACAAAAGACAAACGCAAACAAAGTAGCCTATAAATGGAAATAAATAGCATAAAGTTTTTATTCACATTCATTCACAACCATTTATGATACTGGGTTGCCTTGCAAGTCATGGGTGATGTTTTCTTAAATGTGAACATAACCAAACCTTTGCAGACTACGCCCTTTTAAAGACATTTCCAAGTTCCATACAAATCCACCCAATAACAAAACATTTTGGGCTGTAGGCCTACATTAACAAATATTTTTTATTAACAAATTTCTAAGTTTCATAGTTCTCATAACTTAGTTTTGTTCAGCCAAACAAACATTTAGTGGCATATGTAGAGTGTATGTCTGTCTCTCTTATCTTTATTAACTTATTTAATGAGTTCATATTTTAGTTAATTATACAAATCCAGCAAATAATCAATCTTGTACCGCCAAAATAAAGGAGCATATTCACTTTCCGGTTTCATTTGGTGTTGAGTTGCAACTTGAAAAACAAACAAAAAAACAAACAAATAACATTTGAATTGTCGAAGCCATTGCAATATTTTTTCATTTGTGTTGGACAAGTGAGTCTTTGAAGGATCTGGAAATGGTAGGCTAAGATTATGTTCAGTGTTGTGAAACAACCTAAATTACAGGGGTTGGCTACCTTTTAACCATAGCCTGTATATAACGTTAGCTTTTAACCTTAAGTTACTAATGTTTGAGAAACACCACGCTAAGTTATGTGACTCCAGTGTAAGTTAATCATTAGCCATTAACTAACATAACTTAAAAGATGAAATAACAACGATTAGCCACAGGAAAGGCACGACATTGGGCTTTTAACGTTGGCTACTTTACGTTGAAAGTTTTAAAGTAGCGTAGCCTGGAGGTGAATTGCTAATGTTAACGTAACGTTACGTTACCTTCTCTTATTTCTGTCTCGACTTTTTCCAGGTTCCACCGCTCTCCAGTTTAACTTTAAAGCTAGCTAAATGTGCGAGTCCTTAGAAATGTTAACTCTTTCAATGTCTATCTTAACTAGTTATTCTTAATACATTAAGCAGTAAGATAGTATTGTCAGCTAACGCTAAAGTTAAGTTAACAAGAAAGTTAGCACTCAGTTTTCAGTAGACTGGCTATACGTTAAACATAAGAAAATGATTCAAATTACAGGGTATTTAAAGGATGGGATAGAAACTGTCTCTGATACGGCATGTGTTGTAATCCTATATAAAAAAGATTGTAATACTGTGTGAAATTTGAGTATAAGTGCATTTACCATAAAGCTCAGAATACGTGTGCACTCCAAATTTAGGTGCGGCTGCCTTGACAGGAGTTACGGTTCAGCACCGCAGTAATGAGGCACTTTGTTCCTCGACTAAAGCTTTTATTTTGATCCGTCACACCGGAAGCCCTGTAAGTGACTCTGGCTGACTAGACGCTGGTTGTCTGCCTAGACTCCAACAGGAGCGATACCGTAGAGCAGGAACTGGTTCGTTTGCCTCGCCGGTGCTGCTGGTGCTGCTGCAACACCTACAACCGACGGAGGAGAACGGGCTGACTGACAGGGTTCCCGACTACTTTTGGTGGAATAACGCTGCACTGAGCTGCTTTTAAACATTTTTACAGGCTTTAATAGTTGGAGAGAAGAGCCTCTTCGCCAATGGCAAGTCCGGTTGCAGACATAGAACCGTCTCATCAGCATCACCCTGTGACCGAGTCGGCCGCAGACTCCGCATTTCAGGAGGCGCAGAAATGGATAGAGGTGAGTACTAACACAAGAGTGCAAATATTGTATTAACTCCTCAGTACTTCGCTTCCCTTTCGCGCAGGTGTTTTGTTGACATTGTGTGCTCTTAGTTAATGGCCTGCAGCCGATACCTGCAGCTTATTGGTTTTTATTGCTTCGTCACCTGTTGAAATGTGACTCAGTCGGCAAATATCTGACTCAGATTCTGACGAAAAATCCCGATTATATTTCCCTGAAGTTCCTGTGTGAGTTACGGTGGGCCTTTTGCTTAGTGCACTAATGCGTTATCGCCAACATGTTGAATTTATTGGTATTTTAATCTTCTGCACTATAACATTCCTATTATAATTCACCTCTGAGGAACTCAGTGCTGTGTTAGTAACTACCAACATAGAAAGTATTTTTTAACCTCTATAGACATAACTTAACTACAGTAATACTGTACTAAAAAAGATGTTGCAAATATGTGTACTAGACGCTCCTAAATGTTGCAGTAGGCTTTCAGTTAGTTGTTTTTGGTGAAGGCCATTGTACAGTAGCTGTGGCTGCCGTGGGGCCTGGTGCATGTTTGGCTGAAAACAATGAATGCATCATGTGGAATGGATTTTTGCCTCATTGCGAGCCTGTTGAACAATAATCACACAAACGAGGTTTTGTTCTGGGAGAATTTCAATCACGACACTTGCCTGCCCCCATTGCATTTGACTCTGTCATCCTGCAGTGAGCTCTCCTCTTGTCAGCCTTCAAAACACTGATGCCTGTCTGATTATCTGTTGCATATTGGTGGAAGGCCCTCTCAGCTTTGCAGGTTTACATAAAGGCTTAAAAATCTGATTTAAAGCCCACTGTTGCACAAAGCGTTTTATAAATGGAGTGATTCAGTGTACCAGGGGTGTTGGTAAGGATTCTCTCTACACAGAAGTGGACTGCAAGCCCCCCCCCCCCCATACATGTACCTCATTTACCGAATCATTGGCACTTTGTATGCTACCCTTATAACCTTACTTAACTTAATTAGCAGTTAGAACCATGCTCAGTCATCGCCTGTTTACAAAACAAAAGGTTGATAGGACTGAAACAATTAGTCGATTTGTCAGTTGACACAAACAAGCATTGTGGTATTTGTTTCTGCATATTTACTGGTTTCCTGTACAAAACAAGAAGCTAGGGAGGGACTTGTTGTGGATACTGATTGGCGTCTAAAGTAGCCAATAACAGAGTGTGCGTTAGGCCCCTCTGCCATGCAAACTCTGTGCAGACTGGGAGCTCCCCGTGAGTAAACACAGCGGCCAAACTGGGACCGAATACGGCCTCTGAGACTGAAGCAGGCATGTTTGATGACAAGGAGTACAGTACTGTGGTGGTTTTCTTGCCAGATTTAGCTTTTGGCACCACGGGGCTGAGCCAGCTAATGGTTAGCTGCACGCCTAGCCAAGCTAACTAGCTAAAGACAGGTACAGTTAGCAGTAGTGAGTGGTGTATCAAAAAGTAAAGCTATCTTATCCATCAGGAAACTCCGTAAATCAGCACAGTACTACATTCCCTGTCTGTCACGGAGGCTGTGTTCGGTCCTGGGTCCTGTTCAGTCCTGCCCCGGGGTCTGAAAATCTCTTCCTCCTGTGCTAGAGGCAGGGTTGGACTGGTAATCTGGCAAATGCCCCGTGGGCTGACGCACCTTCTGGGCCGGTGTAACGTAAATTAAGTATTTATATAACTGTATTTAAATAATGGGCCAACGACTGGCCCAAAAATCATGGACAACGGTCATTTTCTATACTGACACTGGGCCGGCCCAATCACATCTCTTACTAGCCCCCACCCCCTCTGCTCTCTGTTTCTTGCGTTACGCCCTCCCCAAAAGAATCTTCAGAGGGCTGCCGCAAAATGTGCTAAAACAACCGATATGTTACTACCGAGGCCGCTGTAGCTTTAACATCAGCTGCAGTACCCTGCGTAGTGCAGGCACAGGCACTTGAAGGAGTAAAGGAGAGCTGTGGCCCCTCTCAGGCAGAGGAGGAGGCGTGTGTTTAGCGAGTGACAAAGTGACAGAGCCAAGTGAGAAAGCAGGAGGAGAGAGGAGGTGAAACAGTAAGCATGTGTAGCTCAACCTGTAGGGAGGGCAGGGAGGGAGGGTCATTTTCACTGGGGACGCTGGGAACATGTAGGCTACCCACCACTTTTTTAAAGCATTTGTTAAAAATGTTCTGAAAAATTGCTTACACCAAGAAATGTTAAAAATGCTATGAAAAAGGTTTATTTGCACAGTAAGCCTGCACTGCAATCTAAATATAGAAGAAAACTCTTGTGTTGTCTTGTCATAGCCCCAATCTTGTGCAAAGTTGCGTCTCATGGAAGGATGGTTTTATTGGTGAGGGGTGTCCGACATTTTGGTGGGCCGCCTGGGCCAAAAATGCCAGGGCCAATTTTTTTGTCCCAGTCATTCCCACACTTAACTATGGTGCTTTGAGCCAGCTAATATGACCACTAGCTGCACAGCTAACTGACAGCAAGGTAGCAGCAGTTAGCAATTTATTTATTCATTTAGCTGACGCTTTTATCCAAAGCTACATGTCAGAGGTCGCACCTTGCCTCTGGAGCAACTAGGGGTTAAGTGTCTTGCTCAGGGACACAATGGTGGATGTCTCACAGTGGGAATCGAACCCAGGTCTCCCACACCAAAGGCAAGCATCTTATCTATGCGCCATCACCACCCACATAAAGATATGTGTCCATCAAGAAACTCCATAAATCATCAAGGGTTGAGACAGAGCAGCTGGAGGACATAAGAGGTGAAACCAGAAAATATTTTCTCCATAAAATATGTTCAGTTTCACCAGAATCAGTGAATAAAGTTGTGTTTGTGTTCAAGTTATAAAGTTGTGTTATTGTACAGTGATCAATGATGCCTGGCCTGCCCCCAGAAACACAATTTGTCACACAAGTGTATTATTATAAACTAAAACCCATTATAAAACGTAAAAGTTTTAAACATAAGTATTAGGTAGAAAATATACGTGCTTTAGTGTACCAACATTGTCGTAATGTCATCTATGTAGCATTTTTAACTGTTTAGCTGTTTCTCTAGTTTGATCCAGCTTTGTATTTGTACTTTCCACTGTTGAACGATTATTAATAATGTAGAATGAATACTGAACATGAATGATTTGTAACTCTTTAAAAAAGCAGCATGGTATTGGTTCAGTATTATTCTTTGATGACATTTGTAGATAGGTACATATTTTATAGATCCTGTGTGTCACCTAATTTAAACATCGGAATAACAGCAGAATAAAAATACAATTAATTACTTGAAACCAGGTATTTCTAACAAGATTTTCCTGTTCAGCACCTGCACTCTTAATATAATGCCAGTGTCAATATCAGCATGAATAGAAGAAATAACCTCTTATTTATTTAATCTTTTTTTTTACCATCGACTACCACAATACATTTGTATTGCACAGACTGTTCCACCTATCATTTATGGTAACCTATGTAATGCATCAAAAAGTCAGATTTCTCATTGCTGCAACTTGACTGACTGCCTCTGTATTACCAAGAAGACAAAATAAATTTATATACACTAAAGAGTGTGTAAAACATGTCTGTTGTGTTTTTTTTATAGTTTGAGACTAGTATATTGTGATTTGTTTTTAACTCTGATTATCTTACTAACATATTGATATGTAGCCTATTCACCTGTAGTTATTACCATAATGTGTTGTATTAATCTAAGTGTATTACATCTTAAAGTAATATCGAAAATGACAGATCCTCTTGTGTCAGGCTCCATTACAGGCCTATTTAGCAACACCAAAGTCCTTGGAGGCACATATCAAATCTTTAAAAAGCCACTATTGGCCTAGAATCACTGAGGCAGATCAGGAATGAGAGCTGAAAAGGCAGGAGTGAAGTGATACCACTTCCGTGTTGTTGTTCCTCTATCACTCTTCCCCCCGTGGGAACTGATTTCATTACTCATACACCTGGTGACAGTCCTTCAGTCACCTCATGTAACCAGAGACAGGTCTTTGGTTCCTGAATGAATAGAACAGCTTAAAGCCTCAGTTAGCATCCCAACGGCCGGTGTTTGACTGCTTATATTATATATTATATTAGTTAGGCTAGTGGTTATAACAACAGGTCCCCAGTTTGCCATGTATTGTCAGTGCCAAATCCAAACGTGCAAAGAAACTCCTGCAAGCATGAGGACTTGTGTGCTGATATCCTTAATTGGAAATTAAAGATTCACTGTCTTTGCCTATCATTTGCCCTCTTTGTTTGTTTCATTTTAGGTTTATAGTTTTAGCTGTTAATAATAATTGTAACTGTTTATATTTTGTCAAAGATCCATATGTGCAAGATGTTGACTGAAAAGGCATACATCTCAATCTTCCTACCTTCCAAAGGTGTGCCAATTATATTTTAACAATATTCCATGTTGCACATACAATAAAAGAATCGGATAACAGACGTGTCTTGCGGAAGCAAATTAGATCACTTCCTTGTGCTAATTTAGAGCCTGTCCACACCAAGTGTGTTTAGGGTGATTTTTTTTTAATAACCTGGAACAGTTATTCTTCAATTTTGATTTGTTTTGGCAGGTGATAAAAACTCTGCTCTGCCCTAGCTAACCACACAGAGGCCCTTGAAACTGCTGTTGAAAAGCAGATTTATGCTTCTCTGTCAATGTGTTATGTTGGTTCCGCCATAGTTGCATCCGGGGTAGAAAGTGATTCATAGTTCAGCATAAGATTTTACACTGTAGATTGCTTTAGCACAAAAAAAACAGGGTTTGCACTGTAAGTGACTTTGCTAGATGAGAAAATGTAGATTTATTTAGTGGTGCTGAAATGGAGAGATAAGTGAATCCTCAACTTGCTTAATGTTTTCTTCATTATCAGTTTTGAAAATATGTGGGATATTAACCTTCTCTGACCAATCACAGTTGTAGTGGTTTCCACACAGTATTGCCATCACCCAGACACACGGCTCCAGTACATTTTCCCACTTGGACCAAAGATAATCTTTGACTAGGAGGATATTTCAACTGGAACGCCCCCTGAAGTCTGATTTCCAACTCTGACCTCAAAATCCAAGATGGCTGATCCACATCAACAGTAAGGTTAAAAAGCTGTAATAATATACTGCTTACTTGTACTTAAATTAGCACATATCACGCAGTCATACACACAGTACTGTCTAACTTCTATCTGTGAAAATGTTGCTACAGTGTTTGTATGCGCAAAATACCGCATAATGTGATGTAATCAACTGGTATTGGTAATAATGACTAGAGGCGTCCATCTTGGTTTTCTGCAATTCCCAGCTCCGCCTTCTGAGGTAAATGTAACGCAGAATTATTGTCCACGTTGAATTACAAATGTGTCAGCATGGCAAATGAGCTCCAGGCCTGTCTGTAAAGCACAAAACCTTGATGAAGCATTCATGCCACTCATTACTTCCTTGCCCGCCGCGTCCTCTCACTATCTTGTCAGTAACGCTGTCACTAATGATGGTGTTTAGGCTCCTCTGAACATCAGAAGAAAGCGACTAGCCCTTTTGATGAGGCTAGAAAACTTCAGTTGGTTAGTTGATTGATTTGTGTCATAGAGCCAGAGGGTGTTTGTCGGAACGGAAACCCAATGAAAATATCTGTTCCCAGCACACATCTTAGTGGTTTGATGAATTGTCTTTCTTCTGAATGGTGGTAGAAGACTGTTTTGCTGTTGGCAAATTCATATCAAAGTACTTCTGTGAGAGAAAAACTTAGAGTTGCGCAATTTCATCACTTGCCTTGTTAGACCTTTCTGGAGGAAAAACATCCAACTGATAAATAGTACGTATGCATTGGAACAAATGGAAAATGTTTTGATAATGTAACCAAACACATATTCATTTTTTTATCCAAATCAACTTACAATTGCTATATATGTTATACACCTCTGGAGCAACTCGGGGTTAAGTGATACATTGGTGTCTCACAGTGGATTTGAACCCCGATCTCTTACACCAAAGGCATGTGTCTTTCCATTGTGCCATCACCACCCCGCTTGAAAAGAAAAGCTAACTTAGTGTGGAACGTGAAATCTAATATGCTATCTGTTTTACACAAAGCAAATTATGAGAAATTGACTTACTGAAGTATTTTATGTTGATTGCTGGTTTTCCTTGGGGAGTCAATCAAATTGTTGCCAGAGAAGCTTGTACAGCTAAGAATACACTACATGATTTAAAGAGGTCAAATTATACAGATTTTCAGGTTCACAAATTTATTAGTGTGTTGTACCAGAATAGGTTTACATGGTAAAACACCATATTTTTGTCATACTGCACATTGCTGCAGTGCCTCAATGGGCTGATTTTTTTATCAGTACAGACTGAATCTGAATCATTTAGAACTAAATTTGAATTGCTCAACTTGGATAATTGCATTAAAAAAGTGAATTTGAATTGCTCAACTTGAATAATTGCATTAAAAAATTGAATTTGAATTGCTCAACTTGAATAATTGCATTAAAAAAGTGAATTTGAATTGCTCAACTTGGATATGAATTTATTAGTTTGAAACTGAATTCCAATAAACTTGAAACTGTGATATTATGAATGAGAACTGAAACTGTATTTGAAACTGTAAGTGATAGTACATAAAGAGTTTAATTTTTTCGTGAGGCTCAAATACAGTTTCAGTTCACATTCATAATATCACATTAAGTTTCAAGTTTATTGTAATTCAATTTCAAACTAATAAATTCATGTTCAAGTTGATTTTTGAGTTTTGTAATGCAGTTATTCAAGCTGAGCAATTCAAATTCAGTTCTAAATGATTCAAATTCAGTCTGTACTGATAAAAAAATCAGCCCGTATACCTCTTTTCACCATGTGTTGATGAACTCCATTGAGTTAGTCATCTCACTTCTATTCAATCTTTGTTAGCAGTTGCACATGCGCAGTACTTGGGTAAGGACTGCTTGCCAATCAGATGCAGAGTAGGGCAGGTCCTGACAAGCAAGGGAGTGTGATCCAAAACAAAGGACCTCAGCTGGTAATCTGGCTTTGGTTCAGTCTTAGATGTTCGAGCCCGAGTCTGATTCCCAAAACACAGGCAGAACAACGCAAACGAGCTTTGCAACCTAGACTGGAGCAAGAAGAGCGGTAAGTTATTAAATTGGTAACAAATTTATCTTTAATACTTTTACTGTGCACTGTCTCTTTATCACAGTAAAAACTTTATGTCCATTGACTGCCTGGATGGTCTAATGTTTGGTAGGGAGGAGGGGGGGTGAGGGGAGGCAGCGGGCGGACGTCTTGTCACTGTGTGCTGCAGCTCAGTGTGTTTGAGGACGTGCCACACTAGCTGCTAGACGAGCGTTATGATGCCTGTTACATAGTGACGCAGGTACATTACGGAAGTAAAGGCCAGACTACAATCGAGTTGTTTTCAGGTAGTTCAGGAGCAGTGTTTTCTGTGGGAGATGGTATGACCTCTTTAAAACCTACTTAAAACTAAGACTTTGCTGTGACAACGGAGTCTGCACAAAAGGGCAGGTCTTCTCAGACTGTGTCTGCACATGAACTTGTTGTTCGTGAGTGTAGTTTATTCAAATTTATTTCTCTGTGTATAGTTGTAACGATCCATAAGATATTCAGTTTACTGTGTATGACAAATAGAAACAGCAAATCCAAGCTTGAACCAGAGAAATTGTAACAATTCTTCTTGCTGTTTTTTTCATTTTATATACATTAATCGATAATCAAAATAGTTACCTACCAGAACCATATAAAAACAATCATAATTTACAGATGTAATCTTGATAAATAATGGTCAGTGTGTTCTTCTCTGTGCCAGCATATCAAGATTTGTGTAGAAAATGTCTCAATTTGATTTTAACAGTGTGTTCTCTTTGCATACGTTTTGCAATAACTCCATTAGTTGTCTGAAGATGGCGCTCAGCCTCTTGTTACCATAGCTGCATTATGTGCCAAAAATGTATAATGTAAATAATTTTTGCCAGCAATTGTCCAAGTTGTCATAACTTGTTTACTGTCTCTTCTTTATTGATATTATATATATTACGTGATATCATTGCACCCAACAGTCAAATCACCAGACTGATCCATGTTATTAGATTCAGCATAGATATGACAATGGAAATGTAATCCTCATTCTGCTTTTCAAAGCATACACTTTTGGAGATTGAATCCTCATTCTGCTGAAACCGGAATCCAACTTTACTTTGTATTTGTTATTTTAAGTTGTAACTGAATTAGAAAAACATATTTTTCTAAGGCATAAATCGTGTAGGGGCCCATTCAAAGGGGCAATGGAAGACATCCAAAAAACACTAGATTACACTGCTAAACAGGTTTCAGTACCTACCTAATCTGACTGGAATGAGACAGTATGTCAGGTTAATGTGCCAAACAGGACTAGACTTGATGACAGCTCCTGGTGTTTGCTATGGAAACTTGGACTTGGCCAGGAAATGATGAACCAATCTAAGCAAATGGGGCAAAGAGGGTAATAGTTGCAAAGAACCCAAAGAGTTTTAACACTGATGATGATCCTCACCCATTGTAAGAGCAATATGTCATCTCTCCACACTTTCATGTCCAGTTTGGTGTAAGATGCATTACAGTTTTTTTTGCAAAAGAGGTTATATGAGTAGCCGTATATTATGTCAACAGTTTACCACTAGATCAAAGTTTTGCGATTGGGTCGGATTTGGTTGAAATTCTGTTTTGAATGCTGTGTGGAACAAAACGGTCATCAACAGTGTGCTGTTATCGCTGAGCAAACTAAGTTGTCAGAGTACATAACTGACATCAATCATCATTAAAATGAAAGAGAATGTGATCCCATGTGGAGATGTCAAAGAAAGAAACAGTGATATATGAATTTCAATGTGTTCATGTAGTCTTTGCAAACAGTTCTGTTTGCGATATAAAATTGTTTAGATTAGTAATCAGAGCACCTTAAATTTGAGCAGCAGCTTATTGACATCCTCGAAACTGCTGTTTGGATCATAATTTTTGAACTCCAATATTAAAGCGATCTTTTCAAGCTGACTCATACTGCAGTTCTAATTGCTAATAATCATGAAATGAATTGCCTTTTGTAGCTGCCTACTTCATAGTTCTTTTTGTACATTTTAAGTACATTTTGTTATTTGCTTCACAGACACTGTTGATATAAGCACATAAAACCATCACCATCCCTGTCTGATTTTAAAAGAACATCACAATAGCCTGGTGTGTAGTGAAATCGACACCTGAAGTGACACACGTTGCTCTGAATAAGAGGATGATCTTGATACCTGCACCATATATTTTTCTTTGTTTGGAATCTGCCCCAAAGGCTCTTTTCCTTGTTGGATGTCATGACACCAATAGAAAATGAGAAATGCAATGCAACACACCCCTCTGTTATTGGCCCCGGGCTGTTTTTGAAAGTCAGTGCCATGTGCACAGAAAGATCTCCTTTCGCTCCTGAGTTCATTCATGATGTCATTCCCAGTTCGGTGGCATTGTCATTCTTTCCTACAGAATGGACTGATGTGTTAAGTGCTCAGTGTCAGTTTTTCCCAAAGTACATGAGATGCACTGCTATGACTACAAGCCATGGATGAATGTTATTTTAGAAGGAAGCATCTGTCAGAGAAGGGTTTAGGCTAGATTGAGGATGTCCCTACCATCACTCACCTTAATGCTCTGATGAGCTGGAAATCCATGGGCTGCCAAAAACCCCCACCCTTCCCCACTGTGCAGCTATTATTATTCCAGCATGAAAATGAATTTGAAACATGGACATGATTAATTTCAGCTGCCAAAGTCTTTCTCTTGGTTCTTCTGCATTCAAAGCTAAATTTAGGACATCTGTTGTCAGTGTGTTTTGTTGTCGTTGTCAAATACAGCCATATTTAAGCTATTTGGATACAATGGAAAATGAGTGTGTGTTTACAAGATAAGGGTTGCAATGTAAAGATAGTTTATTTCTTTTTTAATGAATCCTACAGGAGAGAGTATTGATACTCAAATTTAGCCGTTGTCATCAACACAAGATGTCACTAATCGGGATCTTTAATAGACCCAAAAACTATGTTTGTACACCCAAACACTTATCCTTGTTAAATATGCCTTATAAGCCACAGTCATTTATGTTGCCTGAATTAAACCATTGCAAGAGCTATTGATTGAACAAATCACAGCATAACCATCTATGTTCTGCTTAGCTGAGCTGTAGCTGATACAAGTGTAATACAAAATTGGATGCATGTTGTTTTTACAATGTGATTGAAGCTCCTTCTTTGCCAGTACATAAATCAGCACCACACAGCTTCACATGAGAAATCCTTGAAAGTAAGATGCTAATTACTAATTCTGTGGTTATGATCTTCTTAATCTTAGCAAAAGCCATCTGTCCTCTCCGGGTGAAGCAGGGAAAGGCGCTGGCGTGTTGACACCGTGGCATTAGTGAAACAAGAACAAGGGATTAGATGTTTCAAAGAAGCAGGTTGATGATCCTGTCATTACACTATTTTCTGTTATTTCAGGCACTTAATAAAAGTATTTTGTCAAATTCTAACTTTAACTTTAACATGTTTGGATATGGTCAAATGCTTGTTGTTGTCTGTTGATCAGAATTGGGCAGGTTGGAAAGAGGATCTCATGGCATACAAACAAAAATCCATGTCCATCCATGTAGTAAGAAAATAATGTCATTGTCAGCAAATGCCTGCTAGTCTGGGTCCAGATGGGTCTTTATGAACACACACGCATGTTGGGGTTAGAGGTGATCATGTGACGGATTACCAAAGTAGATGGGCGATTAGCCCCCTCCCTTTTCACTATGTTTCTGTGTTTGTACCTTTTGTTTTCATGCAGTCACTGAGGAAACATGCATCCACTCATGGTAACCTCATCTTCTGTAGTTTCTGGAAACCCACTGTATAAATCAGTATAAAACATTTTCCAATGATTTCCAATGATGACCAGGGTTTCCTTGTTTCTCTATTTTCTGTAGTTGATCTTGAAGGCAACATCACTGATCATTAGCCATTCTGCTGTTCATGTGTGTCCTGCCTGTAGGTAATTCATTTAATGCCCTGCATCTCAAGGAGCTTTATAATAAAGTAGTGGATTTGTTGGCTGCAGTTCACTTCCAATAAGGGCAAAGTGAATATTTGAAAGCTTCACTCCCAATAAGGGCAAAGTGGATAATTGATATCTATACTTGCCAAAGTAAACGCACATATGAAATGTGCTCTTGTGACACATGGAGGAAAAGAAAAGCCAAATGGCTTAACTTATCTAGTAAAACGTGCATGTACTTAATTTAACAACCAAATATATTCAAATAAAGTAGTCCACTGGACTAGGTGAAAGCAACTTCCAGTTAGGTTAACTTATGACAAATAAACGTATTCTTACAAAATGGCTATTTTTTACTCACTGTACCCTTTCATAGTCAGTATTGGTTGTGTTTATTTTTTTAAGGCGTATAGGTGGTGGGTTCCCCAAGAAAAGCGTCATTTAATTGAGACTGTACTGTAGCCTTAAGAATAGTTTCTTGGCTCTATGATCTTAGGTGAAACGATGTTTATCAGTTTCTAGAATACAAGGTATTTTAACTCTCTTTCTTTCACATTGTCTCATTGATATCTTTTATGTGTCATCTTTTAACAGATTTAAGACTACTGACAGTCCAGCGTGCTCATATAACTGGGGTAATCTTGTGCCACTTGACGAATTTGAGCTTACATAGGCTACAAAGCAGTGTCATACTAAACATTAAATAATTACGTTACCCCTGTGATACACTGGCAACTTGTCCATGATGTAATCTTGCAGTATGCATGCTGGGATAGCCTGTAGCTCCCCCCCCGAACCCCAAACTGGATAAGCAGTATAGAAAACTGTTGGAGAGATGTAAAGGAATTATAAAACAGCCACAAAGAGCCAAGTACTGAAAATATCAGCTGGATGTCTCTTGTGACTTTCTGGCTTTGTGTGCGTCTGTGTTTGTCTGTTAGCGCCTGATGTTGCATGTCTGTGACAAGCTGAACATATTCATCTCGTTCAGCTGTCAGGTCTGCATGTTCATGCACTGAAAGAGAAAAAGAGCTTTCAAGGAGGAGAGAGCAAGGCAGCCTGGCACTCAAACTGCAGTGCGACACATACACACACACACACACACACACACACACACACACACACACACACACACACACACACACACACACACACACAAACAGAGTGAAGGAGGTAAAGCCGGCTGTGTGCCAGGGCCTTTTTATATACAATCTATGGCTGTTAACAGTTGTTGTTACTTGCCATGCTAGCCAGTGCACCTAATGCTCACTCTGAAAAGAAACATAACTGACATATGTTGACAGCATGTTACTGTGAGGACTGGGAAAGTAAATTTCAAGCATGTAAAGAATGCCTTCATACAAACGATTTACATTATTACCATAGAATAGGCTTTAAATCGCATTAGTAATGTTTTTCATGTAAATCAGTATGAACAACGGTCTGTCCTTTCCACTACACATAGATGTGCCCATTTGCCTGAATTTGGCTGTTTATTTATCGGTGTGTCCAACAGTAGATTGGGTGTTGGCAAGCATGAAGTCAGACTCTCTGGACCCTGATGAAGAATCTAAGAAACTTAAATCTAGTCCTACTATAATGATGAGACATTTAGGGGGAAATAAAAGGTAATGAGCTGGAGAAACTTTCCCTCTGTAGGCCTCTGCGCTAACCACAGCTGTTTCAATTAAGACATTGCCATTAATAATTTTTTATTTTAAAGAATAACAATGTCTCTTCAAGGCACTCTAGAAGTAGAATTTGTTATGCCGTCTCCTTGAAGTGTGCTTTGCTACTTCCTTATGAAAGCCACATGTCCGAAAAGCCCTAGAGTTGATTTCTGTTAATAGTATTCCTTTCACAAACCAAAGATGCCATTTAAATAGAAACACATCTCTCTGTAGAAGTGTTCTCTGTCCTGTCTTAAATTAATCAAGATAATCTAGAATATTCAACACTTGCATTTTGGAGTTATACAGGTAGAAAGCAACCATATGTCTCTGGATTTGCTGTGTACAATCACCATCACAACCACTCAGTAATTGTTCATTGTCACAATACTTCACAGATTAACCCATTCAGGGATTCAAACTGCTCAGTTACAAGCCTGTTCTCTAATCTTTGACCATAATTCCAGGCCGTACCTCCTCTGTCATGTTATCTGCCATCACTCTATTGATTGCCCTTATTTTCAGGCAAAGTGGGTCACTTTGCATGCCACGCATTAAACTCCCATTTATAGATTGTTTTGTGGGCTTTTTACCGAAAGATGGCAGGTTTAAGTTCTTAGACCGGCTGGTATTCACTCTTCTCCTGTCCCTTCTGCAAATATCTTTTAGTAAATGGTGCACTGTCCTTATCCAACATCTGCTGGAGCTTATTTAGCGGCAGTTGTAGATTGAGTTTGTAATGGGCAGCTTTCTAGTGTACAGTAGGTGTGAAACTTAATTCTGTTGAGCAATCTTAAAAACATGTTACATGAGGTGTTACTCATTACTATTTGGAGCTGTTCTTAGCGGTCATATGGGACTGTTTGATGGATAGGACAGAGAATGATGTTTCTCCACCGTCCAGGGGATGATTCTAATTGGGTCATGCAGGCTGAGCTGGTTTCCTAGTTTTCTGAGCTGGGGCACTGGGGAGCTGGACTCTTTCTGACTGCCAAGGGAGCTTGCCAAGGCTGACTGACAGTCTTATAGCAACAGTGTAACACCATATTATGAAAACTACCTTTTTCATTTTCTTCCTGGCTCTTAGCTTGCTCTGATATATTTTTCATGACTTGATGCTTTATCACATTGTGTCTTTGAACTGGCAACATAATAGACTGTTCAGTCTCAATTCAGCTTGTTTCAGCATGATTTTGAGAATCCAAAGTGACCGTATCATGAGTTAGACAGATAAATCTACCTCAGCTCTTGCCTTTTTTCATAAAATCTAAATGTTCTGTTGTTTCAGAGGTGAAATTGTGAAAGAAATAATTTGAGAAAAAGTTACTTTTAAGGCTATTTTGCACAGCAGAGAACCAGATGACTCAGGGCCACGATGAATGGAGGCTTTTAGAACTGAGTGGGATGGCTTTCATTGTCTCACACACACAGTCTCACACACATGATTCTGTTCCCACTCACCCCAACATTCCTGAGCCCCTCAATCCCCATTCCATTCAAACGCATGCATACACACACACACATAGACTCACATAGCTCCACAGCTAGTCGCCCCCCAACAAGAATGCCTGCTGTCACTAAACATGGAAAAGTGACACAATTGTCCCTCAGCTGACTGGCCAGTCTGGACAGGGCTGCATGATGCAGCATTGCTCAGAGTCAGAAGTAAATTTCTGTAAAGTCAATCTTCGGCATCTTTGCTGTATAGCTATAGTTATATAGCTGTATAGCTATAGTATAGCTATAGAATTTAATTCTATAATCCTCTAGATAAAATAAAATAATGCTGTAGATCCTTCTAAATGTAATCCATCTTCAAATATATTACCAGTTTTCTAGCGAAGGCCTTTCATTAGCAAGTATTATAAAGGAGTACACATTTTTTGCTTTTTGATAAACCAGACTGTTAAGACGTGAAAACATACAAAGCATAAGAAATGGGGTGACTGTGGCTAAGAGGGTAGAGCGGGTTGCCTGTTAATTGGAAGGTCAGCGGTTTAATCCCCGGCTCCTCCAGGCTGCATGTCGAAGTGTCCTTGGGCAAGATACTGAACCAGTGTATGAATGTGTGTGAATGGTGAATGCAGATGTAGTGTAAAAGCGCTTTGAGTGGTCGAAAAGACTAGAAAGGCGCTATACAAATACGGAGCATTTACAAACATCATTGAAGTTTAATTGACTGGGTTGGAATCACATCCCAATAAATAGACCTATATTTCCAGTTGAATTATTCTTGTAACGCAATAGATAACAACTCTCTCTGTGTTTCTCTGCAAAATGCTAAAATGGGTCACCATATATACCTGGGTGGCCCGCCTAAGTAAAGTCTATGTGTGGGCAAACACTGGTGTCTGTTGCACCTACACTCAATGGGGAGAGAAGGGAGTTGAAACAAAAATGACTGTCCCTCCTTTTCTGCCTTTTATTACTTTTTCTTTTCATGAACAAGGAAAGCTGCAAAAGGAATAAAATATAGCAACTACTGTACCAGCTCTAAGTGGATACTGTATACCTGGTATCTTTAATAGATAAGTCTTTATGCACAGAATAAGCAATGTTTTATGGTACTAGTGGCAGCAATATCAAATGTTTGTAATTGCTGCCTCTTGTATCGTAGAAAAGACAAAGAACTGGGTAATTAGTTAAAGGGTAATAAAACCACAATGACTGAATCCCTAAATAGCTCCATCTGCTGTCCAGAAAATCATACCCCATTGAAAGAAAATTCAAGGAAATGGACACCATCATATTAGCTATGCTGTTTGATTTACAAGTGTTCTCTGTATTGCTGAACCGGAGCACTAAATAATGAAATCACCAGATGAGATCAAGACTGTTTCAAGATATCATAACGATCTTGCTGATTACTATTTTAAGAAATTAAACCGTCACATCCCTGGTCAAACTTCTCTCCTTCACTGTTTCTTGCTTTGCTTTGTATGGAGCATAGTTGAAATGATGACATGCAGCTGTTACTATGATTTACTTAATTAGAAGTGTAGTGTTACAGTGAAACAATAACCTGTTTGTTTGTACCCACAAGACAGTAGTAGTTGTAATGAGACAAAAAAACCCCAACAAAATGCAAGCGGGAAAACCTCACATTTTATGACTACCTATATTATCAAACTCGAGGACACACAGCAGTTTTCCTATTAGAATTTTAACCACCAATGCGTTATCTTGGAAATTTGAAACTTGTAAAAAAATGTATTAATATCACAGTTTTCCTCAAATATCAGTATAATTACACATTACCATCCACCATTAAAATATAGCAACCATTCTGTCAACGTTGGCAATCGAAAGCGGATGTCTGGAATCCAGTTTTAAACTAACTTCCAGTTGTCAGTTGTTTGTAGCTCAGTGGCGACATCCTGGCACTGCCACTGCCAGGGTGAAAGGTTCAGATTTCCACTGAGCCCAACCATGCTGAAAATACAAGCACTCACTGTAGTGAAGGGGATGAAAGCATCCGCTAAATGGCATATGTTTGACTTGTACAGTAGGAGTCCTGTTCTCTCTGCCTGCAGCAGGTCAGCCTCTGTGTAACAACAGCAGCAGAGGTCTCCTGAGGCTCCTTCAGGCCTGGAGCACTGCCAGCCCTGCAATTCAGGGAGGCTATTTGTTAAATGTTGGCATCAATTTAATTGTGAGAAGGATTTTAGCAATTGAAGACAAACCCAATTAGCAATTGACAAACCCAATAAACATAAACTCTGTACGAACACATTTCATCTGTGATAAGGAGCAGACTGGCCATTTTCGTTCCTTTTTTTATATATCATATTAAAGTGCCCCTTTTTTTCTTGTTGTTGTTCTAAAAATTACATAAATTTGAAATACAGAGCCTAAATAACTACCATGACTTTTTTCTGTTGCTTTATTAGACAAATGGATGCTGATGACGTTCTTTGGAGTGATCCCAACCCTCTTTTTCTGCTCCAACTTTCACCTTTTCATTCTTGAACTTATTCTGCATTTACTTTTGGCTCAAGAGATAAAAAAACCCCAACATTAGGTGGTACTTTTCCCTTTAATTAAGAAATCCTTAATAGCACCAGGTATGTCTCCATATAGAAGATGGTATTACAAAGTGAAAAGTACATGATCTGTAGACAGGTTTCTTCGCAATGTCATCAAAGAGATGTACACGCAACTAGGGGGCAGAAAGCAGAACTCTGCCTTTGCAGCATCAGTCTATCCGGCATATCAACCAGAGCATAACTAACTACCGCAGAGATGACACAGAGGTGTTGTGCTGTAAAGTGCACAAGATAGATGGCTATAAAATGTTAAAATATTCCGAGGGGATCACATGCCTTTGCTAAGAACAGAAGGAGATTATGGATCTAGGCCATCAATTTGTTTATGTAATTGCCAGAGTCTGAGATACTAAGGCATCCAATTTAATCATTGCCAATCATATCCTCACTGTCCAACTCCTAGCTAGCTGTCACACATCTTGTACAGTATGTTTACAGTACCTCTCAAATTTGTACCTGTGACGTGCTGGAACCTAGCCTTGTCATTAACATTTTTACTTCGTCTGAGTTAGCTTAGTGATACTAACGTTACCACCATGCTCTTGATATTTTCAAATAAGGAGGGGAAAGACAAGCTCAACATCCAACAAAACCAGGTAAGCTGAACGAAATTCATAGGACGTCAGCAAGCCATAAGGTTTTTATGATTGCAAACTTAGTGGGGCAGTTTCATTCAGAGACCTTATCGTTATAGCCGAAGTCCGTCTCTGCAATAGCCTACTGACTATCAGCTACCAAAGCGATTTTGCCCCTGTATGTGCGGGAATTCATTAGTTTACTAGTATAGTATAGTATACTTGGCCTGAAAAACACAGAAGTGCCAAAGCTGCAGTTCCTCAAATGTCCACTTGAGGCTGATTTCAAAAGCAAGTCACTCTCCAAAGACCCCCATGTTAAAATGCCCAACTTTACAGGAGAAATAAATATGTTTATAGCCTGGTACAAAAAACGGTTAGCTGCAGCAAACAGACTTAATTTGTCGCACCTCAACTCCACCAACGCTCCACCTCTTTGCCCATATTTAGATTAGCTGGAGTAAGGCGAGTCAGGCACTGCCAAGATGATGACGGCCCGAGCCATACTGAGCCTAACAATTGCACTTTAGAAATATATGGCTGACGTCACAGACACTATGTCCATTTTTTATTCAATCTATGATTGTATATGATTGTATCTATGATTGCACTCGATGCCTCGCTGTCCTGTTAGACACCTTTTGAGACTGCAATTTAGCCCGTTTCGAACACAGCCAATGTCTATTTAATATATTCACTAAGTTTGATCCGGTGCGACTGCCGTTATGCAGTATGTCTGGCAACTGTCTGTAATCAAAACACTAGCAGTTCACTTACTCCAAGTCTCCTTAGTTAAGAGTGTCAACCAAATACCTACAATGGAATGGCTTAGCTTACAGTACTGGTCTCTTGAGTGCTGTTATCCCCATCAGCTTGCTGGTAGCAGAGGATAAAGTCTAATCCTGACTAATCTAACCAGCTGCACCTCCCTCTTTTAGGGGTGAGCATGACAGCTACACTGGGTGGCCTGAGTCCAAATTTGTCAGTAAATCAGTAAAGAGATACTTGAAGCTTATCTGCACCTCGTACTGTGACTGTTTACCCTTTGGAATTCTTGTTATTGGTTGCCAGTAATGTTGGCATTCTGGAATATAAAGAAGAAATCCACGACCCCTCACTGGGGGGTGTTGAAAGGTTTTCTAGGAATTCACCTATCTTGAGTGGTCAAGACAAGTTGGGCATAATAAAAACAAAACTTTGCAATTAAACTTAATATTAACTTTAAACTTAATATTAGGTTAATATTAACTGTTAAACTTAATATTAACTTTCACATTGTGCACTCACTCAGCAATTGTCTCAGTAATTTAATAAGTTATTCAAACAGCTACTAAGCAACTTATGCAATGTAAGCAAATCCTAAGCTTCAGTCAGTGAACTTTCCCAGATTGTAGACAATAATGGCTGTTATGAAACTATTGAGACTTTGCAAAGTAACTCAGAAAAAATCTCTTTTCAAATCTTCATTAGAACACTAATGTTACATGCCCAACCTGATCAGTCCATCTCAAATCGTTTTACAATAGTTGCAAGTCTTCAGGCATGTGTGTGGGCATTATGAGTAATTTAAGTAAGTCCTAAAGTGTGGACTATTGGTTAACATTCCTACAATGGAAATCAGAACTTGTTCTAATAACTAAGTTCCTTTTAATATCTGCGTATTGAAGTATTAATTTTAACATTTTTAGGATTTAACTGAATCACACAATGCTGTGTTTTTTTGGTCCTGCTTTATTCACACTTTTGAGGTTGCATTGCTCCACTGCACCTCAACAGTTACCTCAAAAAAGTAGTGCTTCTACCCTATATTCATGCTCACTTCTCTCTCAGGGAAAATGTTTCTTGATAAATAACTTGAGGTTCTGGTGCATGCACCAAAACAAACAAACAGCATACTGTACATCTTTGTCAAAAAGATTAATCAAATATCTTTGAGTGAGGTTGCACATTAATATTTATCTTTTCAGTTGACCGCATTGTTATTGTGTTAACACACAGTATGTCAAAATTGTACTTTTATGGTTGTACAGTATAGAGCTTGTCAGTTAATTTTGATCATTCATTATCATTTCAAGTTGTTTAAGTCAAAATTACAAAAATGTACTGGTTCCAGCTCCTCAGATGTGAATATAATCCTGGTTTTCTTAGTCTTCTTAAAATAATATGGATATCTTTAGGTTTTTGACTGTTGGGTAGACCAAAACACACAATTCTAAATTAGGGTTGGGTGCATTAACATGTTATTATCGCTTTAACACATTAATTAATTAATGGCGTTAATTATTTTATTGCACATTAATGCAGTTTTTATTATAATTATTTTGAAAGTCCGTTGTGGGATGTTGATCAGCCTGCAAATCACACACCCAAACAAGCAGCGGAGGGCGCATTTGGTAGACTACACTTTAACTTTACCTGATAGGCCTATATGTAGTTTGCAGTAATGCTCTACCATGCGAATTCCCTCCTGTTGATGTCCTATTTAGTAGGCCTAAACAGTAATAGATTCTCTAAACTCACAAACAGCGAGAATCAGTCTCTCTTCCAATAATTTGTGCTCCACATCGCGAACAAAAAGTTCAAGACAATTCAACCTCAGCGGCGGGTGGCCATGTGCGTGAGGTGAGCTCTTCACCTCACTCTAACAGGGACACTTGCTACTGAAGATAGACTGTACAATGCTGCTCCCTGTTAGAAGAAAAAATATTCTGCTGATACCTGTTCAGAAAAAAACCCCAAGAAAACAGATTTATACAATGTTAACCTGTTGCACAGAAGGTGCCTGTTATGATGTTATTATGATTGTGGCTCTGGACTCTGACGGTAACTTGTTTTAAAGGTAATGCCCTGGCAGTGGCAAATAACTTTGGTTTTATATTTGATTTGATTACATTAATGTTTAAGTTGAGATTTACAAGAAATATTTTATTGCTGTGTAAAGGTGATTCTGCTGATAAAAATCACCATATTTGTTAATAAGTGTTTGCAAACCACGTTATTGCATTTTTGTGTATAAAGCATACATTTAGCTAAAAAGTGCACAATACACTACTTTAGAATTTATTATTCAGTTTTGTACATAACAATTAATTATCGTAATTATCGCCTGATTTTCTGCGATTAATCGCTATTAAAAATTTTAATCGTTGCCCAGCAATATTTTAAATATGTCCATTTGGGAAATTATTTGCAGCATTATTATTTATATTTAATATTTGATAGACCAAAGGATTAATCGATCTAGACATTCAGAAGATGGTTCTTTAGTTGAAGCCCTACTGCAATATTGACTTGCAGGTATCAGTTTTTATTGAAATATAAGATGTAATTTAGGATGGGCATAATGTTGACAAAGTCTTTAATAAACAAGTTTGACCATTTAAAAGGGGTCTCCAACATTTCCCTCTGAAATAAGTCATAAAAGTAATATCATCCTCAGTTTGGAAAGCATAAGCATTAACTATGTGAGGGGGAAACCCCAACTGTTTATCTCAGCTTGGTATGCTCAGTTAGTACCTAATCAATACCTTGGTAATTGAATTTCGTGTGGTGGAGCTGGTCAGCAATGGAGTGGCTGTGATGCCCTAAAGAGAGGTTTGGGATGTGTTGCCATTCTGAACTACATACATTCAAATAAACATGTTTGAAAACAGAATTATCTCCACATGTTCAGTATAGACATTTACTAATATTAAATCAACAACAGAATTTGCCAATAAGGAACAAAGATTTTTCCAAGTTGTCCATCCTTTGGTGCATCTATTGGGGATTGAGAGAAACTTTAACTGACATTGTGATCGACACTATCTCACCTCTGCAATAAAAAAAAAAAAATTCAGACAGCAAAGTCTGTTATTTTCTTTTCTTTGGAAGATATTGTATCGGTCTCAGGATCCTTTCCTTAAATCCCTCAACCCCTGGGGAGAGGCACAATGGCAGGATTTCTGTGCATTTGGGGTAAGTAAAGCCTGGCTCCAGTGCTTCCTTTTCCTAATGGGAGCTTGGTGCTAACTTGGACTGACAGACGTCCATGTTCCCAGGGGTGACGAGAGGCTTAGCCTTGTTAAACTGTCAGGAAACAGGCATTCCATTAGCTTCGACTTACTCATTTAAGAATTTTGAATTCATAATATGGGATAAAGGGTCAGCTTCCAAGCTTAAAAGTCATTAAAGCTGTGTCTAAAATTTCCACTTATCCTATAGTGTTCTTCAATGACAACATCAATTCAAGAGAATCTACTTGCAATTATACACCTTTATTTGGCTAACTCATCGTTGTGCGTTATGGTATTGGTTAGGTATTCCAACAGTACATGCATGTAAGGGTATACACATTTGGACTTGATTCACCTGCACAATTGAAATACAAATGTCTTAAATCCTCTAATTAAGGGTCATGTCTAAAACTAGCCTTCATGTTTTTGGGTGGTCAAGCACATTTCCAATGCCAGTAGCCTGTTATTGTTAAGGTGTAATGGAAACCAAATTGTAATGGAATGAAAGTTGAGTTGGGCCTCAAGTGAATGTTTCAACATGAATACACCACTGGCCAAAAAGTGTCTCAAACGTCCAACACTTGTGAGAGCAGAACCCATTGTAAACACGCTGATTAACCCCTATTGTGCTCCATTGTTGATGCAGTATGTCACTGAAGCTCCTGATTAGTTTAGTCTTGCTGAGGACAGAGCTTTGTAATGAGAAGAGGGGAGAGCATGCCTTAACATGTACACAACAGAATATTATCACGTTGAATGTTTAGAAGGATTTTTGTGTGTTTTGGCCGGCATACAGGCCTCCCTCTCTTAAAATGACAGCATGAAGATGAATCCAGTTCTTATCATCCTTGTATTTACTAAAATCCAAGGTCTGTTGCCTAGATACTGTGGTGCACTTCACAGGCACACTGTGCCAAATCTTATATTGCTCAGTCTCCAAGAAAATAACACTTGAGTTAGACTTCACTTAAATTTTAATGAATAAATCAATAATACAGAGAAACGTGAAGCTAAAGCCCTGTTTTCATGGGATTAATATTTGTCTGTGATTTCCAGTGATATAGATAATAGCAGCAATTCTCAGTGCCTGACTAATCTGGTATCTGCCATAATTAGGTGAAGACAGTGGTGTCATGGTAATCCTCATGACAATAATAATCCCAAATCAAACTTGTGGTAACACAAGTTGTAATTTGACATTGGTATGGTTTCTATAATCTGTAATAAAGCAGGAAGGCGAAGGGGAATCAGGTTAGAAATTTGTCATTCATTTGCTTTCAAAATGTATGACATGTGGTAATTCACTAATTAAGTGAGGGACCCTCACCTTACCAGTCCGATCAAAGTAGCACTTGTGAATTCTCTCTTTAGCTCCAGTGTACTCGCTGTGTGAACAACGTATGCCACACCATATTTTGTATTTTGCTGAATAATACAAAAAGACAAGAAATGCTCAATTATTTTCTGTTGATGTAGCTATGTTTTTGGCTGATCAAACACTGGCGTCAAGATGTCCATCCCACCAGGTCAAGGCCGGGGCATCTGCCAGTCTGACTGTGGCTCCCAGTGTGGCTGCTAGCTGGATGTTGCCCTCGAGACTGTAGCAGGCAGGATATTGGAGACTAGTGGAGGCCCTTGTAAAAGCCCCACTGCTTAGGAAGCTTAGCTCAGAGAGCTAGTCCTGACACCAAGGCTCTTTGTTTCTGATCTTGCAGAGCTGTGGGGGGTTGTCACTAAAATCCTGGTAGGTATGGGGTGTATAGTGAGGTAAGATACTGTTATGCTCTGCATGGGTTGGTTATGTAAAATCGGAAACCACCAGAGTTTGGATGTTTTTCATCTACATAGACAGACCCAAGGGTGTTAGTTGCTGGAAGGGCTATATTGTAACCTCAAGGTCACATTTTTGATCTATGCAAATGACAGTAGTTGTCCACCATGAGCCACCTGTCCTTGTGTGTTTCAGCTGAACCCCTGACTGTTCCCTTAGTAACATTTCAGAAAAATATGTTTCTTCTATTTCTTTTTAATCTTTCTGAAGTGGGCTTTTGTGTATTCATTCACACTTTCACTTCCTGTATCTGATTTCACTAAAATGAAAATGTGTGTGAAGTGAGCTTGGGTAGTAGAATGCAAGTGGGGAGTTTGCAACTGCACACGCAAGGTAATGGTGAAATTGAAGAAAGGGCATTTGTGCCACTGAGGGGAGTTTGGGATACTCTGAAGTGTCTACTGAGTAGAGGGGTTCATCCCTCACAGACATAACTTAAAGCCAGTGTGGGGCAACACAAATGGTCTCCCTGGTCATCTAAAGGGACATTGTCTCTTTTTAGCTGGTGACAGATTAGTTCTGCAGAGAGAACAGAGAGTTATCAAAACTTTAAAAGCCAAATCCGTAATTCAGTATACAAAATAGTAACACCATCTCCAAAATGAGATATTTTATTGGATTTATCACACTGACAGGCCCTTAATTCAGGTACACAACAATTAAATCTTAAAATGTTTTAATGTGTGTTGATGTTAAGTTAGTTCCCTTCAGTGATGATTGCAAACATAGTAAAATATGTCTCTTTTTCAGATTTGTATTTGTATTTTTGAGAAATATACAAAAAGCTGGTCAGTTTACAGTTATAACTTGTACTCTTCAGTTATGATATATCTAAAATGTATATATGCCTGAAATTAAAGATTAGGCCTTTAAAACAAAAAGGTAATTTTGGCAATGATACATAACTCTGTTTCTCTTTCTCTTTACGTATCAGCCTGCTGAATCATATATACTAATTATAAGTAATATAATTGCTGTATGTTGTGTCAGTGTTGGTTATAATATGATTTTCATAGATTTCATTTGCAAAAGCTTAACTGTCATGGCACTAGTAAATTTCATGCCTTCTGTACACACACACGCAAATAAATTATATCGACTTACAAATAAAATTATGTGACAGCAACTGTTCCAACCTCACTCCTTTTCCTACTCTCACACAGGCAGATTTATGAAATGACTTGGCAGGCAAGTCAGCATTACCTTGCAGCTAAAATGAATCGTAGTAATCAACTTTAACCCTGTCACCCCACAACTTATTTCACATGACCGTAGAGTTTGCTTGTTCCTTTTCAGCACAGGTCCTTTTCCCTCTCCTTTATCCCCGGCAACTGCCAAGCCATCCTCAGGCCAAATACTCCTTCCTTTCCCCTTATGTGGGCTTAAGGTTCCGCCAAGCCTGGAAGAGAATGAGGGGAGAAAAACATGGGAGGGAATGGGGGTTGAAGTGAGTAGCGCCAGTGGGGGCCAGGAGTGGGGTTAATCCACAACCCAAACATTGTTCCATCATCGAATCAGGGTGGAAATGGGACTGGCTGGAATACTAACATTTAGCTTAGGGCTAGGACATTTTAGTCGCAGGAAATTTGGTTTGTTTAATCAGAGGGGCTTATCAAGAGTCGAGGGGAACAGGAGGCATAAAGAAGGGAACCACACGTCGGAATTCAGACTGTTTAAGTTCTTAGGAAAACAAGTTTGGAAGTAGCAGTCTCCTCTGCCTGAATGCCAGGTTTATGGTTTAAATGCAAAGAGCACTGTATGTTACATGGTCATAGTCTAAGTTAGAAACTACATTTCACGTTTCAACTTGAAGCAGTTTAAAAAACGTCTGCACTACTTTGGGTTTCTGGCAGCCCAACCCGTTCCTATTCACAACTGAATGTACAATAGCACTGGGCTCATCTGAGTAGGAATGGCACTGTCTGGCATGTGAATGGCTGCAGTGTGGGAGTGTGTGGCACACTTGCTAAGCTGTTTTAGCCTCATTGAGTAATAATCACTGCCACAATGTGATAGTATGAGTGTGAGACTCAATTGAAAGACAACTTATTAAGTTGTGTGTTAAGTTTGGATTTGTTGGAATTCAGCAACATCTTTATGAATATAAAATATTTTGATTTATATTCATCCTGTAGTGGTTGTCTGAATTTAATTTTAGTAAGATGTAAGATGTTCCTTTTTTCAAATTTATTTCATTTATAATTTAAATTAAAGCTGCAAGCAGCGTTGGGCGGGCCCTCGCACTTGTAGCGCGTCCGCGCGTGAACCGGCCGAGTTGCACATTCTGGAGCTCTGCCGGTGCGGCTGTGAATTTCCTACGCGGTTCCGACGCCGCATGAAGGTGCTATATGTCACTTCCTGTGTCCCCTATGTGGAGCTACATAGCACTTGCCGCTATGAATATAAATCGGTATTGACGTGTAGATGTCTTTGAGGTGGGACAGTTATCAAGCACGTAAAGTTTGTTTCAGATGTGAGCATGTACACTGAACAATAATGTACCCAAACAATAAAATAAATTCCTTTTATATTTCCCTGCCTTGTTGTTTATGTGTACATACAGAGGAAGAATGTGAGAACAGCACACATTTCATCGTTACTGTGTGTTAGAGCATGGGAGAACAGTGGATACTTTTAATACAGCCCACACCCCTAATACTGTGTAACTATAACAAGTAGAGAACAGAAGAAAAAGATGTTGTTTCTTTACAACTGTCTGCATAGCTTATTCATATTGTGTAATGAATGAAAATAAATAGGCCTACTAGGCTCCTCTCTACTTTGACATTTAAGATTAGCTTGTTTGATCCACCTTCATACACATGTGACATTACTGTACAACTTGAGAAAGGTGAGTTGTTTTCTGCTCCAGCCTGCCTAAAAGAAAAGCGTTTTGGGGATTAAATGGACTTTATTAGCTGCTGCA
>NC_060168.1:27969741-28035065 GCF_021292245.1 Micropterus dolomieu | reverse complement strand
TTTTCATTCATTACACAATATGAATAAGCTATGCAGACAGTTGTAAAGAAACAACATCTTTTTCTTCTGTTCTCTACTTGTTATAGTTACACAGTATTAGGGGTGTGGGCTGTATTAAAAGTATCCACTGTTCTCCCATGCTCTAACACACAGTAACGATGAAATGTGTGCTGTTCTCACATTCTTCCTCTGTATGTACACATAAACAACAAGGCAGGGAAATACAAAAGGAATTTATTTTATTGTTCAGTGTACATGCTCACATCTGAAACAAACTTTACGTGCTTGATAACTCTCCCACCCCGCAGACATCTACACGCCAATACCGATTTATATTCATAGCGGCAAGTGCTATGTAGCTCCACATAGGGGACACAGGAAGAGACATATAGCACCTTCATGCGGCGTCGGAACCGCGTAAGAAATTCACAGCCGCACCGGCAGAGCTCCAGAATGTGCAACTCGGCCGGCTCAGACGCGGACGCGCTACAGGTGCGAGGGCCCGCCCAACGCTGCTTGCAGCTTTAATTACCATTGTCCTCAGTATTATATATATATGTATATAATACATTTTTGTACTGATTATTAAAGGGGCAATAGAATGGAAGACTGTATTTTACCTTGGCAGAGTTAAGAAGAGTTCACTAAATGGAACTGACATACCGTGAACCTCAATCCCTATTGTTTCCTCCTTCATGAAGATACAGTATTGTGCATGCACGTATCACAAGTTCCAGGAGTGACACAGAATCTGGGATCTTTAATATTTATACTGACAAAATTTACATATACCAGCCCATGTTCCAGAGAAGCAGTCATTCCATTGAGCTAGAGTTGGAGGTTGTGAAGGAAAAAATATTTTCTGATTTTCCCTCTGATATCCTCTGGCTGCTTTGCCTCAACTCTGTGATTTATGAAGTTTTCTAATAGACAGATAGCTTTAGTTGTTGCTAACACTACACTAACCGCTAGCTGCCGCAAATGGTAGCTTCTGCTATCGGTAGCTGCTGTTATCAGCTGGCTCTGAACCAGCGTTCCAAAGCTTCTGTACTAATGTTAGAGGTGTAAACACCAACACTTCCCCGCCACACCAAGCTTCCAGTCAGGGCTGAATCACGAGTAGGAAGGCTAGCTGCACAGCAAACTGCGTATCTAGCAGCAGCTGCTGTTAGCAGTAATTAGGAGCTAAAGGAACTGGTAACATACAAACTCAATCACACCTTGCATAGCCAGCTTTATCTCCACATCAATGTGCTAGTAGTTCCTGCCCCCCTGCTGTGCTTGGGGAAGTTGGCCAATCAGAAAAAAGTGGGCTTTCAGGGAGGGGTCCCTAAAGAGACAGCAGCTAAAACGAAGTGTTCAGACAGAGGGTGAAAAGAGGTGCTGAAGCAACAAATAGTATGAGCTGGGGTCATAATAAACCTGGAAAGTCCTGGAATTTGAAAATGTATTTTTCCAGGCCTGGAAAAGTTTTGGAAAAAAATAAAATCCCAAAAGTTTTGGAAAAGTCATGGAAATTTGTTTCAATAACACTGATCAGTGGTGTGATTTTTCCAGATTTTCCGACCTGAAAACCCACGTCGTGCTGCTCTGTCCTCTCTTCTGCATGTTTGACCGGGGGCGGAGCTCAGCTCACACACAGCAGAGAGGTCGTGGTGGAAACAGTGAGGCAGGTGAAGTGAAGGCTAAAGTAGAAAAGTAACTAATAGCAAAGCTAATAGCAAATTGTTACAAACAAGCTAAAACAAAAGCCGTATGTATGTATTATTTATTTATTTATTTATTTATTTATTTATTTATTTATTTATAACGCCCATTCATACAGACGATAGAAGATATATAATAGCACTTTTCAGGTAGAGCAGGTCTAAACTGAACTCTTACTGTAATATTACTGTCATGTCGCTCTGTGGCCGCTTGTGCAGCTTGTTACAATTTTACAAAAACAGCAACAGAGATGCATCGTCTGCAGCTGAGGCACAAAGACAGAAGATAACAGTGACAATATAAGGAAGGTTTGGGTTTGTCTAGCTGGCCTTTTAGCTATATAAGATGCCTTTTGTTGAAACATGTTCAACTTTTCATAAAGTCAATGTGCTTGTCAGTGTCACTGTTTGTCACCAGACCACAAGACCATAGCCTGGATGGGGCTGAATAATATAAAAAGACGTGCTACAGGAAACTTTCAATGCTGAACTGATTGTTCTGCATTGATGGTTATGATTATTGATGAGTTAGAACTTAACATTAAAACAATAGAGACCATTTTCATTGTTTAACTGGAATTTATATTATACTAGTGTTATTATTTTATTAGTTAATTATATAGTATATTATTATATGAAATGATGATGAATATACTAACATTATAGAATTAATTTATTAACAGTGTAATATTAAATGAACATTATACTCTTTATTTATTGTTAAAATAGATTCATTTATACTAGTTTATACTAGTAAAAACCCTAACTACAAGTATGTAACTGAAATTGAGTATAATATGGCACTTTTAATATGTTTAAGGGTCATGACTGTGGTGACTTGGCTGCTGTCAGCTGATCTTCTGCTAGTCTATCTATGGAGCTGTCACCTTTCTGCCTGCAGAGAGATGTCCTGCTTGAAGTCCTAGCTCTTGCTTTAGCATTGAATACTGCAAGTACATTTTCTAGTGAGGATGAGTGTGTAGACACAAATATACAGATTGACGTGAAACGGATATGTTTCATTCTGGAGACTTTTGAAGGTTGACCTTCTTGTTTAGTTTCAAGTTTCCTCAAACAATGTGTTTTGTGAACACTGGCGAAAGGCCGTAACCCTCTTTCATGGGAAAGCAAGCAACAAGAAGCACTTCCGTAGCCAAACCTAGAAATCTAACTAGGGTAAAAGGCTGTTCTGAAATCCATTGAGAGCCAGTGAAACATAATGAAGAACGGATGTTTTGTCCTCACTAGAGCCCTAAAGGAACTCTGGTGCTTAGAATGAACATTTTGCATTTGTATTTTATACAATGTATTACATCATTTATGGGTATTGTAATAAAATAATTTTGAAAGAGCTCCCTCAAAAAAAAAAATCACTCGACTTTTTCTTTTCACTTCATATTGCTTCTGGTTTTGCAATTAATTTGTAATTGACTGCACACTGTCGGCTCCTTGTATGAAGATTTGATTCAGTCAATGTGAAACAGTGTAGGAAAATCTTTACAGGTTGACAAATCTCCATCATCTCAAGGTATATCGCCCCAACCGCCATCATATCATGTGCAGCAGAAGACACTGAAAGCTTTTACTTCCTTTGCACTAGAAGAACAGCACTTTGACTGTTCCGCTCTAGTGACCTAATAAAATGTGGATGACTGTAGAGGCTGCCAATATTTTTAATGCGGTCTTAATTTTACTTTAAAGGTGACTGAAGGAATTTGTTAAAATGTTACTCATTGTAGTTGGCTTTGCTAAAGTGCAGGATGTTTCTGACAGCTCTGTTTGCATGGTTCCCAATAGACATCATGTGTTCAACAATTGATTGATGTTGGAAAGTATAGGAATGCACCTTTTAGGACCCTTTTAAAGGTGATTCACAACATACTTGGATGTCATGTGTCACACACAAATTAGCAGTAGCCTGTTTGTGAGGGTACATTCCCTTACTGAGAAAGATGAAAAGAGACCAAAGGAAGCAGAGTTAAAATGACCTTTTAACGTATGTCTCATTGAAGCATTGCTATAATGATGTGTCACATGGCTTTCTTCTATCTTCAGAAGGGTTCAGTTTTTTGCTTGGCCAAAGTCAGACTCAAAAGCTGAGCCAAGTCTGGAAAACTTCTTGTACTCTAAGTTCCTCACTTGTCTTTAGCTATTACTTTCACAGAGTGTTTGGTTCAATATGACAGCGTCTGCGTGTGTGTGTGTGTGTGTAACTTGCATGGTGTAATCGAGAGCAGGTGACAGGCTGTTTTGCTTGCAGGGTTTGATAAGAAGAAGTGGGAGGTATTAAACTGGATATAAAAACTCACATACAGTTTAAAAAAAAAAAAAAAAAAAAAAGAATGTTAAAGGATTGAGGCTGCTTTCATCTTTAGGGCTGTCAGGCCTCATGTGGTGAAATTGTGTGAGAAGGTCATTTTCTGTTCACTAAATAGAAAAATCTTAATTTTCCCACATACTGTAAGCTGGGAAAGAGGTTGGTTTAATCGAGTTTGAAAATGTTCTTTATGCAACACCAGGTACATGACTGAGAGAGCCATAGTGTAATTCTAAGCACTCTGGGATGTGTTTTATACTCTGATATTTCAATAATGTTACCTTGTAACTAAATCCTCAAGTTAATTTACTTAATATTTGATCTTTGAAATGAAAATTCAGTATACTGCTTGATAGCAACCATATGCACTTGAGATACATATCTCTTAACTAAAAATGTAAAGAATATTTTGCATGGAATGGCAAACAATTTAATGAGCAAAGATATTTTCTTAATTACAGTCCTGTCATGGAAAGCACTTATCATCATTTTCTCATTGACTTTATTAGAACATGACTTACTGTTGCAACCAGTGGAGTCGGCCCCTGCCGTCCATTAAAAGGAATGCAGGTTTAAAGCATTTCCTCCTTGGAGGGTGGCTGTGGCTCAGGAGGTGGCTCCTCCAGGCTGCATGTCAAAGTGTCCTTGGGCCAGATACTGAGTGGCTGTTCCACCAGTGTGTGAATGTTAGTTTCTGTTTGAGCATTTAGGCTCAATGGGAGTGAATGGTGAAAGCGAAGTAATTTAAAAGTGATTGTAAAGACTAGAAAGGTGCTATACAAATACAGAGCATTTATTCATTGGCTTCACTTTTTGACAACTGGAAGCTCCTTTTAGACAGTCTACGCATATTTGCTGCATGATGAAAAGCTATATCTACTGCCTTTTTAAATGAGGTCTGGCAACGAGCACTTTGATATGTAGGTTTCAAAGCAACAGGAGACGGAACAGCTCAAAGGGGATTCACTTCTAAATAAGCCATGGGGTAGAGCTTTGAAATTCATGGCAACATATCAAGTACTAACTACATTACCAAAGTATAGCCATAGACCCACCTTAATACTAGCATTTCCAGTGTTTCATTTTTAGTTCGAGCATATCTAGACTGTTTTTATATCTGCTCTGTATGTGTGCTTAAATAGTGACATGTTTTTCATAGGTTCGAGTTAGAGAATTCGGCCACATACGGACCAAACTTCCAGGTGGTCTCCAGATTTACAGTGTGAACACAAACAGCAGATGGACATTCATTCAGAGCTCATCAGTTCATCTTGACAGACAGTGGGCCAGTCTCCAGAGATGAAGGTGTGACAATCAAAAACTGCTCCGCTTTGAGGAAATGCGTTCCTGGGAGCTGGTGGAGCTGACAGATCAGTTGTCCCTCAGGGGCTGTTATTTAGCTGTTTCTAATTTAGCATGTGACTAAGATTTATAATTATTCGTGGTATTACAGTGACTTTGCTGGTGAGTTCTTTGCTGATTGGGGCTGTATTAAAATGTTTATTCGGGCCACTTTTGTTCTAAATATTATATAATATAAATATAAAATGAATGATTTCCGAGTTTGCATAATCTTGGACATTTAGAATTTAGGCTATTTTCTGATGAGTTCTCTTATGTAGCCTGCAGGATGGTTTAGTTGTTGGTAAAACTGTCCTTTTATAATATTTGAATACAGTATAAACTGCTGTCAGTGAATATCAGCTGACAGCTACAATCTAACATTTAAATATATACTAGAATAATTATAATATAAGTCAGATGAAACCAGTGCATCTTGCTGAGTAGGAGCAATACATGAGTAATCAGGGGTTGTGTAAGGTTTCCCACGCTAGATGACTCTCACAGGATCCACCATGTGCCTGGGAACATTTCTGCTTTTCTGACTAAAATGAGAAAGCAACAGTAGAAAGTGTTTTTGTTTGTTTGTGTTTTTAAATACATGAAAAACAGTGAGTATGAGCTTGATAGAGAGTTGAGCTGTATCCCTCCTCACATTTCTAAAAAAAGTGTTATAACATTGACATCAGTACACTGTAAGCAGTTTATGATGTAAACTCTGACAAACTGTCTGGAAATCTGGTAGTGTTTACTTACATTGGTTGTAGAAAGAAACATTTAAAGGTTTCATAGTCCCATGCTCTACTGTTTATTTCCTGATCTGTCTCGGAGTGTTTTTTCTCCACTCTGAAACAGCACACATATTTATGTCATGCTTTCTCCTTTATTGTGCTCTCTATGGCTACAAATCAACATAATTCATTGCTGCTGCGTACATCGTGTGGCACATGTGAATGGTAAATTTGTGGTAATCCAGTACAAAGGTCTTGCACAACATTCTGTCCCTTGCATATTTTTTCTCATGTTGTCTTTCTGTTAGAAATGTATGTGATAGCTGAATGCTTTTGAGTTAATGTTATGTCCTTTATTCTGACAGGTCATTATTCTTGTTCTTCAGGGTGGTCTTTCAAGATGTTAGCTGTTACAAGTTTTAGTCTATGAAACATGGTCAAATATCACAACAGATTGAGCCTAAATTGTCTCAGTCTATAAATATTCCCTTCTGCAGCCGTGGTCTCACTCTGGGATTGGACGGTTGCGGTCCAGTGCTGATTCCACTGTATAATACCATGTCAATTATGCACTATTAACTGTCATTACTTGTGATGATCCCCCTTTCATAATACTCTCTTGTTCATTGTCTCTGGCCTGGGCAGCAACTCTGCTACGGTTCTAGCTCTACTCAGTTGATTTAAATTTTCAGCTGCTTCCTCAGAGCAGTCTGTCTCAGCTCCCGCCAAAAATAAAAACTGCTGTGTTTACAGTCAGCCTCCTGTAAACACATGCTGACATCAAATTTCTTTGCTGATGTGTTTGTAGGCTTGAGTGACTGAATGCTTATCGTTTGTGTGGTCCAATGAGGGTCCATGAATCCATGCATTTGTGTCAGTTAATAAAGTATCACTAGTCAAAAAAATCTGTATTTGGCTCTTAACCATGTGCTTGTCTGATCATCCCTGTGGCTCTTTTACAGTATCCAGTCTGTATCTGCTAGCGTCAATGTCTCCACATGACATGGTGAACGATTGGATTTGCAACTGATTTAGTGGTGATCTGCTGCACAGGCTTTAGAAGTATGATCCAATACTAGTCCAAATTTTATGAAACCACCGCCAATTCAGGGAAACCTCATGATGCATGCTAAAATTAGGCAACAAGGAAAATATATATACAAGCTGTTCTGTTTTCCAGGCCCACATTGGACCCAGATACCTAAAGTAGGCCTACCTCTGTCTGCTCTCTGAAAGGGAGCCTTTGGAACAACATGTTGAATCTCACATCTTACAGCATAAATTGTTGCACCTCCCTAATGATGTGTGCTCTATTTTATCTTATGTTATAGCTCATCTTTAAAATAACATGCTGTGTGATACTGTATATTATTTTTCCAGATTTTGCCAGATCCCCAGCAACCCATTTTATGGACTTTTTTGCTTGGGGTCACTTCAGCCAGATGGAAAATATATCTTACGTAGGACTACATCTAATGATTATTTTCAGCTCAAATTAATCACTTAGTCTGTAAAATGAAAAGTGAAAAATGGTCATCACAGAGCAGAGGTCGACGCCTTCAAATAGATTGTTTTGCACAACCAACAGCCTACTTTACAGAGATAAATTAGACAAAAGCAACACGTCCTCACATTTGACAAGCTGGAACAAGAGAGTTTATAATTTTGCTTGACACAATTGAAACAAACATTAATCATAGAGTTGGCCAAATAACTTCATGTGAATTGATTAATTGATAAATCAACTAAAAATTTCACCTCTAATTTAATGTGGCCATAAATTTGACTGAAAGGGCAATGGTTTCCCTGCCCCTCATTCCAACTGTTGCCTCAATACTAACTCTAAATCTTCTATTTTATGAATACAACTATTAAATTCTAGAAACAGAATAGTTTAAATACTATCTCTGATCATCTCCTCCAACTCCCTAGCCCCCTCGGTCAAACCACCAACATACCAACACACCAAGCACAGAGCAGACAGTCCATAGTCAGGTTAGCAGCCATGGTAGCAGCTTGTTAAGAGGGCCGGATGATGGACTGTAGGCCCTCCTGACCTATAGCTGAACTTGTTGGAGCTCAGTGAGTTGATGGGACCCCCACCTATGAAGAGTCAGAAGTTACCAATGTTAATACTCTTTGTCTTTTTTAACATTATTCCATAATATCATATTTTTTCTGAAGCGAAAGGCTTGTTTTTGACAATGAAAACTTGGCAGTTGACTCAGAGTTTCTGTGCCAGAGCAGCGTTTTGCTTTGTCATGAAACAGATGATTTAGGTTCTGCAATACAGAACAAGTTGAGTGGTTTTATTGTTCATTATCTTGCTTGAAGAAGACACTAGACTACACAAATCGTGTATCAGCAGTATTGTTTGTTTCTATTCCCCTTGCTCAGGTCATAGTTTGTGTTAGTGAATGCCCAGGTTTGCACACTGTTGTTTTTATACAGTTAACCAGAAGCATTTCCAGATAAAGCTCTCTTGCGAAATAGAATTAACAAGATTATTGGCTGAAGGCCAGAAGACGTGTTTACATGTGTTCTTGAACTTGGAAGCATAGTGTTCGATTAAGTCAGAATTATGCAACACACTTAGGACAACATCCTGTAAAGTAGAATGCTTTTGACCATAAAGTAGGCGTGTGACTACAAAGCAGGCGTGTGGGTTGGGAGCACATGTTTATGTTCACCAGCCCTTAAGCTAACAGCTGTCAGCTCTTTAACAGGCTGATCGCACTTCACCTCAGGGCCTTGAAGAAAGTAGTGTTTTACTTCCCCAAGTCACGGAAACCTTGAATTATTGGTTGTTAATTTGGGACGGGTAGCTGTCCAGTGCAGGGCTTCTGAGATTACCTCCGCACTGCAATAGATCTGTTTTCATTGGATGGCCCTCAGGGTGGAGGGATTACAGTAAGCTAGTTCAGACAGTGAGACGTGGACTTGATCGCTGTTTGACGAAAAACTCTTGATTTGGCTGTTGTGTTGTCTGTATATGCAGTACCATTTTTTCATCTGTGTATTGTTCTAAAAATTGTGTTTTTTTTGGTGATACTATTTCAGGAAATTGTTATTGGTTTGTGGTCCACTGCCAGACATTATGTGACTGTAGAGGAGTCTCCTCTCATCACGTTGATGTTTTATCTCAGAACATGAAAGCGATGTCTGCTGGGAGTTTCCATACTAAAACTTTTTTGGGCTTTCTATTAAATAATTCATCAAAGCAAAGAAACAGATTCACATGCCACTGCTCCCTCAGGGAAGCAGGATTTTGGCAAAGGCTAAGTTTGCTTCTGTGAAGTTCATTCATGCTTTTCTAAACCAACAGAGATTTATTTTCTCTGTCGATACCAAAGTGATAGTGATGACCACTTTTGACGTGAATCCATGAACCTGACTTTGGTCTGAACATGAAGGGTTTCCAAGGAGAAGGAAGTGAAAAGGAGGGGAAAAAAGCCTACCGGCATCGATTGTTTGTGAAACAATGTGGGCCACATTCCACTGAAAACAACAGAGGCGACGCATTCCTCTATTTAATTGACTCCCCTCATATGACCCTGTGGTAGTTTGAAAACACTGTTCAGACAGAGACGTTTCCAGCATTTTTAGGATGCATCTTTCCATTGAGGTGTTTAATTTGATATAGTTGTAGTTGATTTAATTTGACTTTTTTGTCTGCTGCAGCACACACATCTGCTCTGTGAATTGTTGTGCCATGTGTCATCCTTCTAAAAATAATCATAAACTAATATTTTTTTGTTTTCATTATGGGAACCCCTTACTGTTGCATTAAATTTGATGGAATACCGTTCTGTAGGGTTGGGCGATATGGCCAAAAATCTAATCAGCAAATGAATGAACAAAGTTTTATTATTATATCATACGTATAATAACGCCCAGCCAATCATTCGATATTGATAAATGTCAAATCATCATTTCTCTCAAGTTCAAAGGCTGGTTTTTGCTTCTGAGTAAAAGTTGAATAAACTAGATCGTTAATTGGGGTTTTAAACTTTTCTTTATAATAAGAACATGACAAACACTTGCTGAAGAGTGGATCTCTTAACAAAGCTGAGGTAGAACATTCAAAATAATTATCATAAAACTTTTTTCAACAAATATGCATGAGTAAAATTTAGAAAAATGTTTTTTCAGTTTCCTCAACAAAATACATATCTTAATAAAACAATTAATTGCTTAGTAGTTTGTGATCCAAATCAATTAAATCAGTATTGAACGTTTAATGAACATTTGTTATATTGTCATTGAGGAAATTATATTATTATTAGCCCTACTGTTCTAGTATTTGTCTACAAAGATGGAGAGAAAACATGTTAGCAAAATCAGGCAGGCAGAACGCTCTGATTTGGGAGTCAGTGAACTTTCGGAGTTGGCTTTCCTGCTAAAGTCTCCTACTTATCAAACGTACAAACATGAACACACATCTTGTCCTGCACTTAAGCTTATTGAACATGCCAAACAAACATTCACTGGGGAAAAGTGCACTGCTAACGTCAGTTTGCAGGCTAGATAGCTAAATAATGTGTGGCAGCTTAGCAGCTAAACAGCATGTAAACATACCTTTGTAAATGTCACTTTGGTTCGGTTAGATGCTGCTGTGGTCCATACTCCAGAAATGTTAATACATTAATCTGGGTGGTCTTCTGTGAGTAGTTTGTTACTGCCTTTACTAGATCTGAAGCTGATGGTGTTTATAATTGACTGTTTAATGGCACTTCGCAGTACATTTTATGTTTTTCTGTGCACCATGCCCTGAACCTACAATAAACAGCACTCATTGCATGCGAAAGAAATATGCCACTTCAACTTTTATAGCGATGTTACTGTAGCTGAAGCTTCCTGCTGTAACTCAGGAAGTGTTTTATTAGTCAGGAAGGTAATGCTCTCTACCAAGATGCAAAGCCCACCAGCTAATCAGTCTCCTGAGGATAAGGTAACAGTGAGTGCTGAAAGGTTTGGTCAGATTATATTTCAGTATAGTCTAGAATGGCCAGAGCATTTGTGTTACTCTTCAATGCAAATTTGTTAATAGAAAAACATATTGTTACTACTACAAGTGTTCTCTCTGGTCAGTCAAGAGTTTACATGTGCACTTGAGCTCAGGATGACATGTATGGGAGCAACAGATGTACACGAATTAGTGTCCTTCGCTGCTCTGCAGTCACTGCCAAACTGAGCTCAAGAAAATGAGAAAAACTTCCTGCCAAATTCCTGCCATTTTCTGCAGGAACCCCAACGGACAAAATATTAATTGACTGAACCTTTAAGACACTGTTTTTTCACCTTGAGGCTTGGGCTCACCAAATATGTACACATATTTTAATATGTCATGTATTTTCTTTTTCTTCAGAATATGAGCAGTTTCTGTGTTTCCAATTCAGACCATGTCCAACACCACCTGTATGGAAATTATGAGCCTAATTTATCTGCATATACAGTGACATACATCACTCTGTCCTCAAACTGTAGACAAATCTTTTGTAAAGGTGGTGACATCCTTCTCCTTGTGAAAATGGTAACTGTAATCGTCCCGTCCACTCTTACTCATTGAAAAGGTCAGAGAAGAGGTGACCTAGACTGTTCTGTAACTCAAAGCACACAGGTTCAACTCTTGCAACAACACAACAGCACATTTTTACCTTTTTACACCTTTTTAAGCAAGGTACTGTACCTGACTATGTTCACTGTGAGGGACTCTGAAGACTACATGTCAAAGCAATAAAAGGTTATTCATCTTTAGCAAGCAGAGTACTAATATTCATGTGACACATTTATTGAGGAGCTCCTAAATCAAGGTCATCTACTCAGCTGCAGATATAAAAGTATCTAGGCCACTGAGTCTTAACTGAGATCAGACCATGAAATGTCACTTCAACAAAACAAGGTATGCTATTCTCCAATGTACTAAACCTGGGATTGTTATACATTTAGAGTCTAGACATGTGAATTTTATTCTCTTACATACAAGACTACAGCATGTTGTTCTTGAAATGTAATTTCCATATGTTGAAAAGACAAAAATATTGACTAGTATAGGGATCTACAGTTTGCTGCTGTCTAGTCGTAAAGATGCACACAGAAGAATTAACTTTATTAACATTTCTCGTGGCAGATCGTGGCTGCTCTCACTGTTAACTGAGAAAATGCAGTCTATTAACTTTAGGCAGTCTGTTTTTATCTAGTCTGTTTGACTTGACACCGCCTCTACTGGTCTATAGCTGTTTAAAAGAATAGTTTGGTAATATGCTAATTTGTTTTCTTGCCTAGTGTTAGATGAGAAGAATAATATTACTCTTTTCTATAGCAATTTGTTTTCTGTATGGATTTAATAAACTAGATGTATCGTGTTAACTGGTGAGCTTTAGAGATGTTGGTAGGCAGAATTTGTTGCCTTCTTTTTAAAATTGTAGTTAATAGGGTGCTGAACTTCAGAGGTCATGAATGCATTGTAAGGAATAAATGGGAAAAAAATGTTAAACTCAATGATTGACTGTCTAATTTTTACTTTTCGTGTTCTCCTCTTGATTTCTGCCACTTAGCTGGCTCTGCCTATTGATGTTTAAGGAAGACACAAATAATTCTGTCTTCCTCCAGAGCAGGTCTATTGTTTTGTGGATCATGGTTTTGTATTGGAAAGACAGACTTTAAGGCCTCACTCAACATTATGCTGTCAATACTAGGCACACAATGCAAGGAATAGCTGTGCTACTATCTCTTCTCTGTTTGTCTATCTTTATCTGCCTCTCTGTCTAACTTCGAGCACCAAACATGATGCCTCACTGTGATCCCCAGCAGCAGAAATGTGGCCTACTGTCTGTCTACTTGCTGACACACAGCAGTCTATTTCTTTTGCTTCAGGTCCAGTCTCCCTGATGAGCCAAGAGGCTGACAGAAACACGCAGCCGGGCCAGACACTCTACATCCACTCTACAAATTTTCCCCCCACAGCTGTGCAAATAAATGTAAAAGAAAGTCTCAGGAAATTTAATCTTGTAATTGTTTTGGCTGCCAAATCAGCAGTCCAAAGGGGTCCCCCTTTTTATGGCCAAATCCCTGCCAGTGTTTGTGAGAATAAATGGATTTTATGTAGGTCTGGTCCTAAAAGTCATGCAACAGCAGATATTTTGGAGTGGGAGGCAATTATTTTACTGTTCGTGTTTATGTTTGCACTTGAGATGTTTGTGTGTGTTCATGTGGGACTTCAAATGTATTTATGAGATGTGTGCTGAATGTTGAACTCCAGGAGTAGAAAACAACAATTTGGATTGAAGTTGTTTTAGAAACTTTGCTGCGACACAAACTTACACATTTTTAGAGCATGTACAGTTTTGGTGCACTTAAATGTCTTTCAGTAAATGAAAAGCATCTATATGTGTTGCAATATTTATGTAAGAAAAGCATGCATTCCATTAGTCATGCAAATTCATGCTAGCAGGCAGCTTCTCCTCCCTAGAGGGTCTGAACAACTATTACCCAATAAATCCCCTGTCACAACATATTAGCCTGCCAGAGCCATTTGGTCAGGATGATTGCGGCTTATGTCAAGCTTGTTAGTGTTTAGCACTGTTAACCAGAGAGGGACTTGATATACGGCCGGCAGCTTTGTGTACCTCTCCATACCATTCCCGGGATTTACTGTGAAGGAAAGACGTGAAAGGAGTGTTTATAAAGGTTGTTGGTCTTGTTTTCCAAGTAGAGCTTCTGTGTCTAGACTTCAGATTCAGAGTGACTTGATTATTTGATGTTCTGTTGTTTTGCTCTGAAGCCACTGTATCGTTACACTTTGCTAACTCACTCCTTTTGTTCTCTCCGTAGGCTGTGACAGGAAGATGCTTTGGTGACAAGGATTTCAGAGGAGGTTTAGAGAATGGGATACTGCTATGCGAGTAAGTTCTGACTACATACTCATTTTTATCTGTCTTTAAATTGTCCACTGACTGTCTACTAAGCTTTTATCTTCGTTGATCTTATTCTCTTCATGAAAAAATTATGTTTTCTTACTGTTGTCTTACTAATTGTGAAATATAGGTCCTTTCTTTTATTCTTATTTGAGACATTAAGATGAAATTATGTTACAAAGTGACTTACAATGGGTGCAGCAATAAAGAAAGCTTTAAAGTGCAAGGGTCAAAAACAGGTACAGTGAGCACTCAAACGTTTTTCTTGAATATTACATATTACATTCATAGCAATAGTAAGAAAACAATAAAAAACACTATTATTTTAACCTATCATGTGATTCAGAATTAATAGGAAAAATATGAACAGTCAAACAGGTTTTTCTTTCATAAGTGTACTGATTTGTCACAACACTGTGGTCCAGTGATCAGAGACACTTGGACTCTTGTCTCCCCACTCATAATGTGTCGGGGTGCTAAAATGAGACTGAAACACAGGACACAACTCACAGACACTTGCCCTTTCTCTCTTTCACATTCCTTTCTGCCAAGTTGAGTTACACAAGCCCCATGTTTACACCATCTTTTTTGTGAATACAGACATCAAGTCCAAGTTAACAGTGTCCCCACAGATTTTGGAATTTCTGGAATATTATGGAGCAACTAGAGTTACAGTAGTATTCCAAGCCCTGCATATCAGACCATGATTTATAAATGTGTGATTCACACACAGGGCCATCACAGTTATGATCACCAGCTAGAGGTAAAATGAACTGATAAATCATTTAAGACATTTGTCTTGCAAAAAATTGCTAAATATTTTCTGGCTCCAGCTTCTCCAATGTGTAGATTTGGTATTTCTGTTTCTGTTCTATGTCACTAGTGCTGTGCCCAATTACAGGGGCCGATGTGAAGCCTCCCTGCGCTTTTTAGACTGTTTAAAATGTGCGTCTGACATTGGTTTCACCTACAGCATTAATAACACAGCAATAATAACACTGAAACAACATGACAATGGCGGAGATACTGGTAGATATTCTGCGCTTCCTTAGAACTTTATAAAACTCTTACAACTCCATTTCAACACATTCGTTTCTAACATATCAAACCTGTGTGATGACGATAACTCCATTTCAACAATTCAGTACCACATCGGAGCATAAGCCCCTCCCCCGCGTGTGTTCCGCGCTGTTCTCTATCGCTACACTTTTGTTTTTTATCTGTTTTTTCCGGCTTTCTTGCCAAAACATGCGTTACCTCTGACATAAATACAGTGGGTTTTTGGATTAAAGAGCAGCAGACCACGATCGACCCTGCCCAAACAACCGGACCAGGCGCCACGGCGGGTGCGGTGATTGTTCACAGGAGAGGAAAGAGAGCCAGGAGAGGAGACATGCTGGCCCAGCTTGGATTTAGTTTTGCTCCCAGAGATCCGATCTGGACAAAATGGGACTCATACTGACAGAAAACAGAATTCAGAGACTGTTGTGCCCACATTGTTACAGAGACCTGCCCCATCAACCTCCCGGATCAAGCACTCGGCAGGGTTCCATGTTCCGAGCTGTGAGCGCAAGACTCCGGCAAGATGAGAAGAGGTGGACTCTGTGTTTTACATCGATGATGCTTGGTGCTCAAACGCAGTCAAGTGGGACTCTGTTTCCCAAATGTCAGGCTGTTTAATGTGAAGATGAAACATTCATGTTATCATCTGTTTGCTGCTGTTTACGTTCACCCCAGATGCAAATTCAAAAAATGCATGGTGGAGTTTGCGGTGTATACGTGTAGCCTATGGAAATAACTGTATATACTTTTTTATTTTATTTTATACGTTACCATATTTTAATATAGGCCTACACTTAATATGTTGTGTGTGTAGCATGAAGGAACTACAAATTTCGTTTCGTTATGCAGCCTTGTACTATATAATGACTAATAAACTACCTTGTACCTTGAATTGTGAACTTGTTCCGTCTCAAAATTAAACCAAACGCGACACTGCAGTCCCTTGAGTTTGCAGCAACACACCTGCCACGTTTGATGTCCATTTGATAAATGGTTCCTGACATAGAGAAATACAAACAGAGAGGTGGACATGCACACAGATTCCATTCCTTTACAAGAGAGATTGTAAATTGAATATCTTAAGACTATGAACTTGTGATGGACATTTTGCACTGTTTTCTGACATTTTACAGAATAAAAGCTTTCTATATTATTAATTGAAAAAAGAATCAAAACATTAATCAATAATGGAAATTATAATGATATTTAGTTACAGCCCTACCACCAACAACAATATTAGAATAGGCATTTTAGAAAAAGTCCCTCAGAGTTCAAACCTCTGCCCATTCTGCACAATTCTCTCAAATATACATTTGTATCTTGATCTGCCTCAAAATGCACATAATGTAGTTATAGACAATCACGAAAAAACCTGAAAAAAAATCATTTATTTACTCACAAACATGCTTAGATGGGTTTCACCAAAAAACGCCCTGTGGACAGCATATTCTCAGTCATTACTTATAATCATCCATGTAACACTGTAATATACACTATGGCAACACACTTTGCTTTTATCCCTCATTGAGCCAGGATGCAGACTGAGATCTTCTAGTAGGGTGCTACCAGCTATTCCAAGGTCCAGGCTGGAACAATCTACCAGGAGAGATCAGGCTTGCAGAGTCTGTTCCCAGTTTTATCTCAGTTCTTAAAGGTTCAGTGTTTAATATTTAGGAGGATCTACTGACAGAAATACAATATAATATACATAACTATGTTTTCAGTGGTGGATAAAGACCTTACATAATGAACCATTATGTTTTCATTACCTTAGAATGTGAATCTACATACACTTTACATGGACAACGCCATGTTGCGCCGCCATGTTTCTACAGTAGACCAAACGGACAACTGCTCTACAGAGCACGTTTTGTCACTACGTTGGAAGAAGAAGAAGATTGGTATTAGAGGTAAAAAAAAGAGGAGTAATTTGGACAAATAGAGGCTCACACTTATCTTTCAGCACAAGAGCCGGCTGAGCGTGTCGGCCACTGTAGCTACTCCTAGGGCTGAGCGGTGCATTCATGTGGTGTTGGAATAATCACAATCCCTTAAATCTTTATTGCAAAAAAAGAAATAAAGTGTACATGGGACATAAAGTAATATACAGTACTTTAATTCGTGCAAAATCACAATTTGCATACATATTTTGCAAACATGAAATTTGTAATATGGTTATGACGGTAGTCAGAAGTCGGACACTGAAGTCGGAAGAATGACTTCACAACTCGGGAATTGGGACCACCTGCGGAGCATGTGAATGCATTGTGAACCACTGGTTGCATTTTGCAACCCTCACAACTAGATGCCACTAAAACTTACACACTGAACCTTTAAGACACACAAAAAAGCTTTTACTGTGTGATTCCTATTTTATTTCTATTAACATCTATTTATTTTTCTTTATTAGCATATTGGCCTGTTTAGGTTTTATATATTGATTGTTGTAAACCACTGTGTTTGGCCTGTTCTTACTTTTTTCTCATTTTATTTCAACTTGTTTATGTTTTACATTGATTGTTGTAAAGCACTTTGTTACCTGTATTTAAAAGTGCAATACAACTGAAGCTGCTGTTATTACTAGTATTATTATTATTTGTTTTTATTATTATTATTAACTGTATTCATATCATCACTTCTGATCTCCAGAGACAGACAGATTTGTAATGAGTAATTGGCTGCAGTACAGATAACTCGTATCATCATGATCAACCTTACATCCTCTTGTCCTAACAATCAAGTAACTCTTATCCAGCACAGGAGAGAGCAGACTGGACTTCCTGCATATGGCTTGTTTTGAATTTCACTAATTCCACAAGCCAAACACCCCTCCAACTTCTTCCTCTTTTTCCTGATACACAAGGCGTCAGGAAATGTGTTTGTCCCTGTACATACCCATAAGATGGTGTATTTATGTCACTTGTACTGTGTTTGTTTTGATTGTGTCTGGGTTTAAAAATGCAGGAAAGCAGTCTCACTCTTGTTATTCCCACTTCCTCTTAATGTTGTAACAAGTTTGAACTGTGACAGTCTTCTCTAGACACAAATGGGCCACATATTTCTGCAGACAACTGGCAAAAAAACTGATTTTATCTGTTGCCATTAGAGGTACAATGGGATTGTAGTATTTTTTTCATCTTGACCAATGCTCAACAATTAAATGGGAAGAATCCACTTGGTTTAATTTTTTGTAATTGGGGGGTAAACTAAACAAATAAAGAAAGCTGACTGCAAGACTATTCTCAGTCGACACAATTTTTCAAGAGTGGAAATACTGTCTTTACTGTTTCTATTGCTCACTCTCCCCTCCTACACATATTATACACTGAGAGCACCCTTCTCTTGGGGTTGTTGAAAGTTATTCTAGGAAACATACAGTACAATAGGAAATCTCTAACTGAAGTTGAAATAGATAATGCAGGCTGAGGGAAAGGGTTCACTTTAAAGGTAAATCATAGTGTTTCATTTCAAAATACCTGCTGGGATGCCATGAACATCACAGGATGGTTAATATCTCATACTGTAAGAGTATCCACGGGTGTTTTTTTCCTTTACAGGGCAGATTGCTTGCTCTGATGAGAACACACACAAAAGATGAAACTGGAGACTGAGAGAGAGGAAGAGAGGGAGAAGCGGGAACTCTGAAACTGCTTGTGCATGACTGACAAAGCTGCCTGAGGTTGCAGGAATAAACTGTAACATTGGGGGAAAAAATCATAATGATAAAGTTCTTTTTGTGTGTGTGCAATGAGAGACGACAGCAGAAGGACATACCTCTTCACATGTGTAGTTCACTGTGATATGGAGTGTTCTGGAACTAGTTAACAGCTCCCAGTAGGTGGAAGGTGAAGCACTGATTCTTGTATCTGATTTAGGATCTGTCTTGTCATAAACCTTGCAGGCACCACTGTGAAACCTTCAAACATGCTTCTTTCTCCCTTTTTATTTCCCCTCTTTTCTCTGAGTCTATTTTGCCTGTAGTTATTCCACTCTGCTTGAGCTGGGTTTAAAGTTATGTTGTGATGCATCATATGAAATATTCATTTCAACTTGTCAAGAAGACAAGTTATAAAGGCATGACTCAGCTTTTTTTTTTTATTGAAATTCAGCCTGTGATGTCGTCTTCCCTGTGTCTTTTGTTAGGTTGCTGAGCTCTATTAAACCCGGCCTGGTGAAGAAAATTAACAGACTTCCAACACCCATAGCTGGCCTGGTGAGTCCTCTACCTCCACCCATCCATTATACCTTGTAACTTATACAAGTTTACAGCATTTCCACCAAAACATAAGACTTCTGATTCTCTTGTTTGTTTTTCTATTGGTTAGCAACCTTGGCCTACTGTAGGTGCCTCATATAAAGTACATCATCACCTTTGTCATTGCCGGTGTCTGTTTCCAGGTTGTATTGTATTGTGATATTTGCCAGATTTTTCATTCTTTGTCAAAGCAGCATCAATAAATATTGTGATGTATTTGCAGTTTATCAGTGATACCTTTCCATGGATGAGTATGCGAGAAAAGAATGGAAAGTTTCAAACTGCAATTAAGTTTGTTCTTTTTTGTCATTGTGCTGTAGGAAGCAAGTTCTGGATGCTATTGAACTACAATGTCTCCTAAGGCCCCGATCAGACAGAAAGCACTTTGCAGGTTTAAAAACACGAGGCGCACAGCAATGCCTTTTGGTTGAATTTGGAAAAGAGCAGTGCGCTGCAGGGTTTTTTATGCTGCTAGGCAACCACAGAATCAGCTGTCCTGTCAGTCGAATCAAAGATTATAGCGCCAGCGATCTGTAATCTTCGGTTTGCTGCTAAGCAAATGAGGGTGAGGGTTGTACAAACACGCAGACACCGCTGGTAGTACCACCAGCTGGTCCAGTAGCTCAGTTCAAGGCTTATTTTAGGATGTGTCGGGGACAGTTTGTTACAGTCTCCTGACAATCCAAGCAACTGTAAACTTATGTTACCACAACTAGGGCCCATGTCTCCATTCATTTGATTGGACAATGGAAAAAAACGCAAATGACGTTGGGCGCATTTCTGCACAGAGTTGAATTTTTTCCTACTTTGTGCGCTTAGAAAGCTGCTTCGAAATCAAAAAAGGCGCCTCTCACTGCAAAAAAAAAAAATATGTCTGCTCCGGGTCTAAGGCAACAGCTGCAGACATTTACATTTGCATTACATTTACTCATTTAAGTGATGCTTTTATCCAAAGCGACTTACAATTGCTATTAGGGCTGACCCTGCATAGTCGAAGATTTGACCAGACCCTGATTCAACTGTCAATCTCACAGTCAAAGCTTCGCAACGGCGTTATGAAATGAGGATCATACCATTTTGGTGATATGGGGGTGCTCAACATCTGATTTTAAATAGAACTACGAGTTTTCTCCCAATAAGTTAATATGCTGCCTATGACAATATACACTTCAGCATATAATGCTGTGAATAAAAATGTGAAAAGAAAGAAGCATTTCATAAATGTTTTTAAAGTGTGTGAATAAATGCGTAATGTGTGTGTAGTGGCAGAGTAGTGGCCGCCACACAGACACTCATATGATTTGACTATCAGTCGACTATAAGCAAGACTTGACAATTCTGATTCGACTATGTAAATCCTCAGTCGGGGACAGCCCTAATTGGTATATATTCAGTAGTAGGTTGGGTTGTATAAAGTCACCTAAAAAAAACAGAACTTGTCTTCTGGACTTTTCCTCCCGTGATTCCTTTCACAGCAGCAGCTGAGCTTCTTGTTGAGGAGGTGTGTTGACGACGTAGCCTTTAGCTAACGAATCTCCTGTGTTGTGACTTGTAACGTAATCACCATGTTTCTTTGATAAATGCTACAATGTGCCGCCTAACCTGGGGGCCCCCCGAAGTAAAGTGTATGTGTGGGGAAACACTGAATGAACCGTGTTTTTCTTTTTACAAGCCAGGTCAGTGTCAACCGGCACTTTCTCTACCGCCATCTTGTTAGAGAGTTTGTGGGTAGACGGCTGCGTGCAGACGCAGAGGGAGGGGCGGGGCTGCGCGGTGAGGAAGGGAGAGGCGCAAACGCCTTAACTCAACATCAAACTATATCGGTATAAACGGTATTGTCTAATTTCATATCTCTTTTGAAATTATATCGGTATACCTCAGATACCGATATACCACCCAGCCCTACTGTCAGAGGTCGCTCGCCTTTGAAGCAACTAGGGGTAAAGTGTTTTCCTCAGGGACACATTGGTGGATGTTGTCGCGATAATCATGTGACATGCAGATTTAGTGGCTTGGGCAGACTTTACATTATACAGTACCAGGTGTGTTATCAGAGTTTGATTATCTGAAAGATCTCACTTTTCTGTCCTCGCAGCCAAGGTGTCCATCAGTACCTGTGTGTGACACTAAGCCCTTAATGGCCCACTTACTGTACAGTAAGACAGTTTTGCTGACACATATCATCTGTAAACGTCCTTTGACGCAATATCAACATAAATTTATCTTTCCGTTGTATTTCTTTGACTAAGCAAAATTTGTTTGATTCACTTAAACTGTCAAGTTTTCTTTCCTCTGAGTAGGAAGAATACTGAATAATGTACAGTGCTGTCGCTGGTTTTATTTAAGAATCACCTCCTGCTTTGAATGAAAGCCTGTGAATTTTAGTAGACATGAACACTGATACATTTCAGTAGAGTACAGTGCAATACAGTGGAGCCCTTTCATGATGTCTTAAGATCTGGATGAAGTGACCTTTCAGGAGCAGGACCGACATGTTAACAGAGGCACACTGAAAGTTGATCACATAGGAGCTCACGCTGTGTACTTCTGTCTCTCTTTCTTTCCAAACTTGCTCTCACTTGCATTCCTAACTTCTAAAACTGTAAGAAATAGTTGTTTAACATTGTGGGTAATTTGTTGATAATCTTGTAAAACAGTACACACCAGGTCAAAGCTTTGTATTTAGAATTAGAAACACTGTATCTGCGATGGTTTGATAGATCTGTGAATTAGCACTAATACTGGCCACATACTGAGATTCTTTTATTCCCTTTTCAGCGTGTTTTTAAAGCAAATATCTGTTGCCATCTCCCATTGTGAAAATGTGTCATTATTATTTATATCAAATACAGGCCACAACAGTGTGATTAAATAAATGAAACCGCCAGGTTGTTTTATTTCCTTATTGGCACTGGTACAGGAAGTCAAGATTGCGTTTATTATTGTATTTATTGAACGAGTCCCTATGAACATAATGACAGACAAAGGAGGTTAAAACATGATGATGGTATACATGAAAATGGAGCTTGGTATTATTTGGACCACAGCATTTCAGAACAGACCAGGAAGTCTAAGTTGGGCTTTTCTTATCTCATGGCGTTACTAATGGCTGCCAATAAGCCTTCTCTGGCTTTTTACAAGTGTTGGATAATTAAACCGTTGCGGTCTTTACAGGCCTTTTATTTTTCTCACAACACAATCACTGCTAAAATAACAATTGATTATCCTGTTAGAGCTTTTAAACCCAAGAGCTTCTGTGCTCACTTCATTTGGTATGTGATCTATACATAAACAAATATTTCTTCATCTGATTTTACCATCCGGTGTTTTTCACAATAATCGATCGTTTTCCTCTATTTGCGGCCTAATGGACTCTAATCATCTGCACTGGTTGACAGTCATGTCTTTATTAGTGTTTTAAAGGCTTTGTAAGGGCTGTCATTGATCAATCAGGGCACAGTGCCACTTTTCTACCTAGCAACAGTACACTGTAAAAACTGTTGACCTTCACAAATTGTTTAATGAAGTGTTTAATTGTCAAATCTTGATTTCAGTAAGATAAATCAAACTGCCAAAATCAAATGAGAAAATTGGATTTGCATTAGCAGCTCCACTTCATTCTAATGATATCAATGGCAAGTGGACACACTACCATCAACACTTGTTTGTGTTAAAATCTGTTATGTAAGCCCAGTAACAAATAGCTGCTTGTCCATTTTTTGTTAGTGTAAATGAGGCATTGATTCAACTTGATGGCAATTTTGGGGCCATATAGTTGCATTTTTTATTTGTTATTGTGGATGATACTTCAAAGATTGTGTGATTGCTAACTCTCTTTTTTAGTTTGTGTCACAAATTTGTATGGTATCTCAAACAACAGTGACGCAGTGCAGTTAATAGACGAAAAACATTACATGACCATCACTAATTGGCCCAAAGGGGCAGATGTATCATCCACTGAAGACAACATGTTTACTTCAGAAGTTTGAAAGGTAAAAGAAATATCCCCTGCTGGTTTTATTCCTGTCTAAACAATATGACCATCCATACTTTGGTTTCATAATTCTGCCCTATAGCTTCCTGTGGTGTTGCAGGGGTTTGTCTTCCTCTTGGCTGTGATTAAAGAGGTGAGAAACACATAAACAAGGAGTCTGCTGTTATCTGGCCCACCCTAATAAAACATAGGCTACCCCCCCTTCCTCTTCCTGTTTGGGGGGTAATGGGAAAATGAGTCTCTGAGGAGGTTTGGCTGTTTTGTAATTAGAGCAGCTACCTCCGTGCTTTGGCAGCTCGGCCTGTATGGGCTCAGTGTTCGTCTGAGCAGGTTGGTTGTTTCGTGCTCTGTTCCCAGCCGTCTCTGAGCCGACTGGTATGCTCATGTTTTACGGTGTGTAAACAAGACACGCAGTGGAGATTACCCTGCAAGTTGAATGGTAGTAATTCATGTTTAAAAATGTGTTGTTTTTAAGTTTAGGGCAACTGGTATTTGTGTTACATTTCAGTGACGTACATAAAAATAATAAAATAAACACTTCATAGTTTTATGTAAAACCCTTGTAATTCCAGCTTTAGGGAGTTTCATATTCATTTGCAGTGAGTTCTTTTCAAGCCCATAAAATAAACTAAAATATCATGTCAGTCATGCAGAAGGATATATTTCGTACCAGAAACGCTTACATCTCGGATATAACGAGGAGTTTACTAGAAAATGATAAATGAATAAAATTAAACTAAAAAATATGTGTGTATTATGGCCTGTCCATTACTCATTTTTGATAAATTGATAAAGATTAGCTTGTCAAGCTGCTCTGAACACCACTGTTTCTAAAAAAACATGCAGTATCTATATTATATATTCATATTCACAGGTACTGAAATAACTGCAATTGGCCAGTATTGGCTGACATGCTGGTCTAACTCTAATTAGTATGCGTAGAAACTGACCATTACAACAAATATAATTTTTCTTCTTCTGTGTAATATCAGTATGTAATGGTGAATCCCAAAAAAACTAAATGTCACAACAACACATGCAGCACTTTGGTGTCTTTTGAGCGTGGAACATTTGAGGCACAGTCTTATTTTCAAGTGTTATCCTTCCAGGGAGAAAAATAATCAGGAACATATCTTACTGACATCCAAGTGGCTTGTTTCCTAATCCTGGGCAGCTTTCCTCTGGATTCTGTCAAGAACCAATATCAGGGCGTGAACACTGATCCTCTTCCCTGAGAAACCTTGGTCGTCTAATCGTGGTTGTACGATATTGATTACAGTGAGGGAGTTATGTTCAAAGGAACCTTTTTTTTTCTTCTCACACACTTATACACATGTAACTACAGCAAACACACACACACACACACACACACAATACTAATCATCATCATATGCACAGCCAGTAATGCTGGAACCTGGAATGTGGTGCTCTCAGACAATTGGGGTTTACTTTATGCTAATTTGTATTTATAGAGTTCGGTCTACTGCTAATTCCAAATAATCCTTAACTTTTACCTCTGAACGTGTTTCGATTTGGTTCTAAATGCCATTTTAGATGTCTAATTATGCTGTATTTATTACTTCATTTTATCTCTTGCTTATTTTACCAATGTTGGTATTTCCACACTGGGAATAACTTTTGCTTCAATTTATTATGACTTTGTGTCAGAGTTAACCTCCTACCTCCCTGTCCTTCTACAAACACATTCAGCTGTCAGTCATTTCATTGCGGTAGACGCCCAGTTTCCTCTGGCAGTGACCTGCAAATCACCACAAAGTTATGCTCACTTCTTAAGACACAAACACTCTCACACTCTCCAAACACCCATTAAATGATCTTGCCATTATGCAAGTTTCTACTAAATAAGCCTGTTTAATTTCAATGTTTATGAATCCAGGCCGTGTGAAATACCAGCTAAGGGAGAAAAATGTAGTTAGATGTTCTTTAACTACTGAAGTTAGAGTTGAAGCTGCTTTGTAATAGCTGAAATTGTTGTTGTTGTTGTTGTCAACACCACCAGATCCTCATCTAGCCCCTGGCTAGAACTTTTCAAATGCTCCCCATTTTATACTTCTCTATGGTTTAGTGGCTTCTTATCATACAGGTCCTAAGGGCATGTCTCTTTACAGTGCCTATAGCACAACATGCAGGTAGGGCTGATAGGCACATTATTATAGCAACCATGATTACATTGTTTTTATTTCATTTTTTATTACTCACCTGAGAACAAACATCAAAAGCTGAGAGCTGTCAATAGCTTCTGCTCTCTTCCACAGTTAGCCAGCAACTCCAATTTAAGTAAGCATGGATTAAGTATGCTTGCTCAACTGCAGAGAGGTTTGTTTATGTACTTTCTGTGTATTTGAAAGATCCTCCCAGTTGTTAAACATTACTACAGAATCCCCACTTATGGGGAGATTTGGGTCATATTTGGTCCCTGTTACAGCCCCCCCCCCCTCCCAAGGGAGTCCCTTATTGTTTAGAGTGATAGCTCATTTCTGATATCTGGAAAATGTTCTTAAAAAGAGCCCACACTGATATTAATTGAATGCTACTTAATCCCACTGTAGCTGTGTCCTCCCTGGAGTAAAACTGTCAAAAGAGATTGTTGTGTCCTCACTCAAAGAGGTGTGTGTGTGTGTGTGTGTTTGTGTGTGTGTGTGTGTGCGTGTGTGTGTGTGTGTGGGCGGGTGGATTTGCTTCTCTGGGAGAGCAGAGATGGCCCTGTCCCAAAAACACAGGAAGCTGCAGGGTGTGTATGGAGAGGGTGTTTTATTATGAATGGGAAAGGATTGTGAGAACAAGTGTTTCCAAATGTGTGTTTATGTGTTTTGTGAGTACATATAAATAAGTCTCGCAGTTGCGTGCGTGGAAGACTTGGAAGGATGCATATATAAAACTGCATTTTATCTAAATGTGTGCATATTGCATGTGAATTTAAGAACATTGTATTTGTGTTTTGGTGCGTGATAGAGATAAAGAGTGAGTGCTTGGGACAATCAGGGTGGAGAGGAAGTGGTGACACCCAGAGAGAGAGAGAGAGAGAAAGAGAGAGAGGGGCTTTGGCTGTGTCCCTCTGAAGGATAGAGAGACGGAAACCGAAAGAGAGATCCTGGGAAAGGGAGAGGAGAGCTTGGCTCAGGTTGCGTCCAACAAAGAGATTGTCTGAGAGCAGAGGGGAGCGAGGGAGAAAGACCAAGAAGATGGGGAGAGAGTGAAAGATAGAGAGGAAGAGAAAGACAGAATGATCGAGGGAAGCAGGTGAAGGAGGAGAGATAAAAAGGAAGCAGGAGGCACGTTAAGTAAGCTAAAGGTGAAGAGTGAAAGTTGGAGTAATCTGAGAGGAGATGTACGGAAGCTGGCCACAAAACCTGGTGGTGTCACGTTTCTGTCGAGCAGGTATCCTGATTTTTTTGTGTGTGTGTGTGTGTGTGCAAAAGAGAAGAATTAATCCTCGTCAAATAGTAAAATAAGTTGCCTGGACCCTTGTCATCTCTTGTAGTTTTACATATCTACATGTGTTTGTATACGCTTGCCTGACAGAGAGACCTTGAAAGGGTTGTTCAGAGGTGTGTGTGTGTGTGTGTATTAGAGAGTAAGAGGCTTAATGTTCAGTTAAAAGGTATATTGATGTTGTATCAAATTATCTATATGTATGTTCTTCTACGTGAGGACCTAGAAGGAATTTAAAAAATGGTAAACTAACAGTGGAGCAGTGCTGAGAATGAATTTGAGTTTAAAAGTCAGATAGCTTGGGGGAAAACAGTCTGGTGGTGCGACAACAGAAACAGGCAAACAGGTGAACAGGCTCGGAAGTTTGGTATAAAACGATCTTTAGAGCAGTTTTAATCACCCACTGCAGAGCCCTCTGGTCCTGTGCCGTGCACATCCCATGCCAGTTTACGATATTTTCAGTCAGGATGCTTTCTATTGCTCCTCTCTAAAAGCTGAAAACCTTCTTAAGCTTCCTCAAGAAATACAATTGTTTTGGAGCTTTCTTCACCAGAGTGGAAATGTGAGATGACTATGTCAGGTTCTCTGTGATGCTGATTCCCAGGAACCTGAAACTGTTCACCTGCTCTTTATATGGTTGTTTGAGGGTTAAGACTTTGTTTAAAGCCATATTTCACTGCTGGAAAGATGGTCTTTTGATAATACAAGGCTGCCTATACAGTAGACAGTAGTATAACCAGAGAAAGGTCATGTAGCACCAATTTTAGGTCTCACTTGTAAAAGAGGTTTTAATCTCAATGTGACTTCTTAGTTAAATAAAGATTAAGAAGAAAACAAAGGATAAGGCCTGTGGTTTTCCCATTTACTCAAAAGGTAGAAAACCTGGTTGTACCGGGCCCATTGCCTTCCAAGGCTGCCACTCCCAAACTTTCCCAACTCGGACAAATAGCCAGTCAGAGCTACTAATGGTGATGCTTGATGCTCAGCTTAGGCTGCCTCTTTGTTGTCTATAAACCGTAATTCCTCTGCACTGTGTTCTGGTTCATAGAAGTAGCATATAAAATGTCTGCACATTACACTATTCAAATTTCTTCCATATCTAAAGGAACATTGCCTTCTGCCAATGGTTGTTTTAGCCAAGTGACTTTGGACAGGATATTTTGATTTTGGAGCGGTGAGGAGCCACCCCTCACTCGGCTTGACTGTCCGTGGAGGAGGGCATACGAAAAATGCGGAAGTACAATTTGGGGAGCTCTGGGTGCAGGCAACATGGAGGGAAATAAACCATTGTCTATTTGCATAGACTACCCACACTGTAATGTTACAAAGCTGGTTGAAAAGTTTAAGGTTAAAATCGTGGTTATATTTAATGGTAGCGTTAAGATTAGGGGAGTCATTATGTCATTGAGAATAGATTTACTGTAGTGTAGAGGTAATTCTTCGGCTGTGTTTAGATATGTGTCTATTAGAGGGTGACACTGGAGTGGATTTCAATCCTGTCTCATCCCGCTACCAAAAAATTAATCCTATCCTGTCCCAATCCTATGAAAGGGTAAGAAAAGAACAGTCCAAATCCCGGAATAGCTCCCGTCTTATCCCGTCCAGTAGAAAATAGCATTTATTCATATTAGAAATTACATATTTATATGTAAAACGTTTGATTCCTGTCCCGCCTGCTCCCAGTTACTATTTTTTGCCTGTCTCGTTCCATTCACTTGATGAATAGTGAAATTGACTATCCCGCAGGAATCCCACAGGTATCCCATGACCCACAGGATTCCCGAAAAAAATGTCAATGTAGTGTCCATATTTGAATTAACAGTGTGTAAAATAATGAGCCAGACTTAACTTTATTTTATTTGCTGTGTTGTAGTAATGCCAGTGGTGTATTTTGTACAATAACTGAATGATTTAAAGTGATTCAAAGAAGTGTGTGTGCACCATGACCTTGTGCAGTTAATGAACCTGACCTTGCTTTGCCTTCGCTCTTTGCAAACAGCGTATTTGTCCTGATGAAACTGTGTGTGTGTGTTCTGTGCAGGACAACCTCAGTGTGTTTCTGCGCGGCTGTGAAGAGTTGGGACTGAAAGGCTCCCAGCTGTTTGACCCTGGAGACCTGCAGGACACGTCCACTCGCCCTACCGCTAAGTAAGACTCAAAGCTTTAGTGTTACGTTTCTGCTCTACTTTTTGTGTTTGTGTGTATGTGTGTGTTTGTGTATTTCTTTCAAATTTGTTCCTAAGCACCATTTGAAGAAGTCTTTGACAGGAAAGTTATAGATCTTTTTAAAAGGTTCTCTATGTAGCATAGTAATTACTTTATTATTTAGAGATGTATGACCATTACTAAAAGTCAACCCTTAAAGGTGATTATATATTTTTTTTATTTATCTAGTTTATTTGTAAGGAACCGTGTACAATATTAAACATAACCATACCTCTTGCCCCCGCTAAATTTATGAGGCTCGGACGCAGCAGTGTTATAGTGACAAGAAGAAAGGATTTTTGGATCATCATACTTTGATGTAGTGTGATGGAAAGTGAAGCCAAACCTGCATTCTTTCTAATGGCCAGGAGGGGAGACTGTACTGGTTTCAAAAAGAAGTGAGATTGTACAGATGTTAATGAGAAAATTACCCTACTTCTTACTTGATTTATTACCTCAGTAAACCCTCTTTAATACAGCATGAAGCTCATTTTGTAAATTATGGTCCCACTTACAGTAGAATAGAGCATGGTGCCTTGTGATTGACAAGTTGCTACCACAGGGACCTACAGTATTAGTCAGGATAGAGGCGAATCATATCTGCTGCACTGTGTACATTTAACTAACCTTGAACTTGTTTTGGGGTGCTGTTGGTGTCTTCATCTAAGAACTTTGATCCTTTCACAGTGTGTTTTCAGTTAATGAAAGTTAATTGGAACATTTTGGTTGTCTAAAAATGTCTTGTCCAGCGTTTGGTTGTACTAAGTGTTCATTTTTTTGGTAGATTTTTTCAGTTAAGTACACGTTATTTAAAGCCTGTTTTTCACCAGCCAAAATTAGCTTCCTAATTAATATCACAGTTAACGTGGATTACAGATGCACCTTACCAAGTTAGCTAGTCCCACGCTCTCGTCCATATATGGACACTTCTGGTTTTTTGGCTACTGCCAAAATGCCAAACTCAAGTCTTCAAAACTGTAGTCCAAAACCCAGTGGGTGTCATCACGGTGGCTACGTCCACTTCTTTTATACAGTCTATAAATATGACGTATAACAGTGATTTAACAATAATATATGAGCAAGCAATGAAGGCCTGATTTGTGGCAGCAGATGGAGTGTGCCCAGTAGGAATGCAATGATTACAGATTTTGTTGGTACGATTATTGTCAGAGAAATAATCACGGTTTCACGATTATTACGATTATTATGCATTAATTAATTTCACAACACTAGTAATGACTTAAGTTGATTTTTAATATTTAATTACATTAACAATTATATTTCTATATATGTAAGTATTATTAAGAGGAATATTAACTTTTATCCCCCACAAAGGAGGGGTATAAACTGTATCAACTCTCATCCATACATATGTTTTAGTGAAAATTAGTGAGTGCAGTGTTAACTGAAATGCAGTGAATTGGTAGCCTATAGTCCTGAAAGTCTATAAGCTCCTGATGTATGTTAGTGTTTTACACCTGGCAACATTTTCAGCACAGACAGAAGACAACATGATGTAACCTTAAATGTTCAGTGACTGAAGGTGTTATAAGGACTACGTTCTGTCTTCCATAAAGGCGCTTTCAGAAAATAAGCGATTTGCACTGCTCAGCACTAAAGTTCAACTTCTTTGACCGTGGTGTGTATGCGAGCTCACCGTGCGGTGCACGTTGCTCAACGCAGCAACAAACAACCCTGGTGCGGCGCAAGCCATTAAAAAATAATGGGCCTCATAGCGCAGTGGGGCTGTCGTTGCGGTGGGTCTGAAAGGTTTCATGCTGTTTTGTTTGTTTACGTTGCACTGAAAGCTCGATTTTAAGTGACAGGTTTATATTTGATTTCCTACCAACTTGCTATGTTATTTAAAATAATGTATTAGGTCTACCTTTACTTGGGCATGCAAAGCTGGGTGGTGATCCCGCAGGTGCTGCATCAAGTTTAATGTAGTTATTTGCTCCTTTAGCAGCAACCTTTTAACGGCAAGTTTTTGAACAGGTGATCAGTCATCTTCAGTAACACCCTGGTCAGACTTGGTATACCTGAAATGCTCCCACACTGCCGACTTCAGCCGTTTCTCTGGTGGAAATAAAGCTTCACAGCTTAGTCCCTCTGCAAGTTCAGCCAGTGTGCAGTGGGTGGTGATGGCGCAATGGGTAAGACTTTGCCTTTTGTGTAAGAGACCAGGGTTGCTCCAGTTGTGCGACCTCTGACATATAGCAATTGTAAGTTGCTTTGGATAAACGTGTCAGCTAAATGAATAAATGTAAAAGTTCAGTAGTCTCTGATAAGCGCAACACTTCAGCTTGTGTACCGCTCCTGTAACTTTGTTTTCGTTTTGTGCAATTTGCCACAGTTTAGTTCCGTGCAACAGAAACACTTGTGTAGCGGGGCCTTTACGATTAATTAACCATGACATTTTAAGGTGCGGTTAATAGTGAAATCCAGTAATCGCTGCATCCCTAGTGCCCAGTTGTTGCTGAATTGTAGATGATTAAATTCCCATTTTCTGAGCTTTAGGGAATCTTTAAGGACTTCTCTTCCAGTGGCAAGTTCACTCTTGCCTTAGAAAGAGGAGCTAACAAAACAATCTCACCTCAAGGTCCATTTAGTAGCTTTTCTGGAGAATTTGTGCAAATTTTCATAATGAAAGAAGGCTTGTAATTTATTAAGTGGATGGACCGAGTGTTGATGATGAATAGTTCAGTGGTGTGTTAGTAGATCGCTTATCTGAATCACTGGGTGTGTGATTCTCTAAGTGTCACTCTTTGTCACCCTGTTTTGTCATTCTTTGCATCAGACAATCGCCCAGTCCACTGCCAACATAAATAACTGAGAGTCAGTGGAAGTTTGTAGAGCCTGTTTCAGTGAAGCAACAAAAGCATATCTGTTAGACACAACTGTTCTCTGTCCAAATACAGTGCAAGGGTTTACATCACTCACTGAACCATGACTCTTATTTTGTTGCTTGATAACAAAGGCAAGTGCATATAGTTTATTTATTTATATGTTTGTGTGAACGTGTGGGTGTGTCAGTGTGTGTGTGTTGCATGTGCTTTCCTCATGCTGGCTGTGCAACAATGTGGTTTCATTCACGAGTTTAGAAAGGTACTGCTGGAGATGAGGGGAAAGAGAGAGAGAGGACAGTGCTAATATTATCTGGTCTCAGGAGGAGCTGCTTGACTGGCTTTGTCAGGACGTGTGTGTGTGTGTGTGTGGCTTTTGTTTCTGAGCATGTTTACAAGAGTAATCATCATTCTGTTGCTGTGTTTTAGCTCCAGTTTAAACAAGGACACGTGTTGTGTTATTTTCAGTAATAGTCCATGGACCCCTGTCTATGCCTCATTTACATTTCTTCAATAATAATGTAATGATATTTTTGACATTATTTTTTGCACAATTATTTTGTTAACATAGCTTGACATTGACATAGACATAGTAATACACAGGAGACACCTGTGTGAAATTTACAAATTAAGTTATTTTTGTTGTTGTTATGGGATTGCGTGGTGTGTGGACAGAGAGGACCCAAATGCAGCACTCTGAGGGAAGGAGGTTTATTGAGGGAAAAAGGGTGAGAGGGACTGGAGTGGAGGGAGAGGAGGACGTCGGAGAAGCACAGGCACGGGGAACCAAGGAGACAGGGGGCCAGGGAGTTGGGGAACACAGGGGCCGAGGAAGCGAGGCAAGGCGGGGGAACAGGGAGGACGCAGTGAGGGAAGTCCGAGGAGGAGTGGGCCAGTGGATGAGCCCAGCCGAACGGGGGACGAGGGTGAGTGTACCTGGGAGGGAAACAGACAGAGAGACAAGGTTAGGGAAGACAGCGACAAGGCACAGGGTAAATGTGAAAAAACAAGAAACATGAAAGCCTGAACGTGGAGGTGGCACCGGGTATGGAGCAACGACGATCAAGCGAGGATGGTGTGGAGAACCGGGGTTGAAATACAGGCAGTCATGAGGTGAATATTGGCAGGTGTGGCAGGCTGACGAGGTGGCTGATGGGATGCAGGTGCAGGTAGTTGGCTGGGCTCAGGAGCAGAGGGAGAGAGAGAGCACACAGGGGAGAAAACACAGGGAGGCAGGCAGAGAACAGAAAACCAAGGAAAAAAGCAGAAAAACTGATAAAAAGGAGAAAAAACCAGGACACTCACCGTCAGCCGGGCTGCCACCACAACAGTTTTTTTCCCTGGTGCTGGGTGTCACGTGACATAAACCAACATTATGTGTGCTAAGGCTAAAGGCTGTCACTTTTTTGAACAATCAACTTTGAATGAATTTTAAAGGTTCAGTGTGTGTAAGTTTTAGTGGTTTTAGAGAGGGTTGCGAATTGCAACCAGCGACTCACAGTGCATTCACATGCTTCTTCATCTTCGTCTTCTTCTTCATCGTTGTCTTCTTCCTCTACTAAAAATTTATTTGAATACAACCCACACAGCCTATCCTAAAATATATTGTCTGTAGTCACATAGTAGTTGTAGTTCAGTCAGATTGACATGTGAAATTCAAAGGCTCTCCATTGGTCAGCCTGTTTGAGAGCGGAAGCAGGATCACCTTCTCATTCAAGAAACCATCATTTCTATCCTTTTTTATATAACCGCATGGCAAAAATTACACGCAGCAGAGGAGAGACACTACTTGCCTACAGTGCAAGGACATATAGGGTAATGACAAAAAAGTGTTTGATAAAAAGCTGTTTAATTGGTAAGCTGTGTTTATGCTTTTATCCTGTCCTACCTGCTGTTTGCTTCAGCACAAGAGTAAATGTTGCCACATGAAATACTTTCTGATCATATTTTGTTCATTTTGGATGCCTCCGCACTTAAAAGGAAGCATTGGTGTCCTTGTTTAAGTGACCTTGTACTATTGACAGTTGTTATGTAACCCTGTCTCACAAGGAAGGTATTTTTTTGTAGCTTGTACCCATGGCAGGAAGCAGTTTTGGTGCTTCTCCCCCATGAGTCTCTGGACAGGTATTTACTCATCTAGGAAACGGCTTTGAAGAGGAGGCGTAAAGACAGGCTGGTTCTGGTACACTATGAACTCACGCCTAAAATATCTCCTGTTCCTCTGCGTGTTGATGGAAACAGATTGACTTCCAAGATAAGTGACAGGGCGTCTGCAGCTCAGGAGCGGGTCCACTAATCAGAAGGACGATCCCTGGCTCCTCCATACTGAATCCTAATTTGCTCTTGATGGCTGTGGGTCGGTGTGTGAGTGTTTGTGAATGTATTGGTTTCTGATGAGGAAAGAGAGAGAGTGCATTTCTATTATTTTAAAGTTTTGAAATGCCTCAATAAATAAAATACAAATTTATTTTCCTCAATTGTGTAGAAATGCATGATGAAAAACTGCATCGTTATTTATGTAGCAAATGCTTTTCCATTGTAATGATTTGCACTGTTTAACTGATAAAACTTTGCTCAATGTGACATTTCCCTTCAGCTTTTCTAATTTTAAGCATCAAATTGTAGGTAGAAAATTTTTTTTATTTGGAGAAAATATAACTAAATATAAAAAATAAATCATCAAGTTCATCATTGAATTTTCTTGTTCTGTAGAAGTTTTAACAAAGAACATAACTATTGCAAACTTTCAAAAGTGACTATTTCCTTTAATATATTTTATATTTATAGTTTGTAAGATGAGTAAATAAAAGAAGAGTGAGAATAAAACCCATAACTGTTGAAAACTATCTCCAAAATGAACATGGTTATAAATTTGAGATTGACTTTGATAGAGACAAAGACAGAAAAAAGGGTAGAATATGCCCTCTAATAACTTAAATATGATCTCATATCGTGTGGAATCTGTTTGTCGGCTTCTACAAGATAACAGCTGAGAAAACCAACCTGTCTGTGTTTATTTAGTCAGCTGACAGAAAGAGAGGAGGAAGGAGGGGGTTTATAGATTATTCCCTCCAGCTACTTTCACCTTGCTCTTCTTCTCTTCTTTAACTCTTCTCTAACTAAGGTCACTGCTGTCATGGAAAAACTCACGCAACTGCAATTTGGGTGTCACTTGTGTGTTGAGTATATTGGGCTTTGTGGCCCTCAGGCTTTGGAAACTAGTCTTATAATATATACTAAAAATTAAGAAAAATAACCTGGGCAAAAACAAAATGATCAATATGTTCTCTATTCTAAAAATAAGACTTTTACATTACGACAGCAATATTATTCTGTCATGTAACTAAGACAATAACGAAGAAGTTCTGTTCTGTTTTCCATTTTGGGCAATACATTTTCCATCATCTTTATAAGCTATTTTGTAACCATACAAGATGATCCATTAGATGATCAGTAGATACAGCTACAGTGCAGTGTATACATAGGAAGGACATGTTGACAAGCTGGAATTATACTTCTCTAAAGATACACGTAAACGTCTCTATGAACCTACGCAAAAGAGGGTGTCATGGGTGTTATGGTAAAGTCGCAGAGGACAATCCTGCAAAACACTGCAGCCAGCCGCCTTACGACTAGCACCAGAAAGAGAATATTCCTCCCATCCTGTTTTCTCTCCATTTTATCAAACCAGTATCAACTTTAAGAATGATTGGATCTCCTCTAAGGATGGTTTTGGGCTAGCACTTGGTTATATTGCAAAGTATTAAACTAAAAGAGCCTGAATTCCTTATTTACTTTACTTTACTTTATTTTGTGAGTTGCTTTGTGCTTTGTGTAACTGTTTTCCATAGTTAAGGAGTGACATATCATATCACTTTATTTTGAAAAGTGTGTCTCTGTTGTGTGATGTTTGACCTTTCCTCAGGCTGAACAGATCTTTTGTGGTCAACAGTTAAAGAATAGTAATAATTGAGATGATGGATTTTTTTGAGTCAAGACTAATAGTGAAATCCAGGTCTTGTACGTTGTTGGTACCTTTTTGTCTGTGCTGCTGTGTCTCCCTCTCTTAGCCTAGAAGTATGTACTTCCACAACACAAGTGTGTATTGGGGTCAGTTTTACAACTGCTTCATTCCACTTCCCATTTATAGCTTCAAGTGGTGAACCGCAAGAGCCACATGTTTTCATTTTGGCACCATCTGTGGAGCTAAGTGGCCACTGCTGTGGTGTACATGAACTGCACCTCCCAGAAATCACTTGGCAGTCAAACCTTATGGCCACCATTGTGACATCTGTCTCTTCTGACATCTGACTTTCTGTTAAAGAAAGTCTTTGTGAATGATAATTGCTGATGCAAAATTGCAAATCTAGAAATGAGCCCTCACTCTTTTTCCATGATACAATTTATCTTTTAGATAGCAGAAGTCCAACCGCAGCCATTGATCATAATTGCTGGAAACTAAATCACCAAACAAGAAACTGGAAGTATAGAGTCGGTTAGTTTTCTTTTTCTGCATAGATATGTGGGTGTAGGTTGTTTTAAAAGGTGTCTGCTATTATTTTTATATAAGATATTTCATTAAATAATACCAGAAGACAATGTCTCACTCTCTGTCTCTCTCTTTCTCATTTTCTCAGGGGAAGTGACTGCAGCCGAAAGCTCAAGAATGTAAGTGATACTTCTGGATTACTGTGGGATAATTTGTTTGTGTGCTAAATGTATGTTTGAATGGAAACTGTTATTATGGTCCATGGTGCTGTGGTTGTCACTGTCAGCTGCTCTTATTTTGTCTGTTGCAGCTCTACTAGTTCCGTTCCCTCTAGTTCCCTCAGTCATCTTTATGTACTGTATTATTCTACTACAAAACTACATTCTCTTCTGTTTCTAGTCTGGCTTTATAGTTTGGAGCTATTCTAGCTTTGCCTTTTGTGGCTGTTCCACTTTTATCTATCATATGTGGTTTTCTCCACCAAATACCTGCCTTTGTTCAATATTTTCTGTCTTTTAACTCTTAATTATTCACTTGATTGTCCAACTCCATTCAATTTTTCTATTGTCTTCTTCTCTAAGTATTCTATCAGTTTCTTCTTACTGTTCTTGTTGTTAATTACTGCAGCTCTTCTTGCATTGTCAGTTACACACAGACTCCACTTATGGTAGTGTTTGTAGGTCCCCTTGTTCTGCTTTTTGTATATGTATTAAATTTGGGGGGCTTTACCCATTCTTTCCTTTTAACATGTGGACATCAATACCCTTTTCTGTTATACCTGCTCTTCTTTTTCTGCATTTTCTATCTAGTTTAGTACTTCCTCTTCTGCCTATTGTCTTCTGTGTGTTTCTTATTCTGTCTTCATTCTAAAAATATATTTTTACTGTCTTAGTGTTGTCTATTTTTTGTTAAAATATACTTCAACACCCTTTTATCTTTTTCTAATAATGCTGCTTTAAGAAGAAGAACACATATTGTTAGCCCTGCCCACTCTGCAGTCAAAGCCCCCTCTCTCTCTCTCTCTCTCTCTCTCTCTCTCTCTCTCTCTCTCTCCCACTCCCTCCTGCTCTCTCTGTGATGCTGCTGTGCACTGTACAAGTTAATGTGTTGAGCTGTGGAGCTGGCCTGGGCTGCTAGCTCATTTAGCTGACTAAAGACAGGGACTCTCAGCCACATTAGCCAGCATTTGTGGCAAAGGACGCACAGAATCCCTGCCGCTAATGCTCTAGCCAGGACCTGGTTCCACGATATGCTACTACACATTGGATCTGCCCTGCAGACTCAGACTGAGGACTAGGATTTGATAGCAGCTGTCTCTGCAGCACATCACATAGTGAGAAGCGAAGGAACTGCACTAAGAAGAATTTGCTGATTTGGTGATGAAGGTGTTGTTTAGCAAACAGATTGGATGTTGAAGTAAAAAGAGGGTATTACACAAAATCATGAGATGATCGTTTAGGAGGTGCAGGTGAGAACAAGAATGGCTGTGTAGTGGAAATTAGAACAGCTGTGTGCATGTGTGTATTGTGATGACTACAATGGGGAATTTGTGTCTGTATGTGCCACTACAGGTCTGCGGATTGCGACATGTGCATAAATGTGTGCATGCATGGAATTTTGTCTATGTGTTTATTGTAGTTGCTTTTTTGGGGATATTCATGCCCTTGTATATGCCTCTCTGAAGTGTGTGTGCAAATGAAAAATGAATGAAACAAAGAGATGATTGATGTTTTTTGGTGGAACCTCTTTGACAGGTCTTTCCACATCTGCCAGATCAGACAGCTGCTGAAACTGAAAAAGCAAAGCAAGTGTGACGCTGTACATACTTCACTGTCAGGACACTACTGACATGTTTTCTTTAGACTACTGTAGCTCAATGCTTTTGTTTAATTTCAGTTTTAGTATGACTGCTTGTTGTAGGTCTAGTGCTGCATGTCTAAATCATGCAGGCACAGATGTGCATGTTTTCCCATTGTGCTTTTTGAATCAATACAGATGCATTCAAAGCATACTAGTAAGCAATTAAAAACACATTGGGTGCTGACCCACTTCCATTGGGAACTGGCACGGATGTTATCATTATACTGGTGACACAGAAGCAATACACTGCTGCTCAGGGTGCTAAACAGTCCAGATAATGAAGCATAACTACAGCAGGTGGTTTTTTTTTTATTGCTTTAGTAGAGTACTTGTATAATATGTGCAGTAGCAAGATGAAACCTCATGAGCATGTATTTTACATGAAGACAAATGCCAAGACTGCAAATCTATCACCTTTAGTTCTGATCTATATTTGAGTTCTGGTTTGATCCCCAGCGATCTGGTGTCCACAAGTTTCGTTGACAAAAACATTAAATCCCTCCCTGCTGTAGAGTTGATGATTATAGTGCGTTCCATTTACCTCGGAAAGCGGAGGTCGGAGCTGGGAATGATGTCACACCCGAGTTGACGTCGCACCAGTTGCAAGTCAAAAAACCTTGCTCGGCCAGCTGTTGATTACAACTAGCCAGGTTAGCTATTGTTACGCCGGTTGATTAAAAAACGCATTGTGCAGTATCTACTCATACTAAACACTGTAGTAACACGTCCACAGACAGCAGTTGGACAGCACTTTGTGTACAAACATTTCTATGAGTCACACATACACCGAAGGGCTAATAAACAGTATAAATTACAGTTTTCTCTAACTGTTGATACTCAGAGCAGCCATCTTGGATCACAACGTCGGGGTAGTGCGGTTCTCCTGACTTTCCAAGTCAGAAATCCAACTTAAGGGGGCGTTCCCTTTGAAATTTCCGACTTTGAACTCAGAAATTCCGACTTCCCATGTCAAATGGAACGCACCATTAATAAGGGTGACCCTCTACTTTCCTTTCAGGAATCAGCCACAGAAAGACTTTGTGCTTCTTCTGATGAGCATGCCAGTTCCTTTGCTCTTCCTCCAAGTGTGTTTGAACAGCAGACAGTGTTTACACTGACACTATGACTGAAATAAACACATTAAGCCATGCTGAGCTTTCTTATCAAAGCAGTCCCTGTAGAGTGCTGGTTGACATGGACACAGTAAATATAGCCGGGAACACTTAGCCAACAGTGCTAAGGGTGCAGCTCTGTGCGATGTTCCTGTGACTACACCCAATCTGTACATTCTGCATTTTAGTCATTTAGCTGACTCCAAAGGGAGTCACACTGAATGCAGTAAGCTTCAGTTCCTCAGTCACATTCAGCATTACTTCAGGACATTAGGTTACAAGCAAGGGTCAAAAGTACACCTCCTTCAGCTACTGATTTTACAGGGTCACTGTGTTTGGAGGAGATGAGGTTGATCTGGTAATTTATGCACTCAGGGCTAAGCTAGCGAACAGGCAATTATAAATCACTGTGAGCCCTGAACGGATGCTGTACTTAAGCAGGAGTGTCTGAGAGTGGTTTCAAGGTTAGAACAATGGTTCAGTCTTATCATGTTTGTGTAGGACACATAAGCTAACATGTAACTTCTTTGGAAGAGGCTGGATTGTAATGACAGAAAAGTCGGCTTGTATTGCTTTGTAGGGAAAAAACTGAACAGAGTTGACAATGGTTTACTTGTTTACTTCATGCACTTTTACCTTCCTTCAATACAACAATGATCTGACAAAATATTATTTGTAGCCATTTTAAAGGTTTCATATGTTGGCCTGCAGTGCTACATACATATTTTGTACGTCCATGTTTGTACATGAATATAGTGACTAGCAAATGAAACCTTTTTCTCATACATATCTGTAATTTTTTTCACTTGGCACTGAGATGAGCTATTGTTTTTAAATTATTCAAAGATTTAGCAGCTACCGGTCTATGGTATGGGAACCCTTTGCTTTGACGTTTTCTTTATATACAAAGTATAATCTAATTTTATCATAATGTCTGACAGTTGTTTTGTTTGTTTTTTTACCCCAACCCTATATACCCCATTTAGGTTCTAATTACCATCTACTGGTTGGGTCGTGCTGCCAACGGCTGTACCTCCTACAACGGGCCCACACTGGACCTGAAAGAGTTTGAGGGCCTGCTGTCACAGATGCGAAAGGTTTGTTAAATCATAGTTAGTACTGTCCAGGGCTAAAAATATGAAGAAAATCTTAATCTAAAGTACAGGGACAATACATATATAATACTTATTTAGCTGATGCTTTTATCCAAAGCGACTTAAAATTGCTATATATGTCAGTGGTTGCACGCCTCCGGAGCAACTAGGGGTTAAGTGTATTGCCCTGGGAAATATTGGTGGCTTTGTCGCAGTGGAAATCAAACCAGGGTCTCTCACACTAAAGGCATGTGTCTTATCCACTGCCTCATCGCCACCCCTCGTGCCATCGCCACCCCTCAGTCAGTAGTTGCTGTTGCATTTGTATTACAGATCTCCTAGCAACCACTGCTGGTGGAGTAAAGGATATAGAGAGAGGCTGCCTTTTTCTTGTAAGCAGAAAATCACAGATTTGATCGTCGCATTCACCAAATGTTCTGACGAGATGTACACAGACTTCTTAGAAATCATCTCAGGCAGCATATAACACCCCCCACCTGAGGTCTAGGGATGACCTCTATTAAATCGGCTTCTATTGTCAATCATCTTAACCTGGTTTCACCCCTTTACTGACCAAAAGGGACAGAGAAAAGTTAGCATAAGCGAGCCCCAAAGGCACACACTCAAACTATGACAGCCACTCATGACCATGATGTCATCCCCATGCAATTTATTCCACAATGTGATGTTCCTTTGCTGTTCTATAAAACTCAGAAATCTCTGCCAACTCAGCAGAATTACTTTCCCAGATGTTCACACGTTACTGCTGACCAAAACAAAGCCACGTTCTGTGAAAAAAAAGAATTGATTCAAGGAAATTACGTCAGGTGCACACATTCAAAATTAAATTGGCTTTTCCCATTTCACTTCTAATACTTTATGAAATGGAAGCTGAACTTATTATTTAAATGTTGAATGTGTGGCCGTGTATCATTGGGTTTTTCAGCATATGTTTGATTACACCCACCTGTCTGACCAAAGCACCTTTACAGTGCAATGTCATTGCTTCACCAAAAAAAGCTGAATATATGTTAGACAAGGATTAAGTGAGGCAGAAATTCTGTGGCAGTACAGCCTAGTTGAAAACATAATGCAGAGTTTGTCAGAGATTTGGGAGTTGCATAACAGATGGCTTAGGGGTCAGGAACAGGAAGTCTTTTGGTTCACAGGAAAAGCCTTTCCCCACCTTCCATTAGCTGTTTAAACTGTAGACAGACAATGGGAGGGGTCACTGAGGTGAAGAGAGAGTGATAGAGAGTGATTTGAGCAGAAAAAAGGTGAGAAATGCAGAGAGAGGAAGAAGGAGAAAAAGCAAGAGGGTTAGCAATGATCACTTAGGACTTAACAGTGAGATATTTGTGAGACAAAACTTAAACACGTTTTTTAAATATGGTTTGACCAGGTGAAAATTAAATTCTGTAGGTTGTCAATTGTTATGCATCTTTCCTTTTGTGTAACCATATGATATGCTAATTTGTGCATTTGATATAACGGGGCTTGTGTTCATAAATGTTCAGGAGGCAGAGGAGGCAGAGAGCCCTAAACGCAGCATTCGGGACAGTGGCTACATTGACTGCTGGGACTCTGAGCGCAGTGACTCTCTCTCCCCGCCACGCCACGGCCGTGAGGACTCGTTCGACAGTCTGGACTCCTTCGGTTCACGCTCACGACAGACCCCGTCGCCGGACGTCCTGGTCGCCCGTGGCAGCAGCGATGGTAGGAAATAGTTTACTCTTCACACACTTTCATATTCTCATAGAACACTACCAGTACCTGTTTGAATCGATTGTGAAAGTGTGATGTTGCGGTTAGAATGACTCCCCTTTAAATTAAAGGTTGGAGGTTAAATCTGTTCAATGTGTCATCTTAGCCACAGCCACGTATGCCTTGTAAAAGGGAAGTAATTCAGTACTGGGTGTTTTGTTTGGGTCAATTGTGGTGTACAGATATAGTATATAGATAAATGAGGTCCATTGTCAGTGCTACTGTTGTAAAGCTTGTTTTTCTCCTCCCTGTGTTTTCAGAGGACAACGCCCAGTGCTAGTCAAAGGTTTTTTGAAAGAATAAAGTGAATGATATCCATGATGCCTGTTTTGACATGAAGCTACAGCCACTGTTTCATTTTAGCCATAGCTATGTACCTTGTGAAAAGGAAGAAATTCAGTTCAGGCACTGCTGTTTTTGTTCTGGTCAAATGTAGCTTACAGGCACAGTGTACATACACTGTTAATGAGGTAGTTTGTGTTTCATGTGCGGCTGTACTAAAGGCTGTTGTTCCGCAATGCCCGTGTATGTTCCAAACTGTTCTACATTTATTTAAAGAAAAATTATGTCTATCTGCAATGTCCAAAAAAAAACATGCACAACCCTAGCTACAATTATAAATGCTTTCACACCTGTCATTGTTTCAAACACGTACCAGTTATGTTAACACAGGCTTCACCAACATGACATCCAATGACATTTGTGTCCAGTGATTTAAGAAATAAGACCTTTGATTTATTTGTCCTTGTGGAAACTAGGGTTGGGGAGAAAAATAGATACAGCATAGTATCGCAATATTTTCCGTGGCAATATTGTATCGATACACAATGATCATTGATCTTATTATATAAATTGTACATGAGAAACTTTTTGGTACTATAATAATAAAATCAATTGCTTTTGCAATCCAGGACAAAAGAGTTTTCCTTTGGCGACACAATTTGAAGTTGGAAAAAAGGTAATAAATTGCAATATATCACAATATTTAATAGTTTAAAATCGCAATAATATAGCATCGTGAAATAAGTATTGTGGTAATATTGTATCGTGATTCCCACCCTTAAAATTCTGATTTAGTTGATAAAATGGAAGTGACTAGAAGGCTGCAGGCATAACGGTTTGATTTGATCTAGAAAAAATGCACTCCAATGTAGTAATTTGCTGTTTACTCATCAGATTCCTCTCAGCCCTTGAGAGGAATAAAGTCTGGGGGCTTTAAGCTGTAGTTTGAACACTGTGAGATGCCTGGTCAGTGGTGGCTCTGTTTAAGAGTATTAGAAAAATGTTTATAAACATTTTTATTTGAAATATACATGTTATGATTAGATTAAAATGTTTTTTGACCTCGTGGAGCTAACTGTTACTCATTTTCTTTTCGGATTCTTCATTTCCCCTTAAAAAATTCTGTTTTATTGTACAGTAACTTCTATGTGTTTCTGCAGCTGTGTGGGGTTATCTATGTGAATGTATGGGTGCCTCGACCATTGTGCTTTTATAACCTTGCAGTCTGATAGTGTTTGTGACACCTTTCAGTAAGGATTTCCAGCTCTGCCACTGCCATCTGCACAAAAGTGGCTTTGTGCTCAGTGTTTGAGACTGTTGCCCTGGGCTACAGTTGTTTGATAACTCTCTTGAAGTGTGGAATGAGGTGAGTGACAGCACTACAGAGAGGAAGAGATGAAACATCCTCATGTAGTGAGGGGAAAAAAAGAGACAGGTGTGGATTAATGAATGAGGGCTTTCAGAGGTTTTTGATCTGACATTTCACTGATTTGTCAGCAACGATGAAACTTCCAGTTTTTGGTTTGAGAACAATGATACGATACATACTCATCTTCTAAATATTTAAACATATACAGTAGTTACTACTTGAAAGACTAACTCACCTCATGAAGTGTACAAAATGTGAATTCCTGAGTTAAAATATATTGTAAGTTAGAACATGTGCAAAAATTTAATAGTTCTCCTGGAAATGTTTTTAGATGTCAAGTACTATACAAGGACATCTATGAGTCTATTCTGACTGACAGTTTTCATGGAAACATGCTCATGCTCTGTGCACCTGACAGATACTCTTAATTCTCCCTTAAGTGTGCTACTTTCCATAAAAGTTGTTTGAGGTACAGTTAGGTATTTCTCACTTTGATTTCTACACATTCTTATCTAGATTTCCCTAAAAATCAAGTCATTGTGTTTTTAGCATAGGTTTTTAGGTGGTGTTACCTCCTTTAGGATTCAGTCAATCACTAGACTCTACAAGTGTTAACACACACAAAGCTACACTGGTGGATAGTACAGTAAATAATCACAGATACTAAAAGTAACAGAAAAGATAAAACATAAAGCTCTGTTCGCATGTATGTAATCTTTATCAATTGCTTTGTTTATTAGTCTATAGTAAATTTTTGTTTAGATAAAAACACAGAATATTAGCATATCTAACCATATACATTGTGCTGGTCATTGTGTCTAATGTGATGTTGGTATCTGCCTACCTGTCAGGCAGTACCAAAAGCAAATCCCATCAACCTTGGTCGCCTTAATAGATAATATTAATAAATAATTATTATTTTATCATCCAACATGGTAGCATAACAATTTTATATGATGGTAAGTTTCACAAAACAAAGAAACTGCAAACAGCTGTGAATTTGTATTACAAAATTTGTTTTTGTTCTTTCTTGTGTTGAAGTTAAATTAAGTCAAATAAACCAGCCAAATTCTGTCATTGAAAGCTGTTAATTGCTACACACAATTTGAATTTGACCCTTTTAAAATTTTAATGACAGCCTGTAAAAGGTTACAGCAGTCGTCACAAGTTTTAATGTACGTTTCATCTCTGAACTGCTTGTGGGAAAACAGAGTAAGGCCAAGCATCCTGTCTCACTGTGTTTTTTTGTTTTGAGGGAAGTGGAAAGGAAACTACCGTCTCCAAAGCCTGATGTCAACAGTCAAACTAGCTAAAAATGTTGCTGGTAGTTCTCAGAAATGAGGGATAAAATCCACCTTAAATCTCCACTGTTAAAATCAAAGAAATGAACCTAGTTATTTGAATTTGAACCTGCAGATAAGTAGTCATAGTTTTTAATAGCAGAAAAAATACTAGCTCTATATCAGTGGCAAATGTAAGATGTCCAAAACAAGAGCCATTAACACATTTTTGAATGACGTTTAACAATCATACAAGGAGAAATCTAGCACAGCAGTGAAAGAGATTTATTTTCAATAGCAATAAAATAAACCTTATTTTAAACCCTCTAGTTTTTCCTATGCAAGCATTACCACAATCAGTCTGTCCACCAACACGTGTACCCACAGCTGATTAGTCACATCATCAAGCTGCTCCGTATTCCAACTAGTCATTAAACTGAAACACTGAAAAATTTACCAAATTGCTAACTGAATGAAGGAGACTAAAATGAGGAGGCATGAGGGAAAAGTGATCTAACTAAAAAAAATTAATGACAGCACATTTCAAGTGACTCAAGATTGATGATTCACAACCTAATCTGAAGTTGTAATTTCCTTTAGGGTTTTTTTTTATCTTTGCTGTTAAGGCCAAGATCATGTTGCCATGTTTGGTCCAATGGTTATGGACAGAAAATGTGCATGTTTGATAATATTTATAAGCTGTTATTGAAGGTATCATACCATCAGTGTTCAGGTCAGACCCAGGAGGCACAAACTAGAGAAGTGAGAACAGTATAACAATGCAGTTATCACCCAATCACAGGGAGCTTTGAGTACACCCTCAACAAGAGAATCCATTTATTAGCATGCACACTAACTCGACTGAGCCAGGTTTCCCCTGCCATGACCTTTAGACAAAGCCCTTTCACTATTCAGCTCTGTAAACTGACTTCACCCTGACAGTAATTAGGGGACAGGGAGAAGAGTTTAATTTAATCTCTGAAAGAGATTCAATATTGGCGATGCTCTTTTGTTTGGTCCAAGTTTTGTAGATGGATACACCCTTGATAAATGAGACTTTGTGCTTCTGGGGCTCATACAGTAAAGCCTGCCCTTCCCTTTTTCTATTTTTGCATTGCTAGTCAAAGGCTGTTTGAAAGAATAAACTTTCATAATTGAGATGTTTTTTGTTTTAATATCATTATTATATATACTTTACTAATAATAAGAGTGATAAAAGATAAAAGATTTGTTAGCATCAGAGCTTAATTTAGGTAATCAGAATCCTAAATGGAATGCTATTAGAAATGTTGATGGTATCATTTGTAATTATGCTCCTGCTTATCAGTTACTATGTACTGTATATTGGACTGGACTCTTACATTTCCTGTAGTATTACTGCGGGTGGATGATCATTGATTAGTACGTTTCTGTGAAGCTCTGGTACTGTATGGCACTAACCCATGATAAACGTTCCCTCAAGCTTCAGTGTTACCATATGTGTAGAGAGAGCAGATCAACGCATAAAGACATATGTTGTTCCTTTAGGATGGATAGACTTGGATGGAAGAGTCACTTATGTTTCTAATTTTTATGGGTTAAGAGTCACAATTGAACCATTCATTGTTGAAAGTGTAGATACCTCAAGGCCTCTTTTGGACCTTGATCTGTCAATCCTTCAGACCACATACAAATTAGGAAGTCTATGGATAGAAGGGGAGGTTTTCACAAGTTAAAAATGTGACATTTGTTTCCATTGAGAGCTGTGGCTGCATCCACATGTATCTATTCAGAACTAAGGGAAGGTTTTATGGTTTAGATCTGGTTGAAATTGTAGATTTATATTTGGAAAATATATACATTGAGTCATAAATTCATAGGTCATAGATTGAGAATGTGTGCATTCAATGGGAGGGGAATTACAGTAGCACATGTGCTGAACATCTTGGAGAGGAATTTTAAGAGATCTTGGGCAAGGCAAAGCTGCAGGTATCTATTTCCTGTGGTTTAGCAAAAAACAGCTAAATGACGGTGGAAATTAGTGGTATGCTGATTGTACATCACTGGAATAGTAAACATGCAATGTCCTCAGTCAGCTTTATCCTCATTTCTCTCTTTTGAATGTCTCTAAGGATTGCATATGAACGTATTGCTGAAGAATTTAAGACTCCAAACGGGAAGTCCTTGAGCGATGCACTTCTGCAAAGCCAGGTGTTGCAACTAACATTAAAGAGCTAACATTGTGTTTAAAATATGATACAGACAGACACAGTGCTTTGGGTTGATTTATGTTCAGCCACTGGAATGCACAGCATCTAATAACACTGTAACAGCACTTCAGCATAGTTCTGTAGGCCTATATGATATAGATTGGAGAGAAATTATGTAGATTTTAAGTGATATTTTTTTTTAGAGATTAGAAATCTGGGGTACCTACAATAAGACTCCTCAATCTAATTTTTCTCAGCTCAACTTATTTTTGGCTTTTTTTCTCCCTTCCTGTCTCTTTTGCTTTTGGGATACTTAAAGGGAAATCATTACATCTGAATCACAACATTCAGAGAGTTAATGGAACATATCAGAGACACAGTGTAATCACAGTATTGGTTAACAACAATTGAAATGGGAAAATGGAGTAATGATTTGTAAAGTAATTTGCTGATAAATCTGTTGTTTTGTTAAAATTTGAATTCATAGCATTAAAGCAATCGGTGGCAGTGTCCCTGTGATTATGTTGAATTATCTCCTCAATATTTTTAAGAGTAATTTCACATATTGATTAAGCTTTCAGTCATTGACCTTTAATTGGAATTTGTTTATCCTTCACCAACATCACAAATAATGAAAAGAAGTTGCTCTTACATTGACGCGCCATGAAGAACAATATGATCTTTCTGTGTTAACATAAAAGATCCATGGCACTGTTAATAAACCTCCTACATTTCCCCATCTCCTCCTCTCAACAGGCCGCGGCAGTGACTCAGAGTCCGACGGTCCCCCCCACAGGAAGATGCCAGATGTCCGTAAGGATGACATGTCCGCACGGCGGACGTCAGTCAGCGAGCCACGTACCGCGATGCCCTTCAACCAATACCTGCCCAACAAGACCAACCAGAGTGGATATTTGCCCACGCCACTCCGCAAGAAGAAGAATGATAAAGAAGATGGAGGACGCAAGAGTTGGAGTACTGCCACTTCCCCTATAGGTGGAGACAGACCTTTCAGGTGAGTCTGACTGATAGAGTCATAGACAGGAAATGCTAGTATGTCATTTATTTAGTAGTTAAAATATTTAAATTTAGTTGAAAACTGTAAATAGTTAGAAAACACAATAAAATATATCTAGTCTAAGACAACGTTTTGCATAGGAGGTTTCAATATTAAAGAGTTGTTTTAAATTAGTTTTGTAGTGTTTTTTTTTAAGTATGACGTGTGCAGGATTAATAAAACTGACCAGATTGACAGAATGATGGAAAAGAAATCATACGGTTATTATTCATTAATTCTAATACCCAACAACCCTTTTAGGGTTAATTTTGTGTTGTTTAACATTTTGCAAGAGAAGGTGTCACTTGTGTCAAATTGCAGATGTCTGTAATTAAATGTTTCAGCTGTTGCTTATTTTTTTCTGTCCAGTTCTGTACATATGGGAGTGGCTGATGGAGCCCAGATGTGTGTTTTCATTGGCTCTGGCTCTGACAAAGTAAAAGTGTGAAATATGCTGCATAGTCAAAAATGGGGCAGATTAAAGACTGAAGGTCTTATTGGCATTTATTGCTTTGGCATGTCACCACACGAAAGCGCTGGGATCACAAATGTTAGTCTGTTAAAGGTTCCATCATCAGTGGCTCTCATTTTAGAAGTTTCAAATTTCTGCTGGCTGAGTGGATCCATAATGTGCTTTGATCAATTGTAGTATCAGTATGTGCAGTGTGTGTGTGTGTGTGTGTGGTGTGGGGCAGTGCCAGGATTTGACTTTTAGTTTTTCAAGGCTAATGTTTTGAGGTTTGGAAGCATCATTGTTTACCTGTTCATATACAGCAGCAGGAAAGCCAAATAATGAAATTAGTCTTACTCCAGGGTATTTAAATTTCCTAAAAGATCTGCGAGTGGTGTGTGTGTGTGTGTGTGTGTGTGTGTGTGTGTGTGTGTGTGTGTGTGTGTGTGTGTGTGTGTGTTATGCCTGTGTGTATCACTAGTATGTTGTATTGCTGTGTTGTCTTTCATTCCCTCTATTGTTAACTTCATCCATTGTGTCATGTGCTGCATCAAAAAGCATGTATTAATTGATTTTACTTTTTTTTTTTTCCTCCATCTCCTTCCTTTGCATCTGTCATGGTGTTTTCCCTCTTGCCTTCTTTAACTCCTGCGTGTGAACCTACTTTACTAATTTTGCTCCAATGTGATTATGTCTTCCTTTCCTGTATGTGATGTATGAATGGGTGACCTAACAGTCCAAATGAGGTCCCTAGCCTAGACGCCCCACCTGGAGAGTCCCCCAGCCCGTCCCCCACCCCGTCCCTCAAACCCCAGATACAGATTCACAAGGAGAGCCAGGCTAAAAACGAGGAGGAGGAAGGGAAGCAGACACCTTGCATTGAGATCCTCGCAGCGGGCGTGAGGAGGAGCAGTGAGCCTCTGCCCTGTAGCCTCCTCCAGCCCTATGCAGAGCCCCCCATGGACACTCTAACTCACCTGATGGTCACCTCTGAGCAAAGGTCTTCACATTGATCTATATTTTTCTCAATACCCCAAATCAGCAGCCCAATTCCCTTTTTATTGACATGGTTCTGATTCATAGTTCCTCTAAATCATTCAGACCTTAAAGGTTATTGATTGTCTTATAGAAATTGAAATTATTAGTTTTTATTTTTCTAGTGAGATATTGTTGATATTGTTTTTGAGTTTCTACATGTTGTTCTTAAAGGGGAACTGATTTTGCACATCAAAGGGAAAAAATCTGGGGGTGTGGAGTTAGAGAGAAGCAAGCTTGCCAGACCTCTGTGGCCAGCTCCTCATCTCTGCTTGAGGCTCGATGCTACATTAGCCACTACTAGCATAACACGCTCAACCAGCTGTTGGCTGTCGTGTTGCATTGTGGGTAATGAAAAAAATACAATATCATGAAGTTAGAGTACAATTCTAAGCTTTGGGGAATTACTTTAATGTTCTTATTGCAGCTGAACCATTGTTTTATTAAAGGCTTATTTCATCCAAATCAGAAAATAACTCAATAATGTGATTTTTATATATATAGTTGGTACTTATATAAGTAACAGCTACAGGGGACATCTAATCATGCAGATAATTTAATAGTTTCATGTGCAAATGTTGAAACTCCTGTCTGCACCAACATACAATGTTGGTAAAATTAATTTTATTTGTGTGACTCAAAATACTGAAAAAGCATTAGAAACTCACCACCAGCACAGCTGTCCAAATTAAATGTCCCAGTTAATCAGGTTAATCCACATACAGTGAACATTTTTCATCAGGACTGTTTCTTTGGTAGGAAATAGTTCAAATATTTACAGCTGGTGTTTCCATCCAGCCCTTTTCCTCTTTGGCAACTATCATTACCAGATCATCGTTTCCAATTCTCTTCTTATCCAAAACACCTTAACTGTGAGTCAGCAAGAGGCTCAGTGCTCAGTGAAACCAATTTACATGTATAGAGAGTTATTTACCCAACAGGCCACTTATTGTCAGGTAACAAGGTGAATATTATGAGCCGTCAAGATACAATGCTTTTGTATTTTTAACAGTGTCCACTATGATGCATAATTACAGTGTTGCTCTCTTGAAAAATGTCCATTTAAGCCTCTTGTTATTTCGCAATCTGGTGTTATTTTCTAGTCGAGCAGACTTTTCATTGACAGTCCTATTGGAGAGTTATTAGAGTCACACCCCCAGTTTACCGCTTTTTCTGGCACAGATGTTATGGCATTGATTGGATTGTCAGTGTTTCAAGGGAGTGAAAAGAATCCTCAGTAGAAATCTTGTGTGTAGCTGAGGAAAAGGGGATTTCTAGGATGTTTGTTAAGGCTTTGATATGGGCTTCTTTAGCTGGTAACAGCTTGTATTTTTCCAGAAGAAAACTGAGGCTGGAATTTGTGCATTTTAGTGTTGCCAGGAGTTCATGGTTTTAAAAACAGTTCTATAATATCAACATATCGGCTTTTGAAGTTGCCTTTCAAAGTTGTGTTGACATATCTTTTTTTGTAGATCACTCTGTTGCTGATATAGTTGTTTCTATCAGTTTGTTTGGATAGAAGTAGAGCAGAGTTGACATCCAGCCATATGGTGGTGTGTGCTTAGCTGTTTGCTGTTTTTCTTCTTGCTTGAGCAGAAATGGCAAAATTAAATGTACCATTTGGAAGGGTGAGTATTATTCATTAGTTCAACCAGGAATTCAGCTGGATGACAAAAACATCTGCAGTGATGTATTTTGAATTGAATGTGAATTGAAATACAATCTAAATATCTAGAAATAAAACAACTATGGGCCAAGAAAATACAATTGCCATCTACTTTCCAATAATATCTCACTTGACCTTTTCTGTCATAGTCTAGGAATAAAACTGCACACACCATCAAATGCAAACCCATACACACAGCAGCTACACACAATAATTTACTCACAAACACACTCGCAGGGACCATTACATGCACCCACCCTCAGGATGTACGGAAATGAGGCTTTGTTACTTCCCTGACCCTGAGCAGGCTGGGACTGAATCCTGGCCTTCTCACAGCCTTTCCCTCCCTGCCATGCACTCTGGGAATTTACAGTCCAATAATAAGCCTCCCAGAAAGTAGCTGTTCATCACAGGATGACAAACAAAAGAGCATTCAGTATATTTTGCTTTGGCTTTGTGATTCCAATTTGTTTTCACATCCAGTCTGCTCTGAAGGGATTTGTGACTGTGTCATGCTATTTTTTTTAGATTTATGTCTTCAAAAACCTCCAGAGGAATGCTGTCTGATGATATAGGATGTTAACCAGACAGCAGTACGTTGTAGTTTGCTTTGCTTTCTGCAGTACTCCTGCTCGCTCGTGCTCAGAGGAACTCTTCCACGGTTCGACAACTCTAGCCGCAAACGCTATGGCATCTCCCTTGGTTGCAACAAGCCACTTCATCTCATCTGGGAAACATCCACCTGTGGCAGAGCAGGAGGAGACAACCGTGAGGAAGGGAGTCGGCGGTGCCCTGTTAGTTGCAGATGCAGAGCGAGATGAGAAGCGGACCCGCCAAACGTCTCCCAAACATGTCACCACACATAGTCCCTCCCACTTCCTTCCAGTGTCCACTGCCATGGCAACTGCTACAACAGCAAAAACCGATACAGGCCGACGGAAGGGAAGGGCACGGAGTGAAAGTGAGGACCCACAAGGAGGGACATCTTGGTTGGACAGCAATCTTCCATCAATGTGAGCCCCGTCCAGCAACTACACTATATTTTATGAATTACCACTGCGTTGAACTGAAACTACATAATTCAACTTTAAAATCAAAGGATCCAATATTTCAATGATTCCTTTGACTTCTCAATCTCAGCATGTGACCTCGACCTCAGACCACAATGCTCCTATTTGGATGACTTAACTACTGAAAGATTGCATGACCTTTTTTACCTGAATGCAAAGTGATATTGTTTTTTAAAAAGCAGTTGTTATTGTACACAGAATGCATGGAAATTTTTTCATACTTCCTCGCTTTTTTCTGTTATTAAGAAATTTGGAAAAGAAAAAAACGTTTGCAAATGTGACCTTTGATTAACTATGCATGACTTCAGTTGGCTACTTTTGAGACCTAATTAGGGGAATTGAATTTGATCCAATTTGAACCAAAATTATTTGCCAGTTCTTGAATGCATGTACAACATGCATCTCTGCATAAATTGGTAAACTGCTATTGATCAATTAAACATTGACCATTATATCTATTCCGATAAATTGCTGAAATTACATTGGCTTTAATGCAAGCCCACTGTATCACAGGCTGACATCTTCCTACAAAAAAACACATGGTAAATAGACATTTTACTACAACATACCAGCAAAAAGCCATCTTAGAAAACCATCTATCTGGTCTTGATTTACTGAGACTTCTCTAATTTAGTCTCCTTGTTCTCTTGTGGCAAGAAACCACAGTCCACACTTTCTCTCACACCCCGCCAACATCACAGAGGCAGCTCCATGAAAAAGGCTGTGTGAAGACCTTTGTGGTTAAGGCCAAACCTACAAACGGTGGTCACAGACAAAAAAAGAGCCACATCCTTGATGTTGCTGTCTCATAAAAGATGCATGTGCTTTTTATATATATAGTTGGTACTTATAGAAGTACCAGCTGCATTCTAAGATCATTGCCATATGCATCTATTGTATGCTAGCAGTATTTTGGTTTGCAGTGATGCAGTAAACTTGTAGTCTTTTCTGTTCTGCCTGTGTTATGGATAAGACTGCCCCCTTGTGCTTGGTGTAAGGATCAGCATTAAACCCACTGATAAAATCTGTGCTTGGACTCAAAACCACTGGACACACATGGCTAAAACATTATTAATCAACCTGCATATTCTGTGTTTAATCTGTCATAACTAACTCATCAGTTGTGATCACAACACTGTATGTTACCCAGTAGCTATCAAATATCCCATCACTGTGTTTTAATATTCACGAGTGAATGGCGTGTTTCTCTGTTGAGTGTACTTGTATTCATTTGTGATTGTGCTCTCTGCCCTCCTTAGATTCAGCCGCACTCATAGTGTGTCAGATGACTCACAGTAAGTTGTCCTTTTGCACTACAAAACAAAGCCTGCTCATTAAGTCATTTAATCATTTATTGAGTTATAGAATTGGATTTTTCTTTATGCAAGTGAGAAAATCTGCCAAAGGTTGAAGTAAATCAAAGACCTTTCTTGATGCTGTTGACAACAACTTCACTTTCTGACAGTAGAGTAGTGTTGTTGTTTTGTTTGATTGAAGGTCACATGAGCAAATTTGTGCCAGTTTTTAGTGTCTCTATGTTTGACCCTCTTGTAATGATAGACACATTGCTAGAATGTAGTGTTTTCCACCGAAGTGTACTCTTGCCAGGTTTAAAAAAGTCCTCTAAAATTGGCCTCTCACAGCCCTCATGTGATACAGTAATTCTCTACTGAATGTCATTAATTAGTGCTTTAATTTATCCCAGCAGCTCCCACACAAAGAATTGGGCAAAATTTTAAAACCACCCAGAAGAGTGAAATGAATGGACCAAAATGTTCTATGTAAAGATGGAATTTTTTGCAGTTTTCATGGAGGTGTAAGAGGGAGTAAGTGTGGTAAGTCAGGGTTGATGTGTCATGTGTGTACAAGATAATCTTATGGGATGTAGGACAGCTCTTTACAAAAGTTTTCTTTTCATGAAAAACAAAATGTCTCCCGATTAGGCAGATTTTTTCTACTTGCATCACTTAAATAATGATAGCAAGTTAAATGGGTTGTCATTGTGGACATTTTTGACAGAGTTTCAAATAATGTCCCTTAGCCCTTATTCTTAATCTGAAATATCATGAAAATACGTTTTCAATAAATCTTGTGGACATTCCCCTCAGATTTATTCAAGGTGCCTGAGGTAGTGGCTGTGGAGAGGGCTTACTAAACTGTGCTCCTCAAACATCACCTCAGTGCATGTTTCATGTAATACAACCATTACAACTACCCTCCCAACATCCCATCCTGTTACGAAACAAAAATAATCATCATATTAATCTCCTTTTGCTGCTAAAAGCTAAAAGAGCAGCTTTGCATGAAGCAGGAGAGAGGAATCATAACTAGGAGGTGACTCAAATGCACTTTAGAGTCCAAAGATTACACCTGTACCTTTACCGGTCTCACTGGCTAAAACTTTTGGAAAACAAACGTTAGTCATCTCCCGGGTGGAAAACACTCTCCTGCTACAAGTTTCTTTGGTCCATCAGTGACCAGTGAGCTCCATAAAACATTTGACCATGAAGGAGCATTGTAAGAGTCAGAAAATGGTGTTTGATTGTTTGATGCCACCCCTTTTGTCATTTTAAGCCAAGCGATAACTATGTTGGTATGTTGGCAATGCAGTTGTAAAACAAAAACAGTTACTCCATGACCTTAATGAACAAGACAATTTTTTAAGCAGGTATATAATGATTTTACCCTATATGTATGTGATGAACAACCAATACAACTGCATGCTGCTAACAATAAGGCTGCACTTTACTGTTTTGTCTGTAATCTAAAAATTGATTAACGTTACTAACTTTCTGTTACCACTCTTCGTTGCAGCATCTCATACATTCACGCAAAAATGTACCTGAAAGCTTTACAACCTCAAATACCAAGCTGATTTTTTCAAAGATCCTATTAGATAGCATATTTACATCCTTAATGTAATGCATTTCCTGGAATGTAACATGAAACAATATGGGATCACTCAAAAGAACAAACCTAAAGGCCAGCTGCTATGTGGGAGATATGCTGTTTGATTTGATTTGAGGGGCAGATGTGTTATATTTTTGGGGGTTTTTTATGTGTTGAATTGGTTGTAAAATCTTAGTTATGCCTACTGGATGAGCACGAGGTTACCTCTGAAGATGCACATGGGGTCTTTAAAAGACCAATGTTATTTTGTTGTCTGTATTGAGTGATTGGTCACAGGTTATGTTATCATGATGGATTGGTACAGAATCATTATTGTGGATGATTTGTTTTCTTTGACACAACTTTATAAACATAGATTTGGGGTGGAGCATCACCTCAGGGGAGAATAATTTTTCAGTGCGTTTTTGACATTCACTTTTTTTTGCCACTTCTGTGTCTTTGAAAATGTTTTTACTATGTTCTATGACATTTCTGTTTTCTATGAGTCCAACATATAAACATGTTCTACTTGTAGTACAATACACTGAGGACAATTTATGGAATGACTTAACAGCATTATAAAAAAACAAGAAAAACTAAACCATGTCCTATTCAGAAATGACATGTCAGAATGTTTTTCATTACCATATTCTCTGTGTGTCTGTCCCTTCCTCCTTTTTCTAGGAGTATGAGTATGATTGACATGCGAGGTGAGGAAGATGCCATCTTGCAGCCCCACAGTCAGGTGCGTCATGAACTGATGCACAACCAGTACAACAAGATGAAGGAAGAGGATGATCACTGGCAGGATGTGAGTCTCTCAGATTTGTATGACTTTACGTTACTATTCTTATTTTTCTGTGTGCATTTATTTAGTTATTGATTTTTTTAGTACAGGGATTTTTCATATATATATTTTTTTTCACAAATTAAGATTATTAACTCCCTGTAGAATTTTGTCTCCTTTGTGTCCGAAGTTATCAGTTATATGCAATGATTTTTAGTGCCATCAGGCCGAAGCACAAACTCCTATACTTTTTTGCTGTGCGCCAGTTAAAGAACTTAAATCAGTTTTCTTGAGCCACAGCAGTGCTTCAAGTCTCACAATGCTGCTGAGCCAAGCCCTCTTGCCTTGTTTCACTTGGAACTGAAACACTTCAATCTGTTTGTGTGTGTCAGGACCTGGCCCGATGGAAAAATCGGAGGAGGAGTATTTCCCAGGACCTAATCAAGAAGGAGGAGGAGAGGAAGATGATGGAGCGGTTGATGTCAGGAGGCACCTGTCCCTCAGAGAGGAGGAGAAGCATCAAGACTTACAGAGAGATAGTGGAAGAGAAGTAGGTGAAATACAAACAGGATATTTAATTTGTATTCAGCTAAAAAAACAACACTTTATATGCACTGGGTCTTTCTCAAAGAAGATAATTTAATGTTCATTCAAATTCCTGTTAGTGGACACAGAGGTGACAGCAACTCCTCCTGGAGTTCATTTAAGTAGGTCTCCCGCAGAGAAAATTTGAAAGAGGAAGAGCAGATTTGCACCAATTGATATCAATGTAGAAGAAATAGGTGGCAGTGTTACCCACAGAATGAGAGTGTTACTGTGGTAGCAGTATCCGATCATCTTCCGGATTTTTCCACCCGCGATTCCGTTTTTACAACAGCAGGTGAGCCGCATGTGGAGGATGGTTGTTGATGACATAGCCTATCAAACGATCGAAACCAAAGTGGTACCCAATGACGTCTGCAGTGGTGTGTTCACTGTTGCTTTACCTGGTCAGTGCTTGTAAAATATCCACCATGTCCATGTCTTGTTACCTAATACCAGATAACATCTCTCTCTATAAATATATCAGCATCTACTGTCTGGCAAAGTCTGGCCAGAAGTGGCCTTCATGGAAGACTTGCGGCCAAGAAGCCCTACCTCCAAAATGAAAACAAGACCAAGAGACTCAACTATGCACGAAAGACGGGTTTGTTCACTGAAGGGCTGGAGAGCGGTACAAGAATGATCTGTAATCAACAGTGAAGCGTGGTGGATGTTCCTTGCAAGTTTGAGACTGTATTTCTGTATTTCTGAGTTGAGTTAATGGTCTCCTCAGTGCTTGAGGAAAAAGGTCAGGTACTTATTCATCATGCAGTACCATCAAGGCGTCTTCAGATTGACACCAAATTTAATCTGCAGCATGACAATGACCCCAAACATGCAGCGAAAATCATTCAGCATAAACAAGAAAGTTAGCAGCAGAGTCCTGTAAGTGATGGTGTGGCCCCCATAGAGCATTGATCCCAACATCATAGAGTCTGCCTGGGAAGAGAGAGAAGCAACTGAGGCTGCCTAAATCCACACAAGAACTGTGGTTAGTTCTCTAAGATATTTGGGCCAACCTACATGCCAGGTTCCTTCAAAAAATATACTTAATTTACTACTACTACTATATTTAATTGAGACTTTTCTTCTGTTCACTTACTTTTATTTTGTTAATTGAAAGCATTGAATTGAAAGCATAGTTTCTTTACAAAATGTTTTCCACACCTGCCTAAAATTGCCTTTTGGATCTCAAACTGTATCTTACTTCATATTTACACAGTTGTTTTGCATTATCCCTTACCTTATCCTTTCCTTTTCAACAGGGAGCGCCGTGAGGAGGAGCTGCGGGATGCATACAGGAGAGCCAGAACCCCAGAGGAGGCATCCTCTATCCTCCAACGTTACGCCCAGCGTTTCTCCATCAGTGAAACAGTCCTGGAACGCCTACAGCTACCAAAGATCCTGGACCGCAGCATATCTGCTGATCCCTCCTTTCCCTGCACACCCTTCCCTCTCTCCCTTTCCCTGTCCGCCTCCCCAACAACCCCAGACCCCTTTGACATGGACCCCAACGGGCCCATGAGGTATCTGCGCCAGCAGTCCGCCCCAGCCCCGAAGTTTACGTCTACATTGGAGGCGCGAATTGAGGAGCTTCCCAAAGACTCCTCACACCAGCGACCTCAGATTCGCTCTCGCTCATCTGAGCCTCCATCTACGCGAGGCCTGTCGCCCAAACCGGTGCCTTTGCTGACGCCCAAGCCTTACTTCCAGTCACGACCTACAGCTGCTGAACCATGGCCCAGCAAGGTGAGACTGACTCTGAAGCACTTGTCATTATCTCAGCAGATCACCTTGAAACAAAAAAATTAATACATTCTTACTGCTGGAAATATGCTTTGCAGCATGTGTGTTGTTGCCCTTTCAAATGTCCATTTGTGACAGTTAGATCTCCCCGCTAAACTACACCCCACAGTGTTAACTCTGTCTAGTCTCCTTACATGGTGATGATAAATTCTTCATACATACATGAAATGATTCAGATTTTGATTAGGTTGGGTTGGCACATTAGTACCTCTGCTCAGGGCATGGTTGAGGCCTTGACCACTTTACATATAGTTACTTCCCAGTGTTGGCTGCCCTCCTCAAAGGCTGATGGATAATTCCCCTCCAGCTTTCTTGGCAGTTACATTAAAATGCCACAGAACCACCATGGTGATGAGCTGACCATTTTCTAGGAAAATGCATGACTTCCCCTCCCAGAAAGTACATATAATGTTTCAATTTAGCTCAAAGTATTCTCCACAGGATCCGTTTCCTTTTCTTCTGGAATAATGGCCAAATGGGAATATTCAAAATTAGATCTTATGTTTTGGTGTGGCGGGGAGGGAGGGACAGGTTATTACCAGACCTAATGGAGCAGAGCGCTTTTCTGGAATGTCTTGTCAGGAGTCTGAACGGAGCCCAGCTTTGAATGGAGCCCTCTGTTCCCTATTGACTTAAGAAGTTGACAAGTAGGGTCCTCTCAATGTGAAGTGGGCTCCCAGCACACAAAGAGGGCCCACACAGGCTGCTCGGAGAGGGATGAGAAGGTGGAAGCAAAGGGGGGCAGACTGAGAAGACTGCATTCACCCTACTCTACCACTGTGTCTTAAGTTACCGCTCGCTAGGAGCTCTTCATACATACATTAGTGCCTCTTTGTCGTAGAGGCCAGCATGGTGTTGTGAGGCAGATGAAAGCTAATAACGAGCAGAGATGAGAGGCTGGTAATGACCACAATTGAGGGCACTGGGTTTTTAGGTTAGAGGTTTATTTAAATTTTTTGGTTTGTCATCAAGTCATAGTGTTTACTATTGAAAATATTTTGAACTAGAACATCCTGGTTGTAGTGGAACTTCAGGCAATGTTTCCTCTAGGTGTTTCAAACTGATTTTTATCATGATTTTTAAGTAATTTATTTTAATGTAGAGCTGGAAAATAATAGAATTTAACAAATTACAAAATTACAAAATCTCATACAGATGCACATGTAATCAAATTTGCTCAATTTTGAATATATAAGTAATCCATAATTCCTTAGAATTATAGCAACAGTATCCATTTAAAGAGAAATTTAATCAGCCAGTTAGCCCACCCTCAATTCCAAATCTTCAGCTGGTCATATTTTAATTAATGTTTTCATTTCATCACTGGTATATTAAAAAGTAAAGCCTGTTTGAATTTATCATGGTATATATTTTTGAGCAAATCAGCGAGGTATTGTCTGGATACCTTTTTACGCTTTTAAAGCATCTCCTTGAACTGTACAATGCCTAAATAAAGCCAATATTAAACCTGTTCTCTTCCGATTTAGGCGGATGTTTTGCTCCGAGTCAATGGTGACATAGGGAGCGTCGACGTTCCCACCACGCCTGAGACTCAAGGAAGGGAATCTCCTCCTCATTTCCAGGCATCCCCTTCCCAAACCAGCAACAGCACTGTAGATGCTCCCTCGTCTGCAGCCTCACCAACACACGCCTCAACCAGAGGAAAAATCCCAGTGTCAACAAAGACCAAGGAGGCACAAGGTGGCACAGAATCACCTTCTAAGGATGTCAAAGAAGAGAAGATCATTGAGCATTCTACACCACCCAGCCGGCCCACCTCGCTTCCATCGGTCAGGATTAGGATCTCTTATACCTTGAATCTAATCAAATTAAAAACAAGTGATTAGTGTGCTAGAAAGATCCTAAAATTAAATCTACGGTAGGCAAAGTTGAAAAAACTACCAAATGACAGCTATATATTAAATGTATCTGACCAAAAAAATCATACACCCTGCATAGCCAAAACACATTTACATACACAGTTAGTGCACGCAGGTAGATAGGTAGACAGCCACAAGCCCTGGATTTTTATCATTTTTTTAGTGTATTTAGAGTGTTTCATTTGATTGCTCTGTATGTATAGAGAATTTCTACAAATATAACAACAAAGCTTCTGAAATAAATCGCCTACCCCAGCTTCAATGTACTTTGCTCTCCTTTTCAGCTATTATTTTGTAGGTGTCATTCTTTCCTGCACCTTCCTTCTTTAACTTAACCGTTCAAACATAGGTACTGCTACAGCCCTGCTTAGTTCATGGTTATAGCTAGTATTCTTACAGGATACCGACTGGTTGAGTCCATTCAGAGCATATTTAATTTGAAGCTCTCAATAAAAAACCAAAGGATGGGTCCAGTGGAGGTTTAGTTGTACAAACATTGTTATATTTTAATGTTAAATATCTCTGGAAATTGAATCCGTTTTCTGGGCACACAGTGATAAGTCTCTGAAGACTGGACTGAAACACCTCATTCTGTTGTTGTACATACATGCACGTGTATGTGGGTTTAGTTATTTACTTTACATTCCTGTCCTCCTCTTACAGCAGTTAGTTTAAACACTAGAAATTGGTCAAATACCTACTATGTGACAAGATGCGTTTTACTCTCTTGCAGGGCTTTTGGCAAGTTTATCTGATTATTGCAATTAAGATTGAAGTCTATTTTTTTATAAATAGATCTCATGCACTACATAGGCCTCTTGATCTCAGGATCATTTGGTTCATTATTCAACTTGAAAACCATCTGCGACTCTTACAGGAGCTCCAGAAGCCAGAAGAAAGCTTTGGGAAGACTGAAAACAAGTCAGTAGCTCCTCCAGAGGAAGAGAAGTCAAATGCTGCAGCTCAACAAACACCACCTGCAGGTCTGAACAGCATGCTGCTATGCTGACCCTTTGTGTTTGCTAATAGACTTGTATCATTACCAGTCACGGGCTATCGTCATTTGACCCTGAAACGTTTGGAAAACGTAGTATAAAAATGTATTTGAGTAAATGTAAAGGGAAAGTGTCTTTACCTTTCTGGATTTTTTGTATGGTTTAACAGCAGTGATAAACTGTGTTTTCAGAAGCCAAACAAGAAAAAACTGAACTATCTGGTCAAAACATCTCCAGCCTTGTCCAGTCAGGGGTAAGCACACAGCAGAGTCAGGCTGTAACTTTACAGGTGAGGCTGCTAATCAAGCAAATATCAACTTTTGTCATCAAACATATCCGAAGAAATGATCGGTCAGCCATCCAACGGATAATCTTTGAATTTGCCTGCAGGCAAGTATTCCCAGTTCTCAGGAGCCGTCACAGATAAGAGATAATGTACCAAGCTTAGCTGCACCAGGAACATCTGGATGTCACACATCAAAGGAAACAACAGCAGGTAAGTGAACTTGTCACTTCCAAATACCAAGCCAGCAGCTTCTTTTCCATACATCTCCTTGTTTTCTGAGTTTGATTAGCATTTCCTCCTTGCTGGCTTTTTCCCTTTTGCCTTTCAGCCTCTCACTCTTTCTGTTTTATTGTATAGCAAGATGTTTGAATCAGAGTTAAAGGGGCCTTCAATAATGTGTGACTATTATTAAACTATTTTGGCATCCAGCACAGAGTACCTTCACTTTTCCTATCTACTCAACTGACAATGATCGCTAATTGGCTCTTACACTAAATTCCACTAAAGTCACAATGTTGACTAGTGCTTAAGTTAATTAGACCTGAGATCCAACAAAAGCACGTATAACAGAGGTAAACTATTACCTTTCTAGATAGTGTAATAAAAGCCCTGCTTTGTTGTTGTTTCCTTTCTGTTTTTATTCTGACGTTTTGTCTGTCAAGTTAGGGTAAGTTTTTACTGAATCTGAATTACAACCTCTTTAAAGACAAAAGATTGTTTTTCCAGTTACAATATATTTAGCCTACATTACCACTGGAGCAGAACTATTAAAGCATTCCCCAATTCTCTTCGATGTCCTTACCAACTCCTGATTTTAACATCTGTCTATCCCTTATCACTCTTCTCCCTCCTTTCCTTCCCTCATTCCCTCCTTTCCTTCCACCCACATATTTTTTTATTTCGCTATAGAGTTTGCAAACAGTGTCAGGTCTCCGCTGGCAACCAGCAACCCTAAGTTACGCTGGGACTTCTTCGCTCCGCCAGGTAAACCTCTTCATTCATCGGTGGAGCTTATGTTTCTGTCCCCAGGTGCTGAATGCACAGGATTTCCATGCTGTTTCTTAATAATAAGAAGCATAACAGCCTTTCAGTCCCATGTCTTCTTTTTCACTCATTTCCAGAGTTATGTGGATGATCAGTGAAGTGCTCTCTTTCAGTTTTAAATGTGTTCTGAAGTTTTTCATTTATTCTGCATCTATGTACAATGGAAGAAATGCAGAGTTGCTTCAGTGTGTTTGTTATTGTTAAGGAGTGTACATTTTGATTAATGTTTCTACCAGCATACTGATTATAATGAACATATGACAATTAATAAAAATTATCATGGGTGGCCTACGTTATAAATGATCAGTTGCCTCAGTGTGCTTTAAATTGCTAGCTTTTCAAACTTCAAAATTATAATAATAATAGTTTTATTTGTATTGCACTTTTCAATATAGGTTACAAATTCCTATCACACATTAGGTCTTTTTTAACAGCTGGACCAGAGTGATTTTGAAAAGGTTTTGATTTATAGCAGAACAAAACAAAAACATAGACAAATTAAAAGCTGGAGGGCAAGAAAGAAAACTACTTATTGGTTAACTTAAGCTGTAATAAGTTGCTGTTGGTGGACTAGTTTTCTGTCACTGGTCTCGCTCTTTGTTTTATTTCATCAGCATCTTCACTCTTTGCCTCATCAATAGTCAGATCAACTGTATCCATAATGTTTGTTTAAATTTTATTTTAACATGTGTTCCTTCTCACATTTTCTCTACAGAGGAGGCGGAGAAGGATTGCCGTGGAAAGGTGAGTAAAAGATATCATCTGGCTGCATAATATTTTTTTGTCAGAATCTGAACAACCCTTTTATCGCTTCTCATCTGGCTTAATATCTCCTGGGTTACAGTAGTTCAGTTAAACAGACTGCATGCACACAGAGATAAAACTGAAGTCAAATGCTGAAAATGTGATAAAATTCAGGAAAGTCTACAGGTAAGATAAATGAAAAATCAGCACAGTTATAAAAGGTTTTTCATTTAAATAGAAACAATCTAAAAGAAAAAAAATTTTAAGATTCTGCCCGCATTGTTTCATTCAGAAACATCCAGTATATTAACTATAAAGATGGTCGTATCTCACAATCCCAAGTGGTTTTTAAGCAATATTTCATCATCATTTTCTGAGATCAAGAACTAGTTTTTAGAACAGTTTTATGAACTCATTGTTATACTGCAAGTACTACACATCATAGCACACAGGGCTGTTCATGTAGCATGCCAGATGAGGATGCTGTAGAAAACGGCTGAGACTGCTTTTGTTTTCCTTTGAGCTCATCTGTCTCTTTCTCTGTCTTCTTTCTCCTTAGTAGGAGTCCTTTGGCTAGCATTGGAGTAGTGCTGTTGTGGTAGATCAACTATTTCTGTCTCTTCCCTTCCCTTCTTCTTTTCCTGTGGTGGATGTGTGTGCACACTGGTGTTGATGGGGGTGGTTGCGTGTGTGTCGGGGACATATCAATCTATTGGTCTGTCATTGGTTTCATGGTTGGGTGAGTGTGTGTGTGTGGGGGTTTGTGTTTGAATGGTGGTTGTTTTGTGGGTGTGACTGTGTGCATGAATATTTGTGCGCCATGTGTGTATTTGTGCATGTTGATGTTTGTGTGTGTGCGTGTTGGGGTCTATCAGGTGTCGGTCCCGGTGTTGCCCCAGGCCAGGCGGGGTGACCGCTGGTCTTGGGACCCGGATGAGGAGCGAAAGCGTCAGGAAAGGTGGCAGCAAGAGCAGGAGCGCATGCTGCAGGTACTCAGTATACCTCAAACGGTAAAGCATGGCGCATGAGTCTGCAAGGTTAGGGGTTCAGTTCCTTATAGAGTTTAGTGGGTAGAGAAAGGCACCAGCACTGTGAGGATTAGGTGCAGAAGCAACTGAGTGTACAAACAATTTTTAAGGAATAAAAATGATTGGTTTAGGTAACCCTCAGCCCATGGCTGTGTCAAACTCATTAAAGGGACATGTTTTGACTCTAGAATATTAGAGATGTACCTTTGTTAATGATAAAGAAGTATTAAAATGTTTGCTAGCAAATGCAGTAGTGGATAATCATGTAGCTTAAAAAATAATACAAAGGAAAATATATATTAAAAAGGCTCTCTGCTTCTGTAATTAAAAAACTAATATATATACAGTGGGTACGGAAAGTATTCAGACCCCTTTAAATTTTTCACTCTTTGTTTCATTGCAGCCATTTTCCAAAAATCAAAAAAGTTCATTTTATTTCTCAGTAATGTACACTCAGCACCCCATCTTGACAGAAAAAAACAGAAATGTAGAAATTTTTGCAAATTTATTAAAAAAGAAAAACTGAAATATCACATGGTCATAAGTATTCAGACCCTTTGCTCAGTATTTAGTAGAAGCACCCTTTTGATCTAATACAGCCATGAGTCGTTTTGGGAAAGATGCAACAAGTTTTTCACATCTGGATTTGGGTATCCTCTGCCATTCCTCCTTGCAGATCCTCTCCAGTTCTGTCAGGTTGGATGGTAAACGTTGGTGGACAGCCATTTTCAGGTCTCTCCAG
>NC_060168.1:27920829-27969641 GCF_021292245.1 Micropterus dolomieu | reverse complement strand
CTTAGTCGTGCCACTTTATTGCACACAGGGGCAGGCGGGGTTTTCGGCACGGTTTAGTGGGTATCTCGTTCCCATAGTGTCGTAACCGACGCAGTTCGAGTTCCCTCGAAGGGGAACGTCTCGGGGTACGTATGTAACCCTGGTTCCCCGAGAAGGGGAACGAGACACTGCGTCGGCCCGCCGCACCTCTCTCCCCGCCTGAAGCGCCTGCTTCATAGTTTAAGCTAATGATGAGTGTGTACAGGTGTGCTTTATACTCCTCTGGTTATTCCGTCACACCTTACCGTTCTAGCAACAAACCAATAGGATTGGAGTGATTTCATTCACGTTCAGACCTGCTACGTCTAGAGGCGTTCCCATAGTGTCGTAACCGACGCAGTGTCTCGTTCCCCTTCTCGGGGAACCAGGGTTACATACGTAACACGAGACGTTCTCAAATGAAACAAACCAATTTTAATTGAAGTGTCTGAACTCATTCACTGCTTTTAGGTTGATAACTAATTTGCACACAGTATAATACAACAAATCAAATGATACAGGGACACAAAAGATGCATTTCATTGCAGGTGTTTGCCATTGTTTTTTTCTTTGTTTTGTTTTTTTATAACCTGTCCCGTCCATCAGCCTGGTATACCCTATGAGGAGCAGGATACCATGTTGTGCCAGACAGATCTTGCTTTAACAAGAGAGTTTTAATTATGTATTAATTTGTCACTGGGCCAGACAGGGGGGCAGAAATGGGGAAGGGGGCACATACACCGCACACACAGACGCCACAGAGAAAAGACAGCACCTGCAAGAGAACAGGGATGGAGGGTGTGGACAACAAGAAACAACAGAGGAAAACACCAATTGCAGAAAGCTGTAGATGAGGTGTTGACTGACTATGATATTCTATAAAAGCCCAATATCAGTGTGACATGCAGGTAATCCAATATATGTATCACTTTATGTATATTTAGGGGCGGCTGTGGATCAGGGGTTAGAGCGGGTTCTGCCAGTGTATGAATGTCAGTTTCTGTTTGAGCACTTAGGCTCAGTATATGAATGTGTTTGACTAGTGAATGCAGATGTAGTGTAAAAGCGCTTTGAGTGGTCGAAAAGACTAGAAAGGCGCTATACAAAAACGGAGCATTTACATTTGCATTTATATATCATAAACACATAAGCATATATCAAAATCAAATGTAAAACATAAGCAAAGAGGCACATAGAAGCACAAAGCTATTACTAACCTACAAAGAAACAATGTTTTTTAAATGTATTCAAAATGTTTTTGTGTTCCTCTCTTCCCACAGGCGTACAGAGGCAGTGTGAGACCTTTCGTCAACTTCAACGCCAAACATGATGCTGAAGTCCTTCATAAAGCCATGAAAGGAATCGGTCAGTTTTCTTTGGAGGAATATCTTATGCCTCTGTTGTTTGACCCCAATATTCCTCACTCGTGTGATCTTTTTTTAATTGCAGAGATATAAAATGGGAAAGTGCAACAGAAATGTCCCTCTGCAGTCATTACTGTAAATCAATGGGCCCAATGACAATCACCAAATTCAAGGTGTACTACAGGTGCACATGGTGTAATAATTAACACTAATACTATCCTACTTTTCCACTACTTACTACTCTAGCTTCCTGTCAGTGCTCTCACAATAAGAGTAATTATCATCATATCATAGTTAACCTGAACTAATTTAACATTTTGATGCCTCAGAGGAAATAACTTCTAGGAGCTATTGATTGTTAGATCATCATTTTGAATGCTGATCTCCTGCATTAAGGGGTCAACTCTTCGAGTATATTTCAAGCTGTCAGTTATTCTTGATCAGGTCTTCATCCACATTCTAGATGATATGTTTGCTGACATGTTTACGTGAAGCTCACTCCCTGTGTTATTTAATGCTTATTTGACCTGGTCCAGGTACGGATGAAGATGCAATCCTCATGCTTCTGACAGCACGCAGCAACAATCAACGCCAGGAAATTAAGGCAGCGTACAAAAAGGCCTATGGAAAGGTGAGGTGAGCTGCCGGGAACCAAACAGAGAGCTGATGACAAGTTGTCACAGTGATTGATGGTTATAGGTCTTGTCATGGACTGTGTCCTCCTCACTCAATAACATTACCTGGATGATAATTTTTTTTTCATTCTTTAATTGTTTTCTTTGTTTTTTAAGAATGACACTGGCAGTATTCTATATATTTGTTGTTGTCAACAAATCCCACTAAAAGATCAAACAAGGTTTTAGTCCATCTTTGTATGCGTCCCTACTTCTCCAGTCTGTCTGTGGCATTCACCCCCTACCACATTTATTAAAACTGAAGACATCCTTAAAAAGAGGTAATTACATTTTTTTAAAAGCTAAAAAAAAATCCCATATAAGCTGGGCACCATACTTTTGCCCTAACATTACTCAAAAAGGAGTAAACTGTGCTTTGTGGGAACTATTTTCGGCTGTGGCTTTATACGCAAATTCAATTTGAGAGGCCTTGAGATTCCTAATATGATATGAGAAAGAAATCATTTCTGCTACTCAAAATGTGTTCATTCTTTTAGGCATTCCTCTAATCTTTACATTCTTTGTGACACTAGATCGTTTTAGGTGTTTCTAGCCTTTTCAAAATTATTCAAACAAAACAGAAAAAAAGAATTACTTTTTGGTTAAACTTGTCACATCAGGGAGACAAGTGAAAATGATTATGCAATACTTGCTTTTTATGTTCAACAACAAAGCTATCTGGCACAGAGGAAAAGATACATCAGGCTTTTTATAAAGACAATCACCAGACTTATCCTCTAATGCAAAACCAGGAATCATCGTGACTCATACACAATTAATGGACAACTTCGCTCTAAAACATAATGTACAATATAAGAATTGGAGATTTATATAAACTTTACATTTACTCAAGTAATATACTTAAGTACATTTTTAGCTATTTTATATAAATAATAAATCAGTCACAGGGACCATTTTTCTGCAGAATGAGTATTTAAACTTTCAATACTTTGACATTTTTCTGAAACTACTTCTGTGCTTCTGCTTAAGCTTGATGTTTGCTTGTATAATACTATTTTCTACAATGTTGTATTACTACTTAAGTAAAGGATCTGACTTTTCCCACCACTGACTGCCTCAGCTACATTTATGTTTAATAGCACAAATTGTCAGTCAGTCAATCTAAAATCTAAATTTTTTCTGTCATTAAGACTCAAGCAGCAGGAGTTGACATTTTGTACTAACTTTTAAAAGTCATACAAGGAAAAATAATCCTAGAAGAGGTAGAAAGACCAATTTCCTCCATTCTCCAAGGACCAGAATTCAGTTCAGTTTGTTATACAAGACCTTGGCATTTTACACTATCCTGCTCTTGCTGTTCTTTCACACTGTCAAGTTATATTAAGACCACCTGTGGATTAAAAGCAACAATTTTGCTCTCTGTGCAGCTTATTGAAACACATGTAGGCCTAATTGCTGTCTTTGGTATAAGTGGATGAGGCAGTTTGAGGGAAAAAAGGTACAAAAGAAAATCCCAAAGTAGCTCCTATCAGTGTTTTATCAAAATTAGCCAACAAAAGAGGCTATTTGCTATCACGTTTTCAGTTCACTTCTATTACATATTATAAAATGTAATGACTGTAAGAGACTCTGCCTTAAACTACTCAGTCAAGTCTTATAAGTCATATCTCTTGATAGTTCAGTTCATGCTCTTGTTTATCTGGAGCCAATTTCTACAACTTACAGTTTGTCATTTCTGCTCTGTAATGCACCGTTAACAGAACTTTTATGGCAATTAAATTTTATTGTCTTTTAACAGAACTGAAAATGGAAACTGATTGTCATGTGAAAAGAGAGATGGATTATGTAATCTAGAAATAAGGGGATTTTCTGTTAGAGGTCTCATATACGGAGCTGTTAAAGAGATTCATGTTTGAGTTGTCTGTATACAGAAGAAGAGCATTGGCCAAACACAGTATATTATAGGATCCCTTGGGTGTTCTATATATAACAACACACACACACACACACACACACACACTGAAATAACAAAGATATGTGCTATTATTATAATGTGATTCATACCATACAGAAATCAATTTAGATGAAGCCAAAATATGTGCTATTACTCACTCTTTCCACTGATTCTATTCAGCTCTTGCTCTGAGCGATGCCCAAAAATGTGCTTCATTGCATACAGAAATCAATTTTGAGTAACATGTGGTGTTTTATTAACTTGTTGTTATGTAAAGAAATGCTGCAAAGTAAATGTACTTTTTCTTTTCTGCAGGTACCTTTTTCATGATTATCCTCATTCCTTTGAAAAGCAATGCAGGAAACTGTTACTTATGTGCTCATCTCTTTGACACAAGGAACTTGAATGATCTCTTAATGCACTGCGTGCACAATTATTAGGCAAATTTAATTCCTCAGGATTCACTTTATCGTTGAACAAACACAATGCTCTCAGTCAATCTAAAATATAACTAAACTTCATACCAGAATGTTTAACTGAAGAAAAGTACGTTTTGTCTTGCTCAGGAGAATATATTTATAAGTGTGCAGAATTATTAGGCAACTAAATGACCAAAATCATTTCTATCAAATTACTTGTTTATTCTCAATTTTCGGAGTAAGTGTAAAAACACAAACTGACAATTAAATACAATTTTTGGCCTTTCATAGATATTTAGTAACCAATGTTGTCACTCTTCCATGGACTCAGTTTGTCGTCCCAGAACTGCGTCGGTGATGACAATATGGGAACGCCTCTCGGCGTGGCAGGGCTGAACTATGAATGAAACTACTCCAATCCTATTGGTGTTACTAGAACGGTAGTGTGTGACGGCGTAACCGGAGGGGGTATATAAGCACGCCGGCACATAGGACACATTAGCTTCTTTCTATTCAGCAGGCACTCTGGCTATGTTTGGAAGCTCCATTATCCTACCTGACATCGAGACGAAGCCGCAGATCATGTCGAAGCAATTCCGACAGTGTGTCTTTCCATGTGAGCATTTCATCACGGAGGGTGATACCCATGGGATGTGCGTCTCATGCTTGGGGATGTCGCATGCTCAGGCGGCTCTCGAGGGGGCTGCCTGCGACCATTGCGAGGCCCTGCCCCTGAGGTTGCTGAGGTCTCGAGCGGCTCTTTTCCTAGAGGATGGTCGGATGCGCTCCCCCCGTGGCACAGGCCCCGCGGTCGCTGAGGCGTCGCGGCGGCTCCAATCCTGGGGATCACAATGCGAGATCACCGAGGGTGCCGGAACGGCTGAGGCCTTTTTCCGGTCCTAGTCCGCGGAATCCTCCTCCCCTCGTCCTGATCGGGAGCCCGTTTCTCGGTTTCTCCCACTCGAGGGGTGAGTCTGGAGAGGCTGACACGATCTGGCTCTGAGGAGCTAGATGTGCTTAGCATGGAGAATGACTTCGGGGAAACGGAACGTCATCAGCCCTCGCCAGGATACGAGGAGTTGTTAGAAGTGGTGACGCGGGCCGTGGCCAAGCTGCACATTGATTGGCCACAGGCGGTGCAGCAGCCATCTGTGGGCAGCAAACTAGACGAGCGGTTTCTGCAACACCGCAACAACGAGTTGTGTAGATCGTGGAACAAACCCTTCTCTGCGCGGCTGTCTACGTCCCCCCGGCTGGACTACGGCAACGTGACAGAAATCAGACAGCACAGCTACGGAGCAATGCCACGAGTGGAGGAGGCACTGGCTAGCTACCTCTCTCCCAACCTCGCCTCATCCCTCCGGACGCTGGCGCTTCCCACCAAGCCGTGTCGGATGACGTCCGATTTGGTGGGCAAGGCCTACATGGCAGCGGGTTGAGCTGGTGCCAGCCTGCACACGATGGCTGTCTTGCAGGCATACCAGGCCGATCTCCTTCGGGACTGTGACGTAGGGGGAAGTTCCCTCTGAGGAGGACCTGACGGCGCTCCGTAGAGCGATGAACTTGACTCTCTGTGTGACCAAGGAAACAGCCCATTCCAACGGCCAATCCATGGCGGCTTTGGTGGCTATGGAGCTCCATCTGTGGCTCAACCTATCGGGCATCCAGGGGAAGGAGAGGGCTTTTCTCCTGGATGCGCCCCTCTCACCTTCTGGCCTGTTTGGGGAAGCAGTGGATGCTGTCGTCAACAGGTTCCAGCACGCCAAAACTGGGAGATATCTCCCCCGCCGGTCAGACTCCAGGACTGCGAAGTTCGCGGAAGCTTGGCGAAGCCTCGTGAACATTTCCCCGTGGGTCCTGTGCACAGTAGTAGATGGCTACAGGCTGCAGTTCTGGGTTCGCCCCCCCCCCCCCAGATTCTGCGGGATGGTCGGGACTACAGTACACGCAGAACAGAGCCAGGTGTTGGGACAGGAAGTCTGCTCTCTGCTGAAGAAAGGGGCCATAGAACTAATTTACCTGCCGGTCAGAGAAGCCGGCTTCTACAGCCGATACTTCCTGGTTCCCAAGAAGGACGGAGGATTGCGTCCGATTTTGGATCTGCGTTCCCTGAACCAATCTCTGAGGAGATTCAGGTTCAGGATGCTTACCATCACAGCCATCATCAGTCACATCCAATCCAAAAGAGGATTGGTTTGTCACGATAGATCCGCATCCATCCGTCCCTCTCACAGGAATTTCCTGAGGTTCGCCTTCGGGGGCACGGCTTACCAGTATCGGGTTCTTCCGTTCGGCCTAGCACTATCTCCCCGCACGTTCACCAAATGCATGGATGCAGCTCTGGCTCCGTTGAGGCTCCAGGGCATCCGCATACTGAACTACATCGACGACTGGCTCGTCCTGGCCCAGTCTTGAGAGTTAGCGGTTTGGCATCGAGATGTCGTCCTCGCCCACGTTCAGTGTTTGGGGCTGCGGCTCAACGCGAAGAAGAGCGTGCTGACACCTGCCCAACGGACTGCGTTCCTAGGGGTGGTGTGGGACTCAACGATGATGCGGGCCCACCTGTCTCCGGCACGCATCGAGTCCATTTTGTCCTCAGTGACCAGAGTGCAGTTAGGCCGCGCCATCACTGTAAAACACTTTCAGAGGGTGTTGGGTCTCCTGGCAGCAGCGTCCAGTATAATACCTTCCAGACTACTGCACATGAGAGCCCTAAAATCCAAGGGATTCTCCTCGAGGGGAAATCCGCTCCATCTGATACGGGTTACGAGCAGGTGCCTTCGTTCCCTGTCTGTATGGAGGAAATCTTAAAATATTGAAATATTTCAACAGACACCTCACTCACAGGATGGGGCGTGGTCATGGACGGCCGCTTCGCGAGAGGCTACTGGGAGGAGCATCATTTCTCTTGGCACATAAATTGCCTGGAAATGTTGGCGGTTTTCAGAGCTCTGAGGAGTTTTCTGCCCACCCTCCGCAGTCGCCACATCCTTGTCAGAACCGACAATGGCAGTGGTTCTCGAAGCGCTGGCTGAGGCCCCCTTCAAACCCCTGGAGTCGGCTGAGGCCAAGCACCTGATGCTTAAGATGACCTCGCTATCACCTCTCTGAGGAGGGTGGGGGATCTCCAGGCACTTTCGGTGTCTCCCCGATGCCTGGAGTTTGCCCCGGGGAGGGTCAGGGCCATCCTGCACCCTTGTCCAGGTTATGTCCCTAAGGTTACGGCGAGACTGGCAGGGTCCACGGTGCTGCAGGCGTTTCATCCCCCACCTCATGTGACAGCGCAGGACGGGAGACTTAATCTGCTCTGCCCTGTCAGAGCACTGAGTATTTAAACTCTGAGGTCTTCCCAGTGGAGGAAAGCAGACCAGTTGCTGGTGTGTTTTGGGTCCCCCAAGGCTGGGCTCCCCGCTTCTAAACACACCATCAGCAACTGGATCGTTCAGACTATTTCCCTGGCCAGGTGCGCGGTTTGCCTTCACCTATGGCCGTAAGGGCGCACTCTACTCGAGGCATGGCGGCTTCTAGGGCCCTCCTCGCAGGGGCGTCACTCCAGGATTTGTGTGACGTGGCTGGCTGGACCACCCCTCACACTTTTATCCGGTTTTACAGTCTGGACCTGCCTTCTGCACCCGGCACCCGTGCGCTCTCCTCCTAGTCGTGCCGTCAGGTTCTGCACTCTGGGGGCAGGCGGGGTTTCGGAGCGGCCTAAGTGGGTATCTCGTTCCCATAGTGTCATTACCGACGCAGTTCGAGTTCCCTCGAAGGGGAACAAGGGTTACATACGTAACCCGAGATGTTTCTTGATCAACTTTCGCTGAAGCAGCAACCACTGCCTCTCAAATGCTGTTCAAAGAGGTGCATTTTCTTCCCAGACTGTGAGTCTGACATTTGAGAAAGTACCACAAGTTCTCAATAGGATTCACGTCAGGTGAGGAAAGGCCAGGTCACTATTTGGGGCCCTTGCTGGCTAGCCAAGCAGTGGAGTACTTGAATGCATTTGATGAATTATTGCCCTGCATAAAGATCATGGCCTTCTTGAAAACTGAGGGCTTCTTCCTGTACCATTGCTTGAAGAAAGTATCTTCCAGAAACTGGCAGTAGGTTTGGGAGTTGAGTTTTAGTCCATCTTCTACCTGCATGTTGAAGTGATGACCTGTCAATCAGTGATCCCGCCACGAGCCCATCCATCTGGTCCATCTAGAGTCACTCTGATTTCATCTGTGCATAAAACCTTTGGAAAATCTGTCTTCAGGTGTTTCTTTGCCCAATTTTGACACTTCAAGTTTTGAATCTTATTTTTGACTTTTCAATGTTAGTTAAATCTCTTTTTTGGCCAATTTTACCTGAGGTAAGTAAACTACCTAATAATCATGCACACCTTTTGCCACATCTTCACTCATTACAGAAATATATGTCACCTGAAAATGACTGTCTCCAATGAGCATTCAAGTGTATATGGTTTGGAGTTGGTAAATGTGCATAGAAATAATTATTAATTCAGAATACACACGCCTAATAATTGTGCATGCAGCATACTGTATGTTTGCACTTATTTATAATAATTCCTGGATAATCTACATTTTCTACATTTACCCATTGGTCCATGCTTTTAAAGACTATTACTATGAATGGTGGTGCAAGCAACAGGATAGCACATTTGTTCTGTTTCCTTAATGTTACAGCATTCAAATAATGCAAAATTAAGTTCAATACAAACAGAATTATTATTGTTTGTTGTTCTTCTCGTCACTAATCATCTCTTCCCCACAGGACTTGGTCAGCACATTGAAATCAGAGCTTGGTGGCCTGTTTGAGAACCTGATTGTGAGCTTGATGACACCACCTATCTCATATGATGCTTCCCAACTGCACAAGGCTCTCAAGGTAAGTGATGAAAGTTTCCTAAGATTGCTCCATTTAACCCAGATCACAGGTCTTGAATGAGTTGAAACCCATGAACGATACAGTTTAGTAACTTTTTTGAGGTATTTGTGTAATGATGTTCCAACATTTGATGCTGAAACTGAGCAATCAACTTTTCCATGGCACTCATTTCAGTGTGTAATAACAGGAAAAACATTTGTGAACTCACAACAGTGATTAAGGCTCCCATGCCAGAGAGCCAGCATGTACACTACCATGGGCCCAGCATTGGCCCACAATAAATTGTTGTTTTTAGCTCCCCTGTGATTGACAAGTTGAAATGTCTGCCAGGAGATAGGCATATTGAAAGTGGGCAATAGAGAGCTGAAATTGCACCACTCTTCATAGCCTCTCCTCTGCTAGAGTGTTTCTGTCATCAGTTTTTCTGAAAAGCCAACCAGTTTCTGACCATGTTCTAAGCTAAATGTTTTTCAGCTACTTTACATGATAGCTAAACCAGCACTAATTAATACATTTCACATCAACAATAAATTACTACTTATATTGTGAGAGGTCACTTCTAATGATGAACTCACAGATAATTATCATCCAACTCTGTAGCTCTTCTGAGTGTTTTTAAGTCATTATTTTAGCTTTATGTTTATCTTGAATAGTTCATTCACACATCTTTCATAATACTAATTTCCAGCAGCAAGCTCTGGTAAAAACCACTGAACAGTAGCTGCACACACTGTTTGGAAGATAGACAGAGTTTGTGTTTAGCTGACAAATACAGTGGAGCATTTAGCAGCTAAATAACCAGATATGTTTACTCAGAACTTACAAAAGTGAATATTAGACTTGTATTTCTAATTTGAATGTTAATGTTTCTTTGTTAATATGTTTGCCTTTACAACTTTATAATACAATTAAAAGTCAGGTTGTGGATTTGCCAGGTTGTTGTGAAATTCTTCTATACAAAAGTGGCTTAAAGAATGAAATGACACAGTTTATCATCTGAGGACTTCACCATTTTGGAAAGGATAAAATAATTATTTTGCCAGCAGCCATGTCATCAATAAATAAATAATTACAGAGTAAGTTTATATGTTCACCATCTCTTAGCTTAATTTTATCTGAGATATTTTGCTTTTTACAGAATTTCAGAACCTTCATTTCTATATTGGCAATATAGAAGCAACCAATAGTAATGAGTCCAAATAGTGGCATAACCATTGTGTGTAATTGTCTCTTCTTTTTAGAAGAGAACAAAGATAATGACACAAACCAATTAATTTGATGCACAAAAGATTAATTGTATTATTTTGGAATGAAGCTGTTCAAGGTTATCATTGCAGTTTTTTTTGCCATTGTTGCTTAAGTTTGGATCTTCTTGTAGCAACTGCTATCACTAAGATCAAGTCGAGAATGACCCATGATGTAACTTAATGACATACTGTAATGTACTAAGCATACAGCAATGTACTGAAATGCATTTCACGCTTATTGAAGAAAATAAGCCTACTGTATAAGTGTTGGGTTGTTGCAGAAATGATCAGGTTGAAATTTACATGAGAAACAACCTGCTGGAATCAGATGACCACATGACACAAGCACTCAGTGCATTACTTGTACTCCATAATGAAAACCATCTATCATATGGTGTAATTCTCATAAATTGGTTAACCTTGCCTTTCTCTGTGTATCTGCTTCAAATCTGTTTAGAGATTAAAGGTCCAGTGTGTACGATTTAGGAGGATTCAAATTTGTTAGAATGAGCCCATTAATCTTGTATCTCGTGTCTGGCACAGACCTGGCACGTCGCACATATTTGTTGTTGATTGTTGATCTTTGTTTTTGTATATTTTTACGTTGTCAGTTTATATATTTATATGTACACAATATTCTCTTCCATTGCATTACTTCTGCACGGCAAAGACCCAGAATAATGCACATGTATATATATCTGCAACGTTGTTCTTCCATTCCATATTTATATATTTCTACATTTATTTATGTCGACTGTTTATTTGTCTACGTGTAGCACCTTATCACCATAGCAAATTCCTTGTATGTGTAAAACACTAGTTGGCAATAAAGCTCCTTCTGATTCTGATTCTGATTCTGATTCTGATTTAAAGCTACAGAGGGAGCCGGTAGCCCAGAATGGACAAACCAAACACTGGATCTAGAGTAGACCTTTCATGTTTTTTTGCGAGTTTCATGGCCACTGTAGTGTCTCCTAAAGGTTTTGAAGCGGAGGGTGAGACGAGGGGTATGCAATTGATTGCAATCTGCAACCTCACCGCTAGATGATAAATCCTGCGCACTGGTCCTTTAACGCTGCTTTTCATTAAAGTTTCTGCAGAGATACAATCCTGTCTTATTATCTTTGGTTCCCATTACATATTGAGCCACCTGGGAGGTAGTAACAGAGCAGTAATTAGATTCCTGTTTATCTATTGCATCTAATCTAATGTGGCGCAAATAAATAAGGTAGAAGTAAAGGTATAACAACGGAGCATATCTATAATTTATTGGTGCTGTAGGCTAGATTTACTAGTCAATTTGATTTATTGCTGAGATATTTCATTTATTTACATTTTTTGAACATCATATACTTTCCTCTGTTGCTTTTTATGTTTGCCTGAGGACAGTAGGATTAGACTCCTGGATCCTCTTATAAGATAGAAATGTACGGTTTTTTTCTTTTTATTCTCATTATTCTTTAATCTCATTTACATTTGCATTACCATCGGGAATTAAATGTTAAATCAAAGTTAAGGCAAAGCATTTAAGCCTTGGCCTCAACATTCCCATCACACCACTGCTCCATTTGTTTTGGTATGTCAGAGTCTTTTTGCGGTAAGGTTAATAACAGTGAAGAGAACATAATTAGCTTTAAAGAACGACTGAACTGAACTCATCTGTTCTCTAATTGCATACCTCCTCAGTGTGTTGTACTGACAAATTATACTTCTTATTTTCTTTAATCATTTTTTGTGTGGTAAAAATAACAAAATGGGTTAAAATAACAAAAGCTGCTTTGAGAAGATGCTGCCACACAAATCCATGATGTCTCATATTGATTTCATCCACATATTGTTTTTGGTTCCCAGGGCGCCGGTACTGATGACAACGTGCTGATTGAGATCCTGGCCTCCAGGACCAGCGAAGAGATTAAAGATATCATCAAAGTGTACAAGAAAGGTGACTTACTCAGCTGTGAAATAGAGAGACAAAAAACAGAAAAACATGTTTACTGTTACTGTTATTGGTTAGTTGGCTTCTTTTTGCTTTAAGGTGAGAAGGTTCAATGTGACCAACGTACATGTTAAATACATATTTCAGTATTGTGAAGAGTGTAAAGAGCAACTGAACACCAATATTTCTTTTTTATCTCCAGTCATTTAACGTATTACTTTGTTGCAGTGACATAAAAGTGTACTCCAGTACACTGTGACATCATTGTTGGGTGTAGTTACAGGTGCAAAACACTTTCAGAGAAAAAAAACACTGCTTTTCAGCCTACTAAGTTATTCTTTAACTCTAACATCGACCATATGAAAAATTTTGTGCCATCACTATCAAAATAATCACGCTGTCTAATGAACATCACGGAACAAAATGGATACCTAAATAGAGTTGTTCACTTATGCTAAATCAAGTGTATTTCTACAATGTTTCCATGGATTAAAGATTCAGTGTGTAATATTTCGAAGGATCTATTGCAATATGCAATATAGTTTCCAGAACTATGCTTTCAGTGGTGTATAAAACCTTACATAATGTTAACCGTTAAGTTTTTATTACCTTACATGAGACATTTCTATCTACATACCTCTCACATCGACGTCGCCATGTTGTGCTGCCATGTTTCTACAGTAGAAACGGACAAAAGTCGCTGCAGAGTGCGTTTCGTCACTATGTTGAATTCATACAAAGAAGAAAAAGAAGAAGTAGTATCGTCAGTAGTAGTTGTTGACTGGTTTATTTGAAGTAAGAAGAGAAGTGAAATTTGGACTAATGGAGGCCCACACGTTTCGTTTAGCACGAGAGCCGACAGAAAGTGTCAGCCACCGTTGCTTCTCCTGTACGCTTGGAAACGGAGAGTGACTTATGGTGCCTTCATGTGGTGTCGGTATAATCAGAATATTTTTTTCCTCCTTAAATCTTCTTTGCAAAAAGAGAAATAAAGTGTACATGAATATAAAGAAGTGCTTAAGTTTGGATCTTCTGGTGAGTTTTGACTGATTAATAATTATTTTGACACATTTCGACAACTAGCTGAACTGTAAATATGACAATCTTGCATAAAAGCTTGACACAAAATTAAAGTTTTTCATGCAGATTTCTAGTATCAATGGTATTTTCTCCAGTGAATAGATTCAAATGTGTCGCTGCAAGAATATCTCTAACATACCAGCTTCAAATTGCCATGAACCACAATGGAAAATAGTATGAGACAACAATAGAGGGCCAAAGGCAAAGAAGCCAGTTTATTTGATCAGGTCAGAAGAGACGTCCATGCTGTCCTTTAGCTGACTAATCTAATCTCTGCTGTCGGAGATCCTCCCGCAAAACAGAGGACTGCCCACGAGAGTTGATTGCAACAATTAGAGTCAGGAAGTGTAAGCAATCTTCTGCCCCTCTTCTCCTCTTTCTTCCAGAGTTCAACGGCAAGCTGGAGAAAGATATCTGCGGTGACACCACAGGGCACTATCAGAAACTACTGGTGATCCTCCTGCAGGTAGAAAGGAGGGCTGCTGGAATGACTTATGTTTCCTTTCATGATAATGAGAGTCTTTGGAGATGCCATTACAAAGACATGAGAAGTTTAGGTGAGGGTTGGGGAAGGGGAGCGTGATGACACAATACACTACGGTTGGTTTCTTGAATGTGTTTGAATTACAGACAGAAGTTTCATCTTCATGGGTTACCTGGGTTGAGAGAGGCTCACAGTGTTCCTATCCACACTGACCTACATTTTCATTCTGTTTGGGAACCTGTCTGTCTTTCTACATGTCTGTCTTTCTGTCTGGTTGATCGTTTGTGCGACTGAGAAGGGCGACAGGGAGGAGGGAGTAGACGAGGGAAAGATCGAGAAAGACGCTAAGGTAAGAAGAACATGAGAAAAATACGGTAAGATTTGGCCTTTTGCTTTAAACATCTTTTGTGGATGTTAGACAATTTCTTGCAATTTCAAAAACCAACCTAAAAGGTCACATTTATTCACAAGGGATCCCTTTTTCATCAGCAATCCCTGTTACCAAGAAGACAAATAATATATTGCTATTTGTCCCCTAATCCATCCCTGGTGTCACTTTTACCAGACATGCCAGTGATGCCACCGAACACTTCTGAAAAACCCTTAATTATGCTCAAAGCCAACATTTTATATGTCTAGTGCCAACGTTTTTAAAATGCTGACTTTCGACAATATGTGCTCATGGCTGCTCTGGTATAGTGCTTATGGTAAAGAAAACATGGACTATTTCTTGGCTTGATGTAGTAACTTCCTGTAGTCTCCACTGACTGCATTGCAAGAAATTATCTGGCACATACTGTAACTCCTGTTAATAAAGTTGTTTGTAAACTTTGATGTTTGTACAGATAAAATTAGCTTTTGAGGTACAGGTAGGCAGATTTTGTTACCTTTGGACAGAACCAGGCTAGCATGTTTCCCCGTCTCCCTCCAGACAAATTAATACACATATTTCCCAAAATTTCCTTTTAGGGTTGGGGAAAGATCGCGATTACGGTTAATAGAAATGCAAATCTGACTGGAGGGGCTATAGGCCACTCTACTTCCTGCGTTGCTACTGAATATTTGCAGAATCATCCAATAAAGATGTAATTCCAAGGGATTAAAACTGAGAATAAAAGCCATTTAGCCTTTAATATGTGTAATTAGGTCATCTTTAAAATGATAAACTGTGAGAACAGCACCCCCTTCCTGTTTTGTGCTATAAAGTATTCAAACATCTGGTGGCTAGAGATGCTTTGAAGTAGCTGTGGATAGTGGTTTCATTGTTCACAATAACTACATTAATGTATAATCTTGAAATTGGATAGATGCAACATAGAGCAGATTAAAAAAATTTAAACTAAAGAAAAATCCTACACAACAGGTAGATGACCGTTCATATTTCATATTTAACTTAATTTCACTACCTTCTTTCAAATGTCAACATATTAAATACATGATCATATTTCTGTGGCTGCTCTCAAAAGTACAGGAAAGCTAAAGGCCAAGGCTTAAGAATAGTCAATAGAAAAAAATTAATTAAAGGATACAAACCTCAGGGAATGGAGAATCTTGTTTCCTGTAAACCATTATTGATTTTTTCGTTATTATTTCTGTATTTGATTAATTTTTATTAATCTGACAATGAGATGAGATAATGAGAGACAAAAACATGTACCATAGAAGTAAAAGGGAAAGAACCTCAAATCCAGAATTCCAAAGACAAATCAAGAAAAACTAAACTTTTTCATGCAGTTTTGGCACAGTACAGGGTCCTTCATCATTGCTGTCATTTCTCCTTTGCCCATGTGTTCCAATAAATCATGTCTACACAAGGTTGTAAATGTACAAGTGTGTGTGTGCCACTGCAGGACTTGCACGCCGCTGGTGAGGGCAAGTTTGGCACAGATGAGGAAACATTCATCACAATTCTTGGCAACAGGAGCGCAGAGCATCTCAGAAAAGGTGAGTTTGTGAGAGTTTGTTTGTGCCAGCATGTTTGTATGTTGTGATGTGTGTGTCTCCTGCTGATGAAAGCAACATAAAATGTTGTTAACAACATAACATAACTGCCCATTCATGTTTTACTTCATTCTTTCACCTAAATAATTAATTAAAAAAGTCAGTTACTGTTTAAATAAATGTTAGATTGAGCTGTATGAGTGATACTTGGTATAGTTGTTGCTGACAAATACACCAAGAAGAACCCTAAATTTCAGTAATTTAAAAAAAAAGAAATGCAGAAATATTGTAAAAAGTTATTGTAAGAAGTACAAGAAATCATCAGTGTTTAAGAAGTGAGGTTGAAATGTGCAGGAGAGACTGAAACAATACAAACCTTAGACACACAATGTGAGAACGTGACAAAAAAGTAGAGAGCACGAGAGTTTGTAGAATTTATTAAAGGTATGATAAACAACAACCACAAGCTCAGTCCTGAGGGCAAAAATTGCTCACTGCAAAGAGAGGTCAGAGAGGAAAATGGCAAGACTTGTTTTTGTTTGGTCACTCAGATCCCACCTGAATGCACAACTCACTGAAAAATTTAAGTGAATGGACTCAAGTAGCAAAAAAGCAGCAAAAAACAAGTCAGTCACTGAAAGGGAACGTTACAACCAACAAGAGTCAGCAATGAGTAGCCATTAGAGGAACTTCATATTAAAGTACTTTTACATCAACAAGCCCTCATACCTAAATGACAAAATTGCTTGCCTTCAAATTTACCTTTAACATCATTCCAAAAATCACACATATATGTGTTTTCTGATGAAGCATTTCTATTGTAACATTTATGCAACTGGATGTCACCATCTGCCTCCTCACGCCTTCTCTCCAGCAACATTTTTGTTTCCCCAGGCTTTATTGTCTTTTTCTGTCCACCCACCAGGTGGCTTTGGACTTTCCCTCCTTTTCCAGTCACCTGACTGCCCCGCTCATCATACATCTTCAGCTCTGCAATTAACTGGCCTGCCCCTCCCGCCTCCTCACCTGCATCTTATTAATCAGCCACTCTCTACATACACCTGATCTTTTGTTCCTGTGACAGTTTGTCCTAGTTGTTATCTTTCTGTCTTGCGTTGTGTTTTTAGCTTTAGAGCTTCTGTCACCTGGACCCAAACCTGACAGTCAGTTTTACCTTTAAGCTATTCTCATCAATAAACCACTGAAGTCATCCTGCTACCTTCTTCATCTGTGTTTGGGTGTAGTCTTGCATTTCGTGAGGACTGCGATTAGTCAGGCAGAGAATAAAATAAAATGCAATACATCGACAATAAAAAAGACAAATCTGTTCAATACCCCCTCCCCCACCCCAGTTTTTGCAATTTGGGGTTCAGCAGGTTAACCCAAGACACCCTGTGATCAGTGGACAACCCTCTCTACATTCTGAGCCATTCTGGTTCTATTTGCAGTTTAATCTATCAAATATGTGTCTGATCATCAAGTAGTAAAGTTTATTGTGGTGTTTTTGCTTTTGATTGTTAATGGTGTACTTAATAAATTGAATTGGGTGCAATATTACAGATGAATACATAGAGAATCACTCTCATGCAGAATGGAAAGAAAAAAATAAGCTCTGAAAAAGTCATGTTAGTCTTCAGTTCAATTAATGTAAGTTGCACTGAAGTCAAAATGGTCCAGCCTTTTAAACACTAGATAAGGTTTATTCCACTCTTAAGAGAACATTAAAATCACTGTGGTTGTTTTGTTCTCATTAGTGTTTGATGCCTACAAGAAGCTCTCTGGCTCTGACATAGAGGACAGCATTGAAGGAGAGACCACTGGGAATTTGGAGAACTTACTGCTAGCAGTTGGTAAGACCTGTGATTTATCAGGATGATACTTTAATGATCATAAACAGAATAGAAACTGAAGCCAACACAATGTCACATTAACATGAAGAAAATGCAATTTTACACAGAAACTTGTCAATGCCTCATTTTTTTTCTCCACAGTCAAATGTGCCAGGAGTGTTCCAGATTTTTTTGCTGAACTCCTGTATAAATCTATGAGGGTAGGTATCTGTGTCCCACAGTACTGCACGGAAGCTCTTCATATCTCACCACATGTGGTTTTAGTTAGTGGTTAATAGTGTTTTTGTAGGATTTTATTCCAAAAGAGACTTCAAATCCACTGGGAGAAAAAGCACTTTCAAAAAGGATTTCTAACAGAAAGATCAAATATATTGTGGGACTGATGCCATGCACTCACTTTGGGTCCTTAGAGGAAGAGTTTGACACTACTGGAAATACACTTATTTGCTTTCTTGCAGGGAGTCTCTGCTGGTTGCCTGATAACTCTTCGCCAAGAAATAGTTGCATCACATAGCCCTGATAAAAACATAACTGCTTGTTTTTACAGTTTGGCGGCTTTTTGTGGCAGGTGTGTATGTTTTTTTTTAATCTGGACAAAGCCAATCTAGCTGTTTTCCCCTGTTTCTGAACTATTGCTTTAAAGAACCACACCAGTAATTGTGCGTGTTTTGGAAATCAGATACACTTTAACTAACCATACTGTAATCAGTACTGTTTTCAAATTGATTTTATTAACTTCAATATGAAAAAATACCAAAACTACATTATTGGTTTGTGGTAATGCAGTTAATAGGAACAGTCCAAAACCTTTGGGAGAAACTTTTGCGGAGAGTTAGATAAGAAGATCAGTGCAGTGTTGTGTCTGTGATAAATATGAAGCTGTGGCCAGCAGCCAGTTAGCTTATTTAACATAATGACTGGAAACAGGGGTATCAGCTGGTCTGGCTGGTAAGGTGATGAAATCTACCAAACAATGTGGTATCAAGCTTATCATTTAACTCTCAGCAAGAAAGCAAATAAGCCTATGTTTAGTGTGATTGATTACTGTACATATTCTTAATTAAGCTTCAAAAGTCTACTAATTGATTTTGATATATTTCGTATCATAAAGAAGTGAAACCAAAGGCTGCCTGGAATGGTAGGAAAAATACATCCAGAAATCTGTACAGCATGTATTTTAAATTTATTGGCAAAAATGATACTATAGTACTATTCATGATTAGTTAAGGAGTTTAAACTTCCAAAATCACTGGAATTCCAGTTGTGTTGAAGAACTAATTTTCAAGTGGCAACTTCTCTTTGAAAGGGAATTTACAGCATAGTTAGAGAATTCAACTCTTCACCTATCCTGCAATAGGACTGTGTCATATGCTATATTGTGGCATTCTAGGTTATCTGCATCTGAGGAAAAGACTTCAGCACCTGAAAGAAATAAAAAGAAAGATGTTTTCCAGTTTTGTTGACCATAAAGCTGGTTGAAGATCTAATTTTATAGATCATTAACCACAATTGAATTTGTTTCTATGTTTAGCGCGCTGGAACTGATGACGACACTCTGATGAGAATAATGGTGTCGAGGAGTGAGGTGGACATGTTGGACATCAGAGCCAGCTTCAAAAAGAAATATGGAGCCTCTCTTTACACCACTATCAAGGTACTGCTCACTCAAACACAAAGATATTATCAACCTTTTCAGTGTTTCTGTATATTTTGGTCTTTTTATATATGTATATCTCACTTTTTTATGACATTTACTAAATAGTCTAAGCCTTCAGAAGAAGAAAAGATGTAATTCTCGTCTAAACATCCTCATCTTTTCTTCTGGATGCTTTAAAGCACCAGCTGGGTGCATTACACTTATGCTGCTGCGCTGACACCATTCGTGTCAGTGCAGTGATGAGTGGAGATTAGTGATTTACTTGTGCCTTGTTCAGCGTGATGAGACTGCTTCCTTGCTTTTCACACAAGCCGAAGTGAATTAATCTATTCTCCTGGGGCCAGATGTTCATACAGTGAGGAGCTATTGCCATCCTCCTGTACAACCCCCAAATGGCCAACATTGAATAGATAAATTAGACATTATGAAATAACCTTGGTGCAGTAAAATATAAAATGAGCCAATATATAGTGTTTAAAGTTTTAGTAGAGTTCATTAATTTTTGATTATAGCAATTAATATTTCTAATGGCTGCCTTTGTCAAAAGTGTTTATGTTTCATAGTGGTATTCGTTATTAGAGACTTCTCGCTGCTGATATTTTTGACTTGTCAATCACAGGTCTAAGTGATCATTAATAATGGCTGCATTCCATTCAGATATTGCACTTCCATGGATGTAGTGTTATGCATGATGGTTCACAGTCATGGCTCACTGGTTATGTAAGAATTACCATAATTACACATTTCTATTTCTTAAGTAGCATTCACATAAATTAGAATTTTAATAATAGTGAAGTGCCTGGAAAAGCACCTATTATAGACAAAGTCTACAATAGGTTATAGGCAAAGTCTATAATAGGTGCAAGATAACTGTACCCATATTTACTGGAAAGAACTTCTGATGTATCAACTCAGAATTGACTTAGCAAGTAAAGAGGAACCATATGTTATGTGATCATTATTTGTCTGATGTTTTTGCAGGAGGACACAGATGGGGACTACCAGAAGGCTCTACTTTACCTCTGTGGTGGGAATGATTAATACTGTTTTATGATGTGTTTAGCAGCACTGAATGATGAGCTGCCACGTTGCTGTGAGACAAAGCTACAAATGAGATAAGGATATCGATCCAGAGTTCTTTCTAACTTTAGCTTGCTATTGATTAAGTTAGTGTGAATTACCCATTTATTATTTTGACATATGACAATATATTCTGCATGAACAATAGTTAGAGTGCATTCACTTAGAAGTTAAATAAATATTTGTTTAATATTAGATACAGTTTAAACAGAAAACCACCACAATAATGAGTACAGGTGCAGCTTTGATTAATAGTAGCTATGTTTGAAGTACTTATGTGGTTATTTTTAAACACTTGTTTTGCTTCAGTCATATGGCCCTGTGTGTTGTCAAATTTACATACGATGTAAGTTGTTACCTAATTTGTGCACAGTGCTCATGGCATATGTTAAATGCAACTTAGAAAATACAACACTGCAGCTGAATAATTAAACCCTACATGTTGACAGCGGTCCCACTCATTAATTACAAATTAACTGCTGATCCAGACTCGTATTGCAGTGCAGCTGTCAGTGATCAATAAGTAATAGGACACTAATACACATTTGTTGACTCATATAAATATATCTACTGCCTCCATGTCTTTCTTTATGAAGGAGCATGATGTCAAACAAATTGGGTCCTTAGATCAATAGATGGAAACTGACTTTACTTTGCTGGAGTTGTACCAGAGGGTGGCAGCAAAGTCTGAGATCAGTAGACTGTTTCTCCACATGGTTTTCATTCACAGTGACTTAAGAAATTGAAATACCATACAATTTTTTGTGAATGTGAAGTTGTTCAATAGCTAAAGTATTTATATTTTTCACAAACAAATTCCAAAATTCAAGTGCCCAGCATTCAAAAACTGTATTGATTTTGGTTGGTGTTTTATTTTACCTTAGCTTTATTATGTATTATTTTCTTATCATAAGATTTTAGATTAACTGTTTGTTTGTCATTCACTTGAACCCCTGAACCATCAAAGTAAAAATGTTTTCCCACGCTATTTCACTTAATTTAAGTAATATGAATGTTCTTATGTTTGTCTTATGGTCTTGTGGATCATTTTATGTGTCTCTGTGATTCAGCACATTCAGATATATTTTATATCTTGGGAACCTTTCAATCTGAACTAGAATTTAAAATAAAGTTCTGAGTTTGAGAAGTGCATGTCCTCACAACAGGAGTTTGTAGTAATATGAACCCCCATCACTCTAAAAAATAAAACATTGGGTCAACAAAAAAAAAAATATGTTAACGTTTTCCACTAGAATTTTTAAGTTAAGACTGCTGACAGAATTACATTAATTCAAAGCAATGTTTTGATTATGGTGAATTACCTTTTAGGCCACAGTAAAACACATTTCTAAGTAACATGAACTTAATAATTGTCAACATGAATGCAAGTATTTAAGTTGATCCAACATAATGTTTTAAGTTAGGTGAAGAAGCTTTTTGGCCACAATAAAACACATTTCTAAGTAACATGAACTTAATAATTAATCCTCGCAAGAGTTAAGTTGTGTGTTAGCGAGTTATCTTTAGTATTTCTTCTCATCTGAATCATAGCCAGCTAACTGGCTAACGTAGCTACTTGCAGTTTATAAACGTACTGTAGCTAGCCTACATGCTAACCGGAGCGGTGGCTAATGGGTGATCCCATATTAAGTTAGCTTGCCAAGACGTTTTCCATGGCTGCCTGGCCACCTGTTACTCCCGCATTTAAACCTACTCAGTCAGTGACAGGCTACAGCTACTAGCTAACTTTACCTCGGCACACAGATTGTACTATCAACACTGCTCAAATTTCAGAGTAAGGACTTCCAGATTTCAGTATTCGGTTACAGTAGGCTATCACCAACAGAATCCTGAGAGAATGCAAATATGTGTAATTAAGCATAAAATTACTTACCATTCAACACATTATGCTTCAATGACTTTCAGCTGTGGCCCTGTGGTCACTGTGGCCTTGAACATGCACGCACATGCAAGAGAAGGAAACTGTGGGCCGTTTAAACGTCAACAAATTGTATTTTACGTTAACAGAACTTAAAATTAATTAATTTTTAATTAACTGACAATGTTAAACTCTGACAAGTCATGATAGTATATTGAATCAATAGGCATAATTTGTGTGTCATCCAAGCTCAATAAAATCACAATTACAAGTAAAAAGTCTAACAGTATCTAAGAATTTGAACAATATATATATTTAAGTAATGACTAAAGGTCCCCTGAATTAGTTTTTAGAGTGCAGTGCCACTGGGGTTGAAGACGTTCATATATTAAATTATTATTTGATCTATTTCAGCTCTGTGATTCCAGTAGGAAACATACACTGCATCAGTTTGTCATGATTTTTATAGTTGAATTCAGCTCGTTTAAGTAAGCACGGCAGCTACAACAGCAAGCCTATTTGCCTACTCCACTCTCACAGTTGTAAATGTAAATCTGAGTTTGGTTTCATCTTAACAATCACTGACATAGGCCTATATGTCAGAAAATTAACCTGAGTAGGTATTTATAGCTGTGATCCAGAACCCTCTCCTTACGTTCAAAAATTTCTGCCAGATGTTGTTATGTATTCAAAAACTGCCTGAAGGTTCAAGTTGAAAAACATTTTCATGTATTGGCATGCTTTTCCTTAGAGGCCCATTATCACTTCGCAGACATGTATTCACTCCAATCCACTTCAAAATGACTCACAAATTCATGTTATCTTATAGTCAATCAGGTAAGGAGCCACAATTGCATTTTTGCTGCTGTCTGAGATTATTATTGCAACTAAGCTCCCACACATTATTTTGTTTTTATATATAATGCAGAGATGAGAACGATGTTGTGCAAGTAAATGTGTACGTTTATTACAGATCTGAAGCTGACAGGGAGAACAGTACTGATTGTATTTTCTGGCAACTTTGTTAACAAATCCAGTGCATCACAATCCGATTACACAACAGAAGCCAAATTGAAAGAGAGAGAGATTAAACATACTGTATGTGTAGTAGTACATTTTGAGTACTAGACCTAAAGGTGAAACAGAAACATCAAACTTCCTTGATTCCTTGATTCTACATTGACACAAAAAAGGGATCAAAACCAATATGAATATTCTAAATATATAATGAAGTGTAGTTGTGACTGCTGTTGGCTGTTGATAACCGTCCTCTAATTTAAATGAGGTAAACCTGCTGACTCGAGGCATTCCAGTTTTAATGCTGATGCCTGACTGGACACATTTCAGTAATTCTTTAATGAGGAAGTTAGTCAGTACCATGTCCAGTTTATGAAGTGTTTACTGAAACCTACTAAAACACCCTTAAATTTAACCTTAAAACCCAATTTGAAGAGAATTTATCAACAATAAGCATCTAAATCACGGACTTTACATTAGTCTACAATAAACATACTGCCATTAACACAACAAGTCCTACATGGTTGTCTTCCACTTGCTAAGATCTCCACTGTGCTTTAATAAAACATCCCTATAATATTTCTACAGGTTGGCTGGTTGATACAGTTGGTAATCTGTAAGAATGACTTAGGGGTTTTGTGGCCAGTGGCTGCAAATTCTGACTGTCATAAATCACTTGTCACCAGCCTCCAGTATCACATTTAATTGTATTCTCAAATAAAAAATTATGAAGTAGTATTTTTTCTCCAATTTAGTAGGCTATTTTATGTGACTTGGTCAGTTATAGGCCACTTTATGTTGCAGTCAGAGTCCTGGTGGATGCTGATTTATTGGTTACACCACACACTTATCAGTCTCATTTCACACTAACAATGTAATATTTGTGGTGTTTCATTAATTCCCTTAAGTTCTTTGTAATCTTGGCTCCAACCATCTTACAGCTCTTTACAAAGCAAATGCCCATTCACACACATACAAAGGCATTCACAATTGCATGTAAGCCTGTTTGTACACACACACACACACACACACACACACACACACACACAAATCTCCTTATCGTCAGTAGTGCTGGGGTGCGTTCTCCCTGCTTTCTGTTTGACCAAAACCCACATCTTTCAGCCAATCAGTAGCCACAGGCAGTCAGGCCACCACTAAGTCCCACACCACCCACAGTGAAACACCTGAAACATTAAACTAACTAGGTGTTTAGCAGAAACACACAAAATTGTTTCCCAACTTCCCAGCTTCTCAGTCAACTGAAGGACTTACTTTTTTTTTTACCAATCTGACAGTCTTGATTCAGTCCTAAATAATTACTTACCAATATGAAGGATAACAGCAATACTTTTTTCCTACTCCAGTGTCTCTGGGAATTATATACAAATTGGACAATTCTACATATCACGATTTATGTCCAATGCCAACGTTCAGTGCCAATGCAAGAATTTGTGTGTTCTTTATATAGTAAAAGGGAAACTACAGGTTTGGAAGTCAGGGAGTATGGAAAGCCAAGGATGCCAAAAAAATTAGAAATTCACGCCTGAAGTCATGCATTGTAAATTTCACATGTTTTTAGCATTCTGGGCTTTCCATAGCTTGGACATCAGAGCTTTATGCGGAAGACCAGTTTATCTGCAGTCAAAAAAACGTCCTTTCCTTACCACTTTTCTTGACCTCAATGGAAAAGGTCATGAGGTCAAGGAAATATGTGAGGTAGAATTCATAAGGAATTAGGAAAAGACAACCAAGGGGCTAAGAGAATCTGACTGCATAATGGCTACCACTTCAATACTTCAGTGTCACTTCACTCAGTTAGGAACCTTCTTAAGCAAAAAAAGACTTTTTGACCACAGCCTGTGTGTCCCGTCATAGACCTGCAACTAAGATTTGCCTTTTTATTTCATCTGATCATGGTAATACCAATACATAAATAAACGGTTTTTAAATTGATTATTAAATCTCTGGTAATATCAGGGTTTATTGCTGTGTTGTCATAGATGTTCTTCTAATAACAATGGATGTGAAATAACCTTTAAAATGTTTCAAATGAATGGGAATTCAACCCTGGTGGGGATGCAACCACTACATGGTGATGGCCAGCTCAGCACCACAGAGGGCTCTCAGGTGATACAACCTGTCTACTGACATAGTGACAGGATAACAGTAAAAACTGACAATGTTTTCTAAATTCTGTAGCACAAAAAAATAAATACACACTGTTAATGTTTGGAGCACTTCAAGAGTTTATTTTAGCTCTTGTACCACAATGCAACATGTGAAGGAATGGGAAAATGGAGGTTGTCAATCAGCTTCTACTAAAAACCACCAAAAAAAATCATTGATTTTAGGTACATCAAAGTATCTAAAATCAAAATGTATTTGTTTTAAATTGCTGCTTTAAATGTTCTGAGGATTGTGTATTTAACTGAGCCGCATACAGGGACTGAGAACATTTCTGCTTCCAGAACACCATTAGCTAGATAATTCACACACACAACACTTTCATTCTGTACTGGATGAGCTACAGTAACCTAATGCATGGGTGACCCATTTTGTCCACTCACTGAGATATACACTATACAGTTGGACAGCACTTAATTTAATGTATTTTCATTCAACATATTTACTATCCTAATGGAGCAGAATGTAGCAGCACAGAGCATTCAGGTGATTACTGAAATGTGTCTTGTGTTTTCAGCAGCTGGTGCTTAAAAAGCTTTCAAAACACCTCCTAAATATACTTCTATATTCACTGCATTCCTGCAGTTGTTTTGTGACTGCCCTCTATATTCTTTTTTGTTGCAGCCACATTGCTTTAGTCTGCCTCATCTACCATTAGAATTTCCTACATGGCCCAGAATGCAACCTGCTGAGAGTCTGAACTTGATGGATTTTAGCTGTGGGTAATACATTATGTTACAGCAGGAGATGAAGCTGAAATCATCAAGACAAAATGAGTCCCTTTTCCCAAAATGCAACATGTCCTGAGGCTGGTTTGTTCTGGTCTGTGGAGAAAGTGGTGTCTGCCTCTTAGGTAAAAATCTCTGTATGATTGCTGAATGTCGCTACTGACACTTTAGCCTAATCCTGACATTATATTGCATTATTTCATCAACTATTGGTCCTGTTAATGTCAGAAAGAATACACATATACTAAACAAACAACACATGTAAAATCTGAAACAGAGAAATAGACTTAACAAACAAGCAGTGAGGAAGTGTTACAGGATTCGTGTATTTTTCCTTAATTTTCCCAAACATTGATTATGGTCACTAGTTACACTGATGCCATTTTATCTGCCCCTGAGTTGAAGGGACTTTACTTTATGCTACTTTATTTCACTACATTTCATAGAGAAATACTGTACTTTTCATTTCACTACATTAACTCAAGATTTTACAAAAGAAACTTATGATCAGTTAGATTCATTGCGACATGTTAAACTACCAAAAGTATATGAAGTATATACTTTTGATACTTTAAGTACATTTTGTTGCTAATACTTAGTGTACTTTTACTTAAGTGAAACTTTGAATGCATGACTACTTGTATTTGAGTATTTTCATATTGTGGTATTTTTACTTTTATTTAGATGATTTGAATGCTTCCTCCACCACTGGCTTTTAGTGGATTAAATTTATGAACACTGATTTTGCAAGTTAAGCATGTGATGTTTTAATGTTTTCATACTGAGAATGTGGATTCAGAGGCAGGTCAGTACCAAAGTATGCAGGCCAAGGCGTCTAAAAAATCACACTGCCTCTGATTAAATTACTGTGTCAATACCCAACATGCTCAAACTGCTAATCTCCCAGCAAATGCCTGCGGCAGGACAGTGCACACACATTTGGAGAAGAATGAAAGGGGTTTCGACATAAATTAAATTGTTTTAAAAGGACAACAAGGTGATCTTATTTAAGTAATTCTTCTTTTCAAAATCAAGTAAGTATGATGGAAAACATGCCTTTAAATGAAATCACATGAAGTTGTGGTGACTAGACACAAAAATGGAGAGGGGCATGCAGGATATCTGTGCTTAAGTTGTGTATGTGTGGTTACAAGAGGCAACAATCAAGGTATTCTTTTTAAAATCAAGTTATCACTAATACATTTCTCCCAAATTAACGAATCATAGAGCAACATTAACTAGATAAAAAAGGTATTTATTAAGGGCTAGAACCACTATTAACAATTTGAAGAAATACTTCAAGTGTGAAATCTACATAGAATACTAAAATTATTCTGTGAGAATAGATTACATCTTTCTTCTTTAAAGTGTGTATAATTAGACATGTAGAGAGCTGAATTTATTTCACCTTTGCACTTTTTCATTCTCAGCAATCATAATCCTGCACCATAGTGAAAAAGAAGGTGCAAACACTCGACCAGGAGTCGTTGCAGTACTCCTCTGCTCGCTTCTTGTTATCAGGTTGACAGGATTTGACAGCTCTGGGTGTGGGCAGTGGGATGGAAGGCGAGTCAGTCTTTCTCTGTGCATTATGGAGTCTGAAATTAGCTTCTCTGGCAGCTCTTCTGCACATGCCCGCCCTGACCAAAGCACGACTGTCCTGGCACAAATTCTTTTGCTTCTTCAGTGCCCTGGCGATTTGCTTCCAGTAAAGATTGACATTGGAAGAGTACTGGGGACAAACAGCTGGTCTGGAGACATACTCACAGCTGAAGCTCCTGTCTCTCTTCTTGCAGCTGACACTGAGAATGAAGAGGTCCTCACCTGTCGCTTCCCAGGTACACTCTGACTTGTCTTTGGTAACCATTTTGCCCTTAATGGGCTGGGCAGAGACAGATTTGGGTTGACGGCCCACCTTTAGCCCTGGCTTGGTCCTGTCTTGTCTTCTGTCCATCCCCCGTCCCCTCCTCCCTTGGCTTTTCTGACAGCTGCTCAACATCAGCTGATGGGAAATACAAGCCAGAATAAGCAGGATGGCGACATTGGTGAGGAGAGCCATGAAACCAGCAGAACACACCCTGCAAGAGGGATACATTCAGATTTAGATATCTAATCTCAAATCCCTTTCATTTCCCTTTGACAAAAGAATCATTAAAATCCCCTATGTTTTAGAAGGAAATTACTCTTTTACTTACAGAAGCATTATGTGGGTACTCAAGGCTAAAGATAGTTAGATGAAGACAGTTAACTCTTTTATGGCAAAAATTACCAAAATAAGTCCTTCACATTAAGATATTAAAAAAAGACATAAAACAATATATAAATTGGCTTTTACAAGAGTGAAATAAAGTAAAAGATAATAAGATATAAAGGAACAAATCATAATGAACAGAGGAATAAAGAGTTACAGTGCAATGAGAGATATGAATAAATAGCCCCAAACCTTTATAAAATAAAAGGATATAACCTATGAAGCAATCAAAGTAAAGGGTGACATGAATGTAGTGATAGCATAGAAAGTAAAAAAAAGACAATGCAGACACACACTCTATAGTAACATTATATGGTAAATAATAGGAAAAATATGATGAATTTAATTAGATAAGTACCGTGTGTAATTCACTGTAACATTAAACATTAAAGAACATGAAGCTGATATATCATAAAGAAGGTAGTGAAGTAAGTATCAGCTACCATGTACACACACTACAAGTCCTACTAATATCAAAGTGATTAGTCATCAAGCATCAATACAGATGAAACTTACCTGCAGCTTTCAGAGTAAACTTTGGTTTACACTCCTGACACTGAGAGCTGAGAGTCCCCTTTCCCTGCAGCTGCAGTATGTTGCTGCAGATTCAGCCCTCCCCTTCACACACACACACACACACACACACAGCATGATTGGAGGGCTTAAAAAGTTTGTTGAGTTCACACTAGTCAGCCAAGGAAAAAGTTCACGGATATCTTGAGCCAAATTGCCTGTGAAATCATTTTTGGTATTTTGATCAAGCTCAAACTAAGAGATAATTGCCATTGTAGAAGCTTGTGATGTATTTTTTTAACATTTCTTTCAATTAATAAACTTATTCTGGTGAAATCAAATAAAATACTATCACCAAAATAAAAGTCTTCTTAACAGCCTGCACAATGAGATAATTTCACTTTTAAAAAGTGCTTACACTAGTCTCCCTCACTATTGCATGGACTGTGACATCTTATTTCGGGCCTTTAACTGATTTATTTAAATTAAGAAAATGAAAAAGACTTTAAACTGGTATGCAACGAAGGTTAAAGTCAAGGGCAACTGGACTTGGTTGAAGAGACTGGAAGACGTTTCGTCCCTCATCCAAAGGACTTCTTCAGTTCTTTATTCTTTAAACTGGTATGTTTGTAAAAACATGCAAACACTTACCAGATGTATGTTGATATATCAGGATTAAATCTGTTTTGGCAGATTGTGCTGCATGCTTCAGTCACACGTGTTTTATGATAACTTCATTTTTAATCTGTTATGTTTAACAAAACTAACTCTGGGTTTTTTAAGACCTTCACTGGACCGTCTGTTAGTACAGAGTGTCAAAGATAAAATGACTTGAAATATCTTGAAATGAGCCAGTTTCCTTGCAGGAGAAAATCACTGCCTGATTGAACTTGATGGTCTGCTTAACATGAGCAACAGTGGTACCCAACGGCCAAGTATGGTGTAGCAGGTATTTCCACTGTTTCATGGTAATTATGATGATGATTTTTTTTAAAAACATAATGATATAGTATAGCAGTGGTTTTCAATATTGTTATTATTTTTGCCTTTTCTTTTTTGCAAATGTCACTAAATTCAATACATTTCACTTTCTTGCACGATTTTTGTAGTTTTGTTTATCGTCAAGAAGGAGCAATAACATTGAGCTGATCAACACAGAATAATCAAGAATAATGTTTATTTTTGTAATACAATTTTCACATTCATTATATTTGTTTCTGTCAAATAAATCAGTACAGAAACCACTGACTTTTTCAGACCAAAATAAACCTTGGTCTTTCTAAACAGTGTAATATTCAAGGTCATATTAAGTGATGTAAGTAGATTATATACAAGTAAACAAACATAATACAAACAAATACATATAAGTGACAAGAATGAGTTGCCTGTCTCCTCTATCTTGGGCTCATATATTGTTGTAAAAGTTTGTGCACTTGCAGAAACCCTCTCACAAGTTAAACTCGAACATAGTACAATTTCATACATGTGCTTCATAGCCTACTGTTTTGCAAAATATTTATTCTTCACAATTAAGCAGTTAGGGAGTTTTTCCAGCTGTGACATTTGGAAGATAACACATGTAAGGTTCACTTAGAAATCGTGCTTTGGATGTCGCAGCAGTACCATGCTTTCCCTGAAGAGAGCGCTGCAGTTCTTCCACCACGGATGAACAAATTTCTCATCTGGAAGTTCCCTCCTAGGACCACTTTAAGCAGACATCAGAAGTTATCTTCATCAGAATTGTTAATCTGTGAATATAACAGAGGGGGGAGTGCATATACAGTTGTAAATTATCATCAGTAATATTCTGAGCAAAAAAAGAGAGAAGTTTGCATTTTGCAAATGAATGCTAACGGCAAGCTTGATTTACATACACAGAATGCCTCATTCCACTAAAGTAGCTTTACATTGGTCATAAACAATATAATCAATGTTAATGAAGAATACTGCTGCTCACCTTCCTTGTTAATTCCGAAACAAACCAATGACGTAAGAACAGATGCCTTGAAGGGATCTCCAGCAGTACTGCCGAGCCATCTTCTTAGCCTTGCTCTCCGCTGGAGGTGTCGTTGGTTGTGGACTGGTTGTCTTTGTTGTTTTTACTCTTGGTGTCACTCGAATGTTTTTTGTGGAAGCTTGCCTTGCTGAATCAGGCCTTGTAGGGGCAGGACGAGGTTGAGGTCTTGGAGACCGTGCTGGTGGTCTTGTTCCTGACCTAGAAGGATCTTCAGGCGATGACCGGGAGAAGGAAGCAGATGAGAAAACCATCTGAGAGTCATTAGTTGCCTTCCTGCACATATGAGGTTGGATCTGCCTTGGTCCCTGGCAGGCATTGTAGAGCTTTCTGAGGCCCCACATCATCTGGACAAAGTAGTGACGAGGGTTTTTGTTGTAGGAGCTGCAGGTGTAAGGCTTGCCGACGTATTCACACCAGTAGGTGCGTTTGCTTCCCTGGCAAGACAGCCTCAGCCTCGTGTATTCCCCGTGACCAGTGATGATCATGGTGCACAGGTCCTTGACTTTGGTGTGAAATGTGATTTGATCATCCCAGATGCTTTGTCTCCTACTGCCTTCACTCTGAGCCTCAGCTGACCAAAGGCAGCAGGCGAGGAGTAGCAGCATAGTGCTGGTCCACATGGTGTCAGATGGATGCCGAGTGTAAGAAGAGTAGAGTGGGACTGCTGAAGCTGAGAGTCCCTCCTGCTATTTATTGGCTAAGCAGACAAAGGGGGAATTCAGGTTTTTTTTTAAAAGCAGTTGACTGAACAAAACTTAAATGGGGAGGAGGAAGAGAGCAGCAACGACAACAGTTATGGCTGTCTGGAGAAAGCAAGGGCCAAGGGCCTGACATGTTGACAATGATGTTCATGCTTATCCAGGAGTACAAACTGTCACACATTAAAATCCCTGAAGAACTAAATTATGTTAATTGCATTTTATAGAAAAATTTCTAGCAAACAGTCTGGTGCATTTTTCTTGCCAGATGTTGTATGTAATCATGCAAACATCATAGTTGATAATGCTCGAGTGTTTGCCCCCGTACATCTCAATTAAAAAGAAATAAGTCATGGCTGAGAATATTCTCATGTAATCTCATGACTCCCGAAGTTCTTGTTTGTTTTAAAAGGCAGTTGGAGCTCAAAACCATGCAGCGTAGCCTATCATTTCCCTCCAAACATAAACAGAGTCAGACTGCACCACCTCAAAGAAACGTGAGTAGAAGCTACTCACACATGGTGGGCCATGTTTAGTGTGGAGCATGGTAAGTAATTGCTGTGCCAATTTAGAAAGAACAAGAAATGTCTCTGTAAGACTAGGGGGGTTAGCATGATTGTTAGGCCAGATAGTGTGGGGTGGGATAGGATATGTCTTAGGTGGCTTTATTTTCAGGACCACCTGGAGTAAAAGGTCCCATTGTGAGTAAGAGCAAGTAGTCAACACATCCGGAAGAGATTTTGCTTCACTAAGTAGAGTGAAGAGAATTTTTAGGGTCTTTTAAATATATATATATTTTTAAAGAAACTTAATGTTCATAGATATACAGTACATTTAAACACAAATTAGAAATGTCTCACTGTTTTCTGAAAATAATCAACTCTATTGTTTTTCTATTGTGAGTTTCTTGTTTATTCCAATAACTGTGTCACCATTTTGGATGAAGATTTGTGCCTTTTTTGATATGGCACTCTTACCCTGCACCTAACCACAAAATTATCACATACTCTTATTAGTCTTCGCTCCCCTACCCCCTGAGTGTTTGTGTTCCCCTGGGATTGCAGCGTATTTACCAGCATATAACACACTTTGTCTGACTGAAGTATCGGCCTGTGTAAATGTATAGTATGCTGCCTACTGTTGTGTGTAATGTTTAGTTCAATACAGCTTTATTTATCCCTATGAGGGGAAGTTTTTTGTGTCAGTTCTTAGCACAGGGCCAAACCAATACGATAAACATGGCAAGACACTTAAATTAAAGCTGTGTGAATGTGGAGCTGCAATAATACATTGATAAATAAATAAAAAAACTATGAAGCCATAAAAATGAAGACATTTATAATGTGGGGTATTTTCTTTGCTGGCTCTCAGCTATTGAATCCTGATGATAGTAAACAGTATTATGCATTTTAATTTGTGAATGCTTTTCACCATTCCTCCTAATGTGCATTATATTATATGATTGGAGTACATGCTGGCAGTTAGTGTATGGCTCTACTCATCAATCTAAAGATAGATTGTACATAAAGTAATGTACAACTTGTGCAGAATCTTGGAAATGACTGTTCCAACAGTGTTTGATGTGTAAATAAACACAATAAAAGAGGTTTTCTCTAAACCACTGCTTCTGTTTTTTTAAAAAGTTTTTTTCATCTGTCTACAAGCCTGTTTAGAAGCAGGAATGAGTATGGCATGTGGTTTTGCGGTTTATTCACATACGGTTTGGTGCCTGAGAAAACCTCAGAAGGAAGCTCATGGAAGATGATAATCATCTCCTATTGAAAATAGCTGGCCAGTAATGCAACCCAGTGGATTCTGGGCAGCAGTGGCAGCACCACATAAGAGTGTGAAGTCTTGTGTTAAAGTCTTAAGATACAATTTGAGTTAAAATCATCTTTCATTTGGATTAAGCAAAATATTTGCCCAAATTAAAAGCATGTTATCCAAAAATGCACTGCCTATTCAAGACAACCATTCTTAGAAAGACACTAAAGTTTAAACAAAACTGAAAAAGTGTAACAGCGGAATGACAATAAATTGAATTTCAAAGTTTATTCACAATTTATACACTCTTTTTTCACCATCACATAATATGTTCCTCTTCCATCTGTGCCCAACTTTGGAGCATATTTTAAAACCAGTTACCAATGTATCTTTCCTGACACATCCATCCAGGGTTTGGATACACGATGTCTAGTTTAAGCACTTAGTAAAATCGTACAATTTTTCTCCCAAGATGGGTCACATCCAGACTCTAGCAGACAAGAAAACCACTGATAGTCCTGTCAAAGTGAGCACACAGATACTTTAAAAATGTCCATCTTAACAAGAAACTGGGTACTGAAATGAAACAAGTAAACATTGTCAACTAATATCTTATGCTAACTTATAATTATGAAGATTTTTTTTCCTTGTATGCAGTATATAGGCCTACTACGCACTGCTTGTATAGCTACTATTGCTACATATACTGTAGGATACAGTACTGTACATGTACTAGTATATGAGCTACTGTATGTAGAACAAGAAAGTTAGCTAGCGAGCTTTCTAGCATAAGCTACCAGCTAGCCTGGATCAGTATTGCAAACATGTATCTAAAATTATGAAAACTATGGGTTATTCCTTTTGATCCGATTAAAAATGGTAATTAAAAAGAGAATCATGTACATCAGATCAAATATTGTTAGTAGTTTTCAATGTTAATCAGTTTTGTTGGGTCAAGTGACACAGCTTTGATGCTGTTGGCAGGGGATCAAACACTTTAGTACTGTTAAAGCGTATTCAGAGACAATGTTAACAATTTCAATGTTAAGATGGACATTACTATTTTCAGTGTACATCAACACCATCAACTGTGTAAACCTTAAAGCATTCTACTGGTTTTCTACTATTTGATTGACTGCACTCACTGGATTGTCTAACTTATCCCCATCATTACTACGCCAATCAGATGCTGACAGCAGCTGCAAATCTAACCTGTAAACATGGAGGTGAGGTGGGTGGAAAACTGGATTGGCTTGTCCAATGCGTTAGTGATAGAGTTCAGCATATTTCAAGAAATACAAAATAAAAAATAGCTCTTGAATACATTCACTCGTTTTATATTTTTTGAATGTATCCATAGCTACTGTGGGGTTTTAAAAAGCAGAAACAAAATAAGCACATACTTGCTAGACTACTAAAGACCTGAGACCTACAGTAAAAAATAATAATTTGGCTTGAGAAAGTATTTCTCCACTTTAAAAAGTATCATCACTGGGAAAGCAAGAACGATATCAATAAAAATGTCATGTTAGTGAACTCAACATGATAGCTTGTGTTGTTAATCTATTCATCACCTAGGGAAAAATATATAAACCCGACACTTTTGTAATAGTGTGTGATGTATTAAGGACAGATGTTCTGATTTTCTAAATCCACCCTAAAATCCACCCTAAAATCCTTTCGTTGTTGGTGTGTTCAAATGTTGCGATGCATTTTTTGAAATAGATTTTGTTGTTTGTTTTTGTTGGTACTCCTGTGATTAACGGCCAAACATTGATGGCAGGATGTCGTGGTTAGATATTTCCAGTACATCTACAATGGAGACAGTGGTACCCAACCTGGGGGTGATGCTCCCTAAATGGTCCCAAGATAAATCTGAGGGGTCTAATTTTTATGATATTTCTTAAATTGGATATCTTTTTCGGGTTTTAAAAAATATTTAAATAAACCAGTCTGTGCAGAGAAAATCACTCTTTGGTCAAACTTACCACTCAGTGAGATATATAACCTTTAAGGAGGAGCTGCAACTATAAATTGATTAATTTTAAAGGGTGACTAGACAAGATATGTGGGAACCACTGGTCTAAAATGTATTTAGAATACAAACTGACATCTGCCTTACTAAACCAAAATGCAATAACAAGCCATGTTATGAATATTTGTCTTTTGTTTATAATATTTTTGTTTAAAGGCATTCTGGGAAATAAAGGAAATGAAGACCTGGCACACAGTTAAATGACAAGCAAAAGTAAAGAGTACGTTTTAAAAACGATACCACAAAATAATTCCATGTACACATCGAACATCATAGATTTTTAACAGTGTAAGAGCATCTATGGGTGGATTTTCCCTTTGAGAAGAAGCACATCTGTCAAAATGCCAGGGTAACACATACTTCAGAAAGGCAACCAGTCATTTGCAATTTTCCCCAAACCAGTCAAACTCTGGATGTTTTGTAATATTGTAAACATTTTAAAAAGTCATGCTTAATTTCTTCATATTAATGACAAACATCTACCTGGGAACAAGCTGTTTCATTTTTTAAACCCACTTTGTTAAAATCATCCAGTTCTCAGTCATTAAGCACACACCCACCAATTCACACATGCTGTAGTTAAAAAGGGAGGTGCTATTTTCAACAAAACACTTTCCTCACAGTTGTATTGACAGACTGTTCCACTTTTAACATTAGCTTGTGTTGAATGTGATACATCCATTCGAAATGCAGGAGAAAACATTTCCTCTAGCAGCTTGCCACAACCTTTGGGTGACCTTTCAGTTGCTGTCTTCTTAAGCACAAACAAGTACATTAAAATGACATCCCAGTTATTGTCATGTCCTCTTGCTGAATGCATTTTCAGCTTGGTTTTGTGTCTGAACAAATGTAAACGCAGACACAGCAGTCCTTTGAAAAAAATGCAGAACAAGTCTGGCTCAGATTGATGCTGAGGGTGAAGAGTTTGATGTTCTGAGTTTCTTGGAGGGGCAGGGGGTTGCTGGAGAGCAGGTAACTGTACTGTAGGCTGTGATCTGCCTGTTTGAGGAGGTTGAGTTGATCACTAAAGATAAAAACACCCAAAGGGCTTCGTGTGTTCTTCTTCTGTTGTAAAGAATCATCTTTCATTTAGCTTCTGCTGATCCGAGGGGCCTGGAACAGTTTGAAAATAGATGGAACAAAAGAAAGGTTTAGATTAGTAAACACAAAATATACCAAGTGTAAGGAGTAGAATTTGTACGTTGAACTTACCTAAATTGGTACAAAAGTGTGGCAATATGTATATGCAATAATATGTCAAGCAATGTCCAGATACTTAACTCTCTTTGTGTCAATGCCTCTCTTCGTGACATAATAATGTCACATGAAACTGCACTATTTAATCCTAATATTGACTGAGTCTTTAAATTAAATATATAAAATAATCTTTCCAATATAAATCACCTTCAGCCTGAAAAAGTTAAATTATCTTGGTAAGAATGATCAGTCTTTCTCTTAAGACTGAAAATTCTAGATTACTGTAAAACTGCTTTAGAAAAGCAAAAATTATTAGTTAAATGGACATCTTAACAACAGTGATTCTGAACCATTGGATTCCTTACTGTTGATCTGGCAATCAGAACACATTTTGCTGTTGAATTTACTACAACAGACTGAGCTAAATGTGTACATTGTAAAATGTAGTGTAAGAAGGCAAACTTACTATGGTGTATTTAGTTCCAGTTTCCGAGGGCACTGGGAAGGCAAATATTGAAGAAAAATGAATTTGATTTTGTTAAATATTAGGTGAATAATTCAAAACATACTGTGTTGCATTATTTCTTTTGCAAGGCCCAGGAGATTAATGCAGCTCTGGCTGGTTTGTGAAATACCAGACATAAGAGTGCAGTCAGTAATGCTTTCCTCAAGCTCCATATTGTTTTAAAAGACTGCATGGTACTTTTTGCTACTGAAAAATTCTAACTATTGTTATATTCACATACTGTACAACCTGCTGTCCTCTGGGAAAAATGTATTTCTCTCCAGGTATTAAATAGCTATACTCAAAGATGCTGTATATCATTTGGGAGAAACTATGACATTATGTTATGTGATAGATATATATACACATATATACATACATACATATACATATACATATATATATACATACATATACATACATATATATACACATACATATACATATATATACACATACATATACATATATATACACATACATATATATATACACATACACATACATATATATACACATACATATATATATACACATACACATATATACACATACACATATATATATACACATACACATATATATATATACACATACACATATATATATATACACATACACATATATATATATATATACATATATATATATATACACACATACACATATATATATATATATATATATATATATATATACATACACACACACACACACACATATACATATATATAAAATTTGTAGTTGTCACATAACATAATGTGATAGTTGGAGTAGAATGTTGCTCAATTCAATTCAGTACACAGTGATTTTGTGGCTAAACAAGATTCCCTTTTTAAAGAATTGCTTCAGACCACCTCCAAAACAAACATGATTATTCTCGGTCACATTCATCATGTATAATTTTCTATGTGTGTATTTGGTTGAAGCATTAAATTTGGATAGTTCCATTGGACAGCAGACCCTGCCAGCACCAATAGTAACTAACATAGAGTGGACAGAGATATTGCAAATACATCAACTAGGATAATTATATTTCAAATATGGTGTTTTGTAAAATTCACAGTAACTGGAAAGTGATGTCTCAGTAAAGGGATGAAGCTAGTCAGACAGGTTACTGACTGTTTTGTAAAAAAGGCAGTTAGAGTACCAAATTATTTTATTCTCAATAAGGAAGGAAGGGTAATTAGCACATTCAGCTTCACTACTGTTCTACAGCATTTTGACTAAGCTGGCACAAGTTGTCAGACAGAAATACTGTGAGGACATTTATGGTTCGTTAGTGATTCCAAAATTAGCAATTCTCACCATGATGGTTTTCCTGCAAAGTCACAGTGAGCAGAAAAGCACTAAAACAAGCTGTAAAGAAGTGTTAAAGAGTTTGGTTAGAGGGGTACATAAGAAATACAAAGAAATTAGGTTAAAAATAAGAAGATAGGTGGATGGCATGGTGACGGCAGACAAACTGCAGGATGAGATGACAGCTGTGCAAAATTAGGACTTAATTGGCAGGATTGGCAGGAAGGAATTAAATAAAATATTGTTAGAGAAACAGAGGTCTGACACATAGCTTTCCTGTACCTTTCAGGAGCAAGAATAAGTGCCAGCTCTCTGTCACCAGTCGATGTGCCTCGGAGGAGCTGAGGCCCGTGGGAACCTGTTCATAGTGTCATAGGTAGGGATGCTACCAGCGCAGGGACACACACACAAGGCAAAACATAAATAGTACTGACACAAAATTCAACAATTGCCATTGTGTGAAAGCGCCGTCTGCTTCTCTTCTTTTACTTGGTGAAGAGGAGCAGGACGAATGGTTCACAGGCAGAGAGCAGAACAGCTTCATCAACATCCTCTGAGGGATTAAGACAGATAAACTGCACGGTCAGTTAAAGGGGCATTAAGGAAGGTTTTCCCTTTCTGAAAGCACAAGTTAACGATTTTATCAATGGGGTTGACTGATCAATACCAGTGACACAAGGACTATTTCACCAGGTTCTGAGATTTCTGGCTCTCAAAACCTAGACGTTAGATAGACAGACATACATCCATCTGATTACACTTTTCTGTGTGAAAAATCCTTATTTACACACTCCTGTTGTGTAAATGTGACTTCAATGCTTGTGTCACTTTACATGTTAACATGGTTTGAAGAGAAACAGGTGAGTGAAGTGTCCGTGCATCAATACTGTTTGCTGATAAAGGTCAATAGAAATCGTAGATTACGCAGTGCCCCCTTAAAATCATATTTGATTTTTTGACAGTCATTTGTAAGTTTCATTCCAACATCTTTTATCCACAAATTGAAGTTAATTACTCAATGTTTATGAAAAATAAGACAATTCCAATTTTAAAAATGTTCTATTTATTGACCAACAAAATGGCAAATAAATTATTTTCTTAGGTTTACCTTTCCAGCAAGGCAGCACTGGCTTAAAAAGTGGATAGCTCCTTTTGGAAGAAACTTCACTTGTGTAAATTTAACAAGTTTAAAAGATGAACTAGAGGATAATTGTGGAAGCTAAGACCAACTAGTGCCTGGTCTTCTATTTAATTAAGCTGTTTTGCTCTCTTCCTTTAGCTTTTTTTTTTTTTACAATAGGTTGGCTGTCCAAACAAATTTTTGTCAAAATGCAACTTAAAAATACTTATAACATGCAGTTAGATATTTTGTTAGATTAAGAAGGAAATCAAAGGAGCAGCATTCCCAGCATCACACCAAAGCTTGACATGCTTGCCTCTCTCTGAACAAAATGATCAGGTGTACATTCATCGGACTTTGGCTGACTCTAAATGAGAGGAAACAGGAAATTTTTTCATTCCACTTCCACATTCCACTTCATTCCCCATGTGCACACAGAGCATGCAGCAGGTTAGTGATATGGTAGATTCCCCAAAAACCATATAGCTGAACATTTGGCAACAAGACAGAGAGAAGTAATGGTAGCAAAATTATTAACACGAGACAGACTGAGCAAAACATCGAATCACTTCATTTCTGTGCATTAATACAGAGCTTAAGTCAGAACATAGTTAGCTGAGCTTAGTATATAAAAAGACTTATAACAGGGAACAGCTAACCCGGGTCCCTCCAAAAAATGTAATAACCACCACCTCTAAAGCTCACTGATGAAATATTAACTTAAGCATGTTGCTGTAGCGATGATGTTTCACAGTTGTAGGCTAATGTTTACCATGCTTACCATCTTAGTTAAACTGTGTTAGCATACTGCTATTAGCTAATTAGCAATAAACACAGCTGAGGCTGATGGGAATGTTAGTTTTGGCAGGTATTTGGTAAACCAAAGCTTGGACAAATAACAGTTTTGACCTGATGATCGGCAAGATTAAAAGTCAGAGGCAACATCATACAAATCATCATGAAGGGCAAATTAATGTGTGTAAAAATATTATGAAACTTTTAGGGTAAGTTTTGTGCTGACATTTTCTTGACGAACAACAGGACACAATTGTCATTGTGCCTAGCTGTTTTTCACAAGATACAATACATTGTGTTAATATGTGAGCTTCAGAGGTGTTGGTAAGCAGATTTAAATTTTAGACAGAGCCAGGCTAGCTGTTTTCCCTTGTTTCCAGTCTGTATGTTATGATGACTTAACACACAGACACGAGAGTGGAACCAATCTTCTAATCTTATTCCCAGAAAAAAAGCGAGTATGTGCATTTCCCAAATTGTCTAAGTGTTCCTTCAAATTCTATATAGCAAATCTGTTTAAATCTGTTAAAAGTACTATGACTTTTTTGATAAAATATCCCATAGAATGTTTTCTAATTAAAGCTACCACTACTTGTCAGCTTTCACGTTTTTGTTCATGTGTTTGTGTGTAAATGTATGTGCAATGAATCAACTCCCTCAAAGGCATGCACTGTGTCCGACCACGTCATTATGCTTGTGAAAAAACCCACTTCCCCAAGCATGCCTCCACCTCCCAGAACATGCAGTAACAGGATTAGTATAATGTTTACCTTGTCATCATAGGATTTGGAATACCTTGTGAGAGCTCACTATGATAACCATTATTACCAATTTCCATACTGAAAACAAAATATTGTATACAAAAAGGGATGAAAAATGTAATGTGAGAGACATGGCATGCTGAATGTCTAGAGTAAAAATCTTTTTGAGTAGTCAAACCTTTCAAGAATGTTAGGAGATAAATATTTTTTTTAATACAAACCATATTGTTTTATTTACACTATAACTTACAAAAACAGGTGGACTTGTAAGGTAATGATTGCAAGAGCCCTTCATGAAAAGTAAGGGGCACTTTTAAATGGTAGCACACGACAAGAAGCCACACCATCCACTCATAAGATCAATTCCAAGCTTAAAAACATAAACCAGCACCAAGAATTTAGTATACAATTATATGTACAAGATCCAGCGAAAAGCAGACATAGAAAAAGATTGAAAGTTGAAAAGGAGAGGAAGGTGGGTAAAATGTCTTACGTTTTCATGGGAATTGTCTCAATGCTATAAAGATACACAAAAAAACAACATAAAAATGTCGTTGAAATGTGCAGCGATAGAAATGCACCAGAATGTTGCCTGTAATCCAGCACAGTTCACATGGCGAGAGACGCCACTGATCAAGACACTCTGTCGTATTTGTGTAAAGCCATGATTAAATGAGTCTAGTGAGGGTCCATGGAGAAGGAATATAAATTGACGAATGCGTCAATGTTTCTTTGTAAAGTGCCAAGTGCTTGACAGAGAGGAATGACACAAAAAATAAAAGATATGGAAGATGGAAATAGTAGAAATGGTTATCACAAAGTAAAATGCCAAGTCCCAGAAACAGAGGAACTATAAGGAAGAGACAAGGGAGGAAAATAAATAATCACTAAAGAGCTACAGTGACCAAAAAAGAACCCCTAAAAAGGCTGAATTGAATCTAAAACTCAAAATAATATCATTATTTTATCAAATAATAATCTAATCCTTGAAGGTACAATTTGTAATTCCTGGCCACATGCTACAAACAAATAGGTGGCAGCTTTTCACCTCCTCCCCCCACAGCCAGAAAAACATTTCGATTCAGCTCCTCTGCTCTTTTCTAATCACATGTAGAGCTGATCTTTATAATAATCTCATGAATTAATTTTAGGAGTTCCTGAATTAGAAGGGCAATGCCTTGTGTGATGATCTGTGGAGAGGGGCTTCTCTCCTGCCTGTCTGTGTCTGCTCCTCTCTGTCACAACTGACAAATAGGCAACGTGAATAAGTAATGTAATAATGTAATCTGACAAGCATGGGATGTTTATTTCATCATTTATCAGAATAGACAATTCATATATAATTTACATATTTTATAGGATATTATCAGTGTGTTTTCTGGCCAGTTTCGCTCGCATCAGTACCTACAACGGCTCACTCTGCCTGAACCGCCCAATCAATTAACATGAGTGGTGAGAAGAAGGGTGCAATAATTTTAAGGTGCTCCTGTGTGTCCTCAGACAACAACAATTTTACACCCAGTCTCCCGAGTCAGAGACAGGGAAGATCAAGACAAAGACAAAAAAAAGGTATAGTAAGCACAGGAACGAGAGATCGAGGAGCACAATGGAGGAGGTGAGCAGCTTGTGCTACAGCACTGATTGGCAATATCTCAGGGCAGCTCTATTTCTAGATGGTTAGTGTGCTAATTTCAGTAGATACCTCTGCAACATAATACATAGATGTTTTTGACATGACATCATAACTGTTACTTCATATTTTGTTGATCATGTTAGATCATTTTTTTAATGTTTTAAACCGAAATTCTGGCCATATCTTACACGTTGTACCTTGTAAGTATGTGAATTAGCAAACTATAAACTGAAAAGTGACTTATAATTAGCAGTTTAGCTAGAAAGCAGTTAGAGAATGAGAAGCTGAAGAGAAAGAAGGATGTCCTGCAACCATTGACCCTATAATATACAGTAAGGATATCACACCTCATTAAGTATAAACTACAAAATTAATGTATATGCAGTTGTAAAGAAGTAGTTGAAGAACAAGTACAACCACTTACTCATCGTAAACATCCTCTGTTTCCATCCTGCGGTAATGCTTGGCTAGTTTAACTGCTAGGATGATGCTTGGGAGCAGGAAGAGAGTGCTGCAGCCAAGGCCCATCCAGAATGTGTTCTGTAAAAAAAAAAAATGAACCAGCTATTAGAGCTGAAACGATTGGTCCATTAATTGATTGGCATATTAATAAACAAGTATGCCTATTTTGATAATCTATTAATTGCTGAAGCCATTTTTTCTGAAACAAATGCCAAATATTCTTGAGTTCCAGGTTCTTTTCTTTGTCCTTCGTGATAGTAAATTAAATATTTTTGGGTTTCAGAATATTGTTTGGAAAAAACAGGCAATTTGAAAGATGTCACCTTGGGCTTTAGGACATTTTTCACTATGATTTGACATTTGGTATAACAAATGATTAATTGATTAATCGAGAGACTAATTGACATGATTTATCAATCATGAATAACATCCTTAGCTGCAGCCCTTCAAACTGTTATTAAAAACAGAAATTTAAGTAATATATATTGTGTATTTTTGATCTACCTCATCACTGTGGGAACTAAAATTTGAACAAAATATGTAAGCAAACCAAGTTTTGACTAACCTAAATCCCATCAAAATGACTGTTGCTGTGGGTTTATATCAACAATTATAAAAACTTATTATATTGGCTGTGACAAAAAGTTTGAAAAGTTTCTTTGCAAACTTAAATGACCCAAATGCACTACAATATATCTTTTGTAATATATCCAACCCCAATGAGCTACAGCTAACCACCCTATCCTTTTAAAATACATTCCTTCCCCTGTTTTAATAGGGTTTGTTTCCCTGTATCCTCTGTATAATTACCATGGAGTCGACCAAGAAACTGCAAGTAATGATTTCCGTCGTGTCCACCATGTTGCTGAAGGGCTTGCACGGTGCGACCTCCATGGCCAGCTACACAGAGCAAGATATAAACAGTAAACAGTCAGCACACGACAGAATAAGGAATACATACTGTATCAACAGTAATTCTAACCCCTTACTCTGTATATTAAATTCTGTTTTATGCTTAATAATGTCAAATCCTGCTTGCTGAAAGTGTCAATACACATTGCAAAATTGCACCTTAATTGTTTTTGCAAAACAACAAGGACATTCTGATTGAAATAAAAATGTTCTATTGACAGCTCTGAGCTAGACAAAACATTCCTGAGGTTACCAGCAGAAACCAATATGCCACAAAGTAAATTCCTCAAAGTTATAGAGGTTGTAATTGTTACATTTGTCTTTGCTATATTTACTCAAAAACTCTTATGTAACATGCAAAGGTATTTTTGCCCGTACATAACTCTGTGTACCACCAGTGTTTGGTTTTGACTAAAATGACTATTGAACTAAACAAATACTGTAACTCAACACATAACAGCTGCAGTACAAGTTAAACAAATGAACAAACAAATACTTACAGATGTTTTGACCCATTCTATGTATTGATGGAAGTAGCCAACAATAGTCGCTGTGAATTTTCCTGTTTCCTGAGGAAGATTAAGACAAAATGTGAGTTACAGACCTTTTACAAATTGAGCTTATAAGCAAAGCAAGTGACCCTTCAATTACCCGAATTATTAAATGTGTAGCATTCTGGGAGATGAGGTACTGGGCAGCATCAATGGCATCAAGAACTGCTAAAACTTTGTTCTGCAGAGAAGAAATTGGATATTAGTTTAAGCCTAAATCTGAGCCTAGATTTACGATTCAGACTGAAGGGCTGGTTTACTTACTGGCAGGTCTGAGGCTGTTCTCTCCAGGAACCTCATACTCTGGTTCAGTGCACTCTTTAGAAATAAAGAAAAATTAAGAACACATATTAACGCCAGCAATGTCAAAGGTCGGAGGATACAGTCAGGGGTAATTTTAACACCTTGAAACATACACCAGTGAAACACAAATGGAGACCAGGCAAGAACAAAACCAACACTTGATGGACAATAGTCTTCTTTCAGCACAGGCATGCTGAAGATTTTGTTCCAAAACTAAATATCCACAATGCAAAGAAAGAAATAAGTCAATTTCTTGCATGACACAATGTATGTAACAATTTCCAAATAAATGCCTGAATTAAGTGGATATTTTGTAGTATTTTGGTACAAAACCCTTCATTTCCAACACCATAGAGTATATGATGTATATGTAAATATAAATACAAGAACATACACACAATATCATACAAATTGTGATATATATTCTCAGATTACTATGTGTCATCTGTGACATAAAATATGTCTCTAAATGCTCCAAATATGGAATGGGGACACTAAATACACAGGATGGAAACATTTCTGCTTACCCTTGCTCTAACATATTTCTTGAAGTTGAAAGTGGAAGAAGAAAGAAAACATAAAAAGCTGTGTTGTGCATGTGAACTGCATCACTGCTTGTCTGAATTAGCTGTAGGTGTTATTAAAAAAATGGCACTGCCTTTAACAGAGATACTATAACTGAATATTTAATTTGTTTTTCACCGACATGACACGGTTGATGACACATGCCTGAGGGTCAAAAACATTCTTCTTTTGATACTGAAACATTGAAATATACTTTCTATGTCAAGGATGATATCATTCTTTTAAATAGACATTAGCACAAAGATAAAAAACCAATTACTTCTATCTTTGGTATACACACTTACAGTATTGTACATTGCAAACACTGACTTGATGGACCTTTCTTCTAAGAATAGATTATCTTGGAGTACGTTTTGTAGTAAAATTTCTTAAAACCTGCATTAATTCATTTTTTGGCCACACATGGGGGCAGCACAACAAGCTGTAAACACAACACTGACATTACCTAGTTGTAAGCAACAGTTGCATATATATATATATATCAAGCACACAAAGAAACATTATCATTCATTTGGAGTTTTGTTTCTGCTCACCTGATGGGTGAGCTCTGTTTCTGGTCTCTACCAACAGGCTCCTTAGCAGCTAAATGCTCCACTGTGTTCTCCAGCAAGTCACTAACTTTTTCTGTTTGCCGTTTGGTGCTGAGCATGTAGCGTACAGTGAGGTTATCAGAGCTTTTTCACCGAAAACAGATGTCTGCTGTGATTGATGAGTGAGGCTGAACCAATACAATGAATTTGTGAGGCATAAAACCAAAACGCTAAAATGCTCCTTAGAAATGAGGGGAACTGCTCAGGTGATAATAAAAAATGATGACTGTCACAGATTGTCATTTGAACCATTATTAATATAATATTAAGAGCAGTTTTAAAGTACGTTTAAAGTTCAAATCTATTATACAAACAAATAAAAATTTAATTCACTGTACTATATCTATAAAAAAATGTCTCAAATAGTAAGTGCCAGTCACAACATCCCCTTAAATGGAACTTCTACTTTTGCACTCTTCTGGTTGTTTCTGTCTAATGCATTTGCCCTCAACCGGCTTTGTCTTCTGAAGTTATTTATTTTCGTACATTTCCAAGGCTGTCTTAAAGCAACCCCCAGTCAAGAAGAGGTGAGGATGTACTGAAATTACTTGCACTTGCAGCAAAAATAGAACAAGAAGTATACTTTTTTCCAACAAAAAATGTCCTTCAGTCGAAATACAGCATGCCCTGTGGCTGCATTGCACTCTGGTCTTTTGTGGCCACTGTGTTATAAAAAAATTGCTTCTTGCCTCGTCTATGCTGGCTTTGGTTTGACTACCAAACTCAACAAAATATTAAGTAGAAAAAATAGTAAATGAAAAAAACTCTAACTTTGCTGCAAATATGATTATCATGATGTCATGTAAGTTCATCTTTTCACAGTTGCTGAGGGGAAGAACAATCAAGTCAGAAAATAACAGAATTACGCATCGTTTTTAAGTGGTTTATGGTGGATGGTTCCTTTATGGGGATGAACTAGACAGAAGATCTAATCAAAAACCAGTCCAGCCAGGAGTAAATATTTGGAATGAAAAAGTAAACGCATAGTGGAGCATTACCATGGCCTGCTCCATGGGGATGATCTGTTGACTATGGATCTGCCGCAGAGTGCCGACGTGGCCTTTCAGAGAAGTCTTCAGAGCACCTCTGGGCTGAAACACACACAGGTAGATAAACATTTAAGTGCTAAAGGAAATTTTAGCCCATTAACTACAATACAAGCCATGTTAGAGCCTTGGAGTTATTTATTTTTTCCCCTCACTGTCAATAATAGTAAGTATGTATGTTTATTCAAACAGTCAGTCAAGTTCTGTTCTCTTCTATTATTTAGGAGTAATTGTCTCTTGTCCCTGTTAAGGAGTGGCATCCGGTGCAGGAACATTACACCTTAAAAGGCAGTGGTTAATGAGAAATTTGATCTATGAGTGACACAAAAGGCTGCAGGTAGAAAATTAACTTTGATGCTATAATAGAATTCTTTGACATCAAACTTAAAATATGTCTTCCTATAATAAACCATTGATTGGAATTAAACTGTAGGCTCCATTGTTTGGGAGGCTCCTACAGGGCTTGCCATTTAGAGTTGAATAAATGTGTTGTGTTACCTTCCTGAAACCCCCCGAAGGCATGGCAGAGCAGTCAGACTCCTCTCCAAAACTGTTTAGTTTATGCAGAGCTGTTATGTTTTGGACGAAGACATACCAAGCTTGGAGACACCAAACTCCACAAAAGTTCTCCCATTGCATTGTAAATAAATAAGTAAATCAAATTATGTGCCTGTGAACTAAGGAAACACTGTGAAACTGTGCAGAGTGGATGTTTGTATATCAGCCAGAAAAGCACCAAGGTATTCTTACTGTATGAGCCATTTTCATTCTGTATTCTTTTATGTAATTCTTGTCTTGTGCCACTAGGGGGCTGTATGTGCTTCGCAGTTCAGCTGATCTCGAGTCATGGAGGTGTGGGTTATTTACGTAGAGGAAACCCAGACACAGGTGTTGCTGATTTGGGAAGCAAACAGTTTTTGACTGTGCTAGTGTCTAGCCTGGGGGTGAGCAAGGCACGATGGTGTTGGTTACATGTATTACGAGCAAAGATAATGCCACTGTATGAGATATGGAGGAAAATAAACTTGCTAGTTAATAGTAACATTACCGAAGTCCCCGTATGATATTTAAGACGCTGCATTAGCAACCAGTTACTAGACTATGTTAGGATTTAGTCAGTACAAAAACTGCTTCAATTTGGATAATCGTTCATCGTGAGGACGCGGACCTGTTATATTGTGGATTTAACGGTGTTCGTTTGGAAAATCCGAGATGTGAGGTGGGCAAATGTTTGGAGTTGCCGATTGTTGAAAGGAGCTGTACCGGGGCGAGTGAAAGGGTCTCCGGAATACCAGCATCATCACGTCGGGATACCATTCATCAAGCCGGCCAACGCTCCATTGGGGTACGTGGTGATCAGCGCTGATATTATGAATGGCCATGGTAAAATTGTGTGCACACATTCACGTAAAACC
>NC_060168.1:27896823-27920729 GCF_021292245.1 Micropterus dolomieu | reverse complement strand
GAGGAGTTTTGTTCCTGGAGACCTGGTCATGGTGGCGGACTCTACAGCACCACGTGGGTCATGGATGCTAGGAAGAGTCCTGGAAACCTTCCCTGATAAAAGAGGTCTGGTACGTGTGGTTCGTTTGAAGACCAAGACAAACATCATTGAAAATACCTAAAATATGCTTGCTTAATGAAGCTAAAGAGTAATTGGTTCCCTTGGGCCATATTTCTGGTATTTATGGCTCTTTTGAATTTGGTGTAATTGCTCTGGCAGACGCAATTAGGGGCTGGAGTGTATGAGCCATTTTCATTCTGTATTCTTTTATGTAATTCTTGTCTTGTGCCACTAGGGGGCTGTATGTGCTTTGCAGTTCAGCTGATCTCGAGTCATGGAGGTGTGGGTTATTTACGTAGAGGAAACCCAGACACAGGTGTTGCTGATTTGGGAAGCAAACAGTTTTTGACTGTGATAGTGTCTAGCCTGGGGGTGAGCAAGGCACGATGGTGTTGGTTACATGTATTACAAGCAAAGATAATGCCACTGTATGAGATATGGAGGAAAATAAACTTGCTAGTTAATAGTAACATTACCGAAGTCCCCGTATGATATTTACGACGCTGCACGGGCACACGTCTAAACTTAATCCGCTGTATTAGCAACCAGTTACTAGACTATGTTAGGATTTAGTCAGTACACTTACCATGAGGTCTGTCTGTGCCTCCAGTTCTCTGGCAAATGAGATCAGGTCCACCACAGTGACTCCTTTGTTGACCTAAAGATAAGCGTGTATAAAAAGAAAAGAATCATGTAAACATTCTTCTCGGAGTTGTTGGAGAGAAAGTACTCAAATTACAAGTGTCTGCCCAGGTCAAATAGAAGTGCTATTAAAGGCACTGAAAATATACTAGAAATTCACATAGTATGCTTATAGTACATTCATAATCCTAACATGCTTACTATAAGTATATTAAAGATATATTATCCTGAGCTTTAACATACTTCTCAAAAGTATACTTTGAATAAATTGGTAATAAATATATACTTAATCTTTTAATAAATATGCTTAAATAAAAGTATATTTTTCACAACATTTTAGTCTATTTATTAAAAATATATTTATTTAACTCTTAGTAAATACTATTTAGGTGTACTTTGTGGAAGTACATTGTTAAACAATTACACTTTTAGTGGGTTAAAAATATATTGCTAAATACGCTTCATTGTGTAGGCTACTGCAAAATATTGTAATTATTTTATGTAATTGCCACATGTTTCAGCCTGATTTCCAGAAGTATTATCTTTAAAACTTTTTTTTTTACATTAAAATGTATTTTTGAAAAGCACATTATTATTTTTTCATTTCTTTTCTTTCTTTAAATTTTTTTTAATCAGGTAAATAGCTAGTTGAGATCAGAGACCTCTTTCATAAGGGTAACCTGGCCCAAAAGGAAGCAGGACATGTTGTTAACTTAACAAACAACAACATATAGAAATAAGCATACTTTAAATCATAATGTAAATATACTTGTTTCTGTTTGTAAACAGTAAACACATGTACACAGGGGCGAAGTCGTCCCTCCCGCCCAGCCCACTAGCAGTGCATTCAATTTGACCAATCAGAATCAAGGTTTTCAAATCGACGACCCAATCACACAGCGTGACAGTCCGCTTCACGAAGGTTAACGTGTTTGCAGTCGTTTAAAAGGAATCTATTTTTGGCCAGAAATATTTTTGTTTCTCAGGTTTCCTTTGTTTTACTTTACCGACTCAGGCTTTGCGAAGGTGGACACCACAGACATAATAAGAAAAGAACACAGAAGAGAAGAATATCCGGTCAGCTCCCTGTAGAAGTTAAATGTGAAAAGAGCTAAAGAGGCGTCACTGGCAAGTACAAGCAGGAGAGGACAGACACAGAGACTGCCAGAATCGTCTTTCTTGGCAAGTTTATTATTGTTAGCAAGACAACACAGTTGTGTAAGTTAACTAAAGTTGAGCTCAGTCTGGGTTTAAAAATATTTTCCTTGGTGGATAGCTCTGGTGTGCATTAGCTAATGCTAGCACGTGGATTAATATATTTGTTAGCTAACGTTAATCAGCATTTTAATAGCTTCATAATCGAGACAGCAACTTGCGTCTGCCTTAAATAGTGTTACAAAAGAAACGCAATTAATGTTACAGTAATGTATTGCTTTTTGCTGTAAGGCATTTTTTTAATTTTACTAAAATTTCTGTAATATACATTCTCAGTAACCTGTTGCTGGAATTTGATGCACGAGATTTTATCAAGGCAGCCTGTGCATGTGTGTGTATGAGCCTTCAATTCTGCTTTTGCACTGTTGAAATGACCAGTGAGGTCTTTATCACAGTAATAAATGCAACTAATATGTTGCTGTCTGTGTGCTAAATGTTCACATTTTTATAGTCTACCTTAATACTCACATGTCCATGTTTACAGGAAGTTATTGCTCACTGTAATCATCATTCCTGCCCATGTAGTCTGTAAAGACATCACCACAGTTGTCATTTTTGTATAAATTCATTCTAAAGTTTAGCTGAAGCTACTATGAATCATCAGCTAAGCATCTGCATTAGACTAGTCAAAAGTGGATATCTTCTAAAGGTACACTGTTTTTTAGAGATTTCTCTTCACTGCATCCATGGAGGGGGTAATCATTACAGTGACCAATCCCTCAGCACTCAGATATAACAGTAATGTTAAAGTGTACACGCATATGTGAGAATTGTTTTAAGACACTCTTGAAATAATGTTTTTGTGTACTAATGCCTGACCACACAATATAATAGCATGTGATGTTATGTAAAATATTGCTCAACTTTATGTACATTTGTATGGTCATAGATCCTGTATTCAACTTTTAAAAGTTGAACCTACCCTTTGCCAACTTTAACCAACTTATATTAAACCCAGATTTGGAATTTCCTGCCTTAGCTCAAGAAAATTAAATAAAGAATAATAATAATAAAGATTTGCTATAAGAATAGAATTACAGTGTTTATAATGATACGCAAATGAAGAACTAAACTAGGTGGAAGTACTGGTCTAACTGAATATTTATTATATCTCATTTGCAACTGCATTTCTTTTCTTTTAGAGTTTCCTGGGATTGTTGCCTCACTGAGAGGGCTTAGAGGTCACGAAAACCTCAAAGGACCAGCTGGACCCTCACAAGCTCAATGTGCTTAGTTATGTCTGGCTCCCGCACGCGATCACTGTTTTTGCTCTCACTACATCTCAACGGGGTCAGACTAAATAAACAAATATTCTTGTGAAAAAATAATTTTATTTAAAATATTGTTATACATTAAGTAATTGGCTAATTTTGTACTTCATAAATTGACTGCTGTGTTAATGTGAAATGACATGTAGACAGAACAGTTTTTAAGCAAGTCTGTATGTTTGTGTTATTTGTTGTACCTGTTTAATAACATTTTATGATATACAGCTCCTTGGCTGAATGTACAGTAGTGTTTATGTAATGTTTTTGATCATGTTGTAATGGAAGAACTGAGCATTAACTGGGAGGGGTCCCTTGTGGAAAACCATTTCACCTGAACCTAAACAACATTATCAGAACAGCTAGACATGATGTCATAATGTGTTTCAGCAACTTTAAACAAAATAAAAAATCTGACCGTGGTTGTTAATTAATTAGAGGTAATATTGCTTTGATTTAGACAAAATATTTCCTTTTCCCTTCCACAGATGCTGTGTGATAAAGCAGTTTCCAAATCCCATAGTGTCTGCAGTCGCAGAAAATGCAACGAGTCCTACTCAAAGTCAGTACCTTCCACTCCAAGGATAAGGATTGTGACATTTTTCTGTTTCAGCTTGGTTCCACCATTTGTACTGTATGCTTGTGACGGAGTACCTTCACTACAGTTGAATAAGCGCTTGGACTGCCATACCAACAAGCCTGGCTCTTTGGCGTTGCTGTCAAAGTTGCTTGTTTGGTAACCTGTCGACCTGTGTTCAAATCTGGGCAGGGTGACTGCTCTTGCCTTTGGCCGCATATGGTGTCAGGAGTGGGACGGCTTGCCATGAGGTCATCTGAGTCAGGCCCAGTGTCCGAGCCGTATGAGGGACCCCATGGGTAACATTAATGATGGGATGTGTAAAGTGTACTTTTCAGTAATACTGATCGTATGTCATCATTTTACTGATTTTATTTTTATTTGAAGGTATTTTGGGCAAGATGTGATACATGCTGCTGTACCTTTTAATGTACACAAAATTAAAGTTTTTTAGTTGTCTATATGTGTGTGTGTTGTAAAATTAATTTTTTTGACTGATTTTTATCATGCTAAAAGGGCATTTTGCAAGATATTTTTAATGCATTATTCTCATACTGAATGGTTTCATAAAGCAGCTTCCCAAGATATTTATAGTGGCTCTTGGAGTATACTTGTAATAAATTACTAATATGCTGAAATGGTAATAAAAATGTTTAGGGAACACATTTAAAAGTATAGCACAAAAGGGTATTTTAAGTTCAATTTAAAAAAGTATATTTAAATTACAGTAAAGGTACTTAAATTCAATTTTAACACAACTAAGTATATTAAAGTATATTGCAGTTATCTTAAACTTGACTTTAAGTATTTCTAAAATGACACTTATCATACTTAATAACACATTTAATATACACTTACTATAGTACAATTAAAATATGATAAGTGCATCCAAAAAAAGTGCTACTTAAGTATATTTCTTTTTCACTTGGGATGTCCATTATTAGCTACAAAATTAGAAAGGTGTTTCTTTTATTTTTTGTCATTGTGTTGCTTTTGTTAGCAGATAAAATCCCACTGCTCCTTGGAACAACCATTAAGTTAAAGTGAATAAAGAAGCTTGACATGAATAAGACTGAGCTGATTAAAAACAGGTCGACAAAACAATGCATGTTCCTCCAGTATTTTCTGAAGGAGGTAACACTCAAGTGTATAATTTCAATGGAGTAAAAATGTATTATCTAAATAAAAATGAAATATCCCCTCTTTCACCTTTCTGCAAAGCTGTCAGATATATATATTTGCTATAAGAATAGAATTACAGTGTTTATAATGATACGCAAATGAAGAACTAAACTAGGTGGAAGTACTGGTCTAACTGAATATTTATTATATCTCATTTGCAATTGCATTTCTTTTCTTTTAGAGTTTCCTGGGATTGTTGCCTCACTGAGAGGGCTTAGAGGTCACGAAAACCTCAAAGGACCAGCTGGACCCTCACAAGCTCAATGTGCTTAGGTATGTCTGGCTCCCGCACGCGATCACTGTTTTTGCTCTCACTACATCTCAACGGGGTCAGACTAAATAAACAAATATTCTTGTGAAAAAATAATTTTATTTAAAATATTGTTATACATTAAGTAATTGGCTACTTTTGTACTTCACAAATTGACTGCTGTGTTAATGTGAAATGTATCCCCTTTCTCACCTTTCTGCAAAGCTGCCAGATATAACTCACTTAATTGATGGCCAAGATCAAATCAGTCTTATTAGCTGTAGATCTTAATTGGTATAAGTAAATTAAGTGGTTGGAAACCTGTATAATTGTATGAGTGCTTTTTGATGGTGACTTACAGTATGTTTTACCTGAATGGCTCTAACATTTTGTAATCTGAGACATGAGTAAATTATATTCCGTAATAAGTACAAAAAATGCAACATGGAGAGCTTCCCACATTTTTTGGATATAAATTCTCACATCCTGACTTTGGAGAGTGTGTGAGTTGTGTTTCAGGACAGATGGTACACTTGAACAGAGTCCTTTTGCTTTCAGGAAGTAAATCTAAGTGAACCTGACAGGTAGTGTTGGAGAAGACAGTGAATGCCAAGTCTCGGCTTGTTCCTACACACTCCTTGCCTTGGCAGGAATCCTTTCGGATAAACGAGCTTCAGTGGTCCTTAACAGGACCCGGTGTACTGTGTCATGTCGAAGTTCATATTAGGTAAAGCATGACTGCCTGCTGTATGTTAACCGATAGTTAGGGAGGAGGCTGTTTAACCAAGCCTTAGGAACAAAGCTATTTCTGGTAACATACCATTATAGTACAAGTGTAATACAATAATATTAGTATATGTATAGAACAATCTATTGCCAATATTTACACTGATCTTTCACAAATAAACTGGTATTCATAGAGAGCCAACTCTTGATGTCATATAGCCACATATTGCAAACTAACTGGTTCAATTCACAGTAAAAAAAAAAAAGGATTAATTTGACATTTATTTCCTAACTTTCAGTTGGTTCATATTTATTTACTGTGTGCATGTTTGTCTGCCCTTGTATTTTATGTGTTTTCAGCTCATTCCTTCAGTTTCTGAATTTGGGGGTGTCCCTTTAAGGGTACTTATGGGTCCGCTCATCCAGATGTGTCAGATATGTGCATCTGTTTGTGTTTATTGTGTTGTGTTTGTGTGAGTATACGTGTGTCACCTCTTCCAGGTAGTCTGCATAGTTGATTTCTGACAGCCCGGCTTCAGAGAAATCCAGGAGGTTCTGCTTGCCCTCTGCCTCTAACAGGATTATTCCCCTCAGGTCGATCTTGACACTGTCCAGCTGACTCACCACATCCTTAGTAAACTGTACACACAAAAAAGCTTTATTGTTTAAATATTAAAGCTTATTCTATTGTTGCTAAATGCCTTATGTTGAGTTGTGTGTAATGAAGTGTGTTGATTGTCTTATATTCTTGACCTAACATCAAAACATTTGGTAGAGTGGTTATTTTGGAGCTTGATGGTTAAACAGTTACATCACTTGCCAAGATTTCTAAAAAAACATGGATATTAATCACCTCAGGTATCAATTACCTTACGTATACATAAACATCTTTAACATAATAAAAGAAAAAAAAACAATGTTGGAACTTTGGAGACCAAAGATATTGAAAATTTTGTTTTGATGGAAGACACATATCCCATTTCAATAGTATTCTTAGGTATTAAACTAAGAGAGAACAAACTATTCTTACCAGGCAGACGTGTAGAAGCAAAATGTCTAAGACCACAAGTTTATGTGTCAATAACTATAAAGAGCTTTGTAATATTGTTTATAATGTTTTATTTGTTCATCTGTTCTGAAAGCCATAATCATAGAAAGACATAAGTTGGGCAACATGTTTTTTAAATGGGATGTTTTGAAAAGTAATGTGCAATTTCACCACTAAAAACAAGAACATATGCTATTTTGTGGCACTATAAAGCAAATATAACAAAAAATGTTGGCAGTAAAGTTGTTTGTTCCTAAGATAACATGGTACTGACACTGTATGTGGATGGGCAGGACTAAAAAATGTCCACCCTACTAAGTTATTCTACTGAATATAAAAATCTTCAATTTGTTTTTCAGAATGCTTCATTGGTAACAATACCCATCATTTCTGAAATTATGATTTTATATCAAAGTAAAATGCGAAAAGCATTTTAATTTAGAAATTTAAGCTGATTTTGTGTAAATACAATCCAATTAGTGAAACTTATTTACTGGGCAAAAAAAGTGAATATTGGCTTAATTTACAGTAAGCAACGAGACAGTGTGCTAATGGAATAAGCCAACAGAGACAAAGAAAATCAATTGTTACAATTACCAAGCCATTAGCAGTACTGCTTCGAATAATTACAATGTACTGATTTCAGATTTCTTATATACAGTCTATGGTCAAGACAGACAGAATCATACAGTATCAAATGACCAGTGTGCAGAAACAGATGCAGCATGGGACTATTGTTGTTGGCTAAAACGAGCCAAAACAATCTTGCCAACTGGCAGGACAGTACTGAATGTCTCAGGCAGGCAGAAGTGGCTGGCTCAGGGTCAAAAAGAACTGGGAACTTACATTAATGTAATGTCTCAGGCACACACTGAGGTAAGGGCTGAATCATGTACCAGCTATTGGCCATCAACACACACTTTGGTTTGGCAGCAAAGACGTCATTAGGTAATGCTAATCAAATGCTGCAGCCAAGGATGGACATTTCTGGACAGCATCACTGTTAGCATATAGAAGTGGCATATTTTATTAATTCTAACCCTTGTTTGAGCATGTAGCACAGTGCATTGATTCACTGTATTTTACCTGACCATAATAGTAATTTATGACGATTACTAGTATAGTTTACAGTAGGAAATTATCATACATACCTAGAAAACAGAGCTAAAGTAGCATACAGGGCTCCCTTACTGTGTGCTTACTTTAATCACATAACTGTATTGTGAGGTCAGCAAAATTTTCTGCTCTGACACATAAGTGATATCAGAACTTATGAAATTAACATATGTTTGATCAGTTAGGCTAAATTATAGCAACACTTCCTAGCCTAATATTCATTATTTGTAATTTGTCTTAAGTACTAAAACTTCTGGTTATTTTTAAATGCCGTGTCTCCACCAGTTAAGTTCCTCTATTGGGTAAAGGCAAAAAAATCTATACAAAGACACTCAAATAGTCCCAACAGCAAATGACAGAATAATGGTGTGTCTTGAATTTACTGACCACTGTAGTGTTCAGGAAAGAGGAGATGTTGAAGACCTTGTCCAGACGCATGGCTGAGTAGATGCCTTTGTTCTCTTTGCAAGTACTAAAAAAGGCACACATACAACAAACATATACACAGGTATAACAGAGAAAAAGGAAGAGAGGGGGAGAGAGAGGAAATGTCAAAAGCTTCAGAGTGAAAATATTTGCTGCCACCAAGTGAAATTGACTGGAAGTACATGTTCCCTGATAGAAAACAGTGTGATGTTCCTCAAAAGCGTGGACTATTTGCTAATATGTAAAAGATAAAAGTTCCTTTATAACATTCAGGCAGCCACATACTATATAGACTCACATAATGAACACAGTATTAGAAGTGCTTGCTTTTTGATGGGTGAAGACTTGTTGAAGCAACACTGCTCTATTTGGAAATATAATGACTGTGGGTCTTCCATCCCAATACTGAGAATATGCAGCTTCTCACTGCAGGGAGATGACGAAAGCTGATGTAATCACTGAGAAAGAGGCTGAAGAAAAGCAGCACGGATAGTTTAGAAATATTATGCTAATGAGCAACGCAAGGTTAATAGCAATTTAAACAAAATGTGAGAAATTCTACAGCCTATAATTGAATAAATGGCTTGTCTTGCTGCAAAATCCTTTCAGTTTTGCAACCAAATGTAAACTTGAAATGTAGAGAGGACAGATGTGCAGTAGGCTGTGAGGAGAATAATCATCACCAAAGCATTGTTTCTGAAAGGTGGCAGACACAACACTGTCACCTAAATACATAAAAATTAGTTTGCTTTGCCTGTACAAGCTCTCTGCTGTCAGCTCCAGGTCGGAATCGTTGTACATGTAGCCAGGGATGAAGTTCTTCCACTCTGGGTTGACCAGATATGGGTTGTCCACGACCTGGCGAATTAAGAGATCCAGCAAAGAGGATGTGTGATCAGTAATTGTAATGGGAAGCAAATAGGATCTATCAGTAAATGAAATACACTTGACTCAATTTAAGACCAGGGTTATTCAAGACCAACTCTCAGACCCAAACAAAGCAGTGTTCTTGCTTGGTAAATTTTTCCATGTTGTACTGTAATAATTGGTTGTGGAACTAATCCTGACTAATATTGTATAAATCTTCCACTCAATTTTCCTGAACTTAGAGAGCAAGAAAGCTGAGAGGGACACATAAGGAACTGAGACCCGATAAATTGAGAGGCAGAAAATATATTTCAAAAGACAAATTTGCTTTATAACCTTTTTCAAAGGAGCCAAATTTAGATGTTCTATACTAGGGGTTTTCAAAGTCTGAGACTGCGGGTGTCTCCTCATACAAAGCTTGGGAAATGCCCCCCGCCCCCATCTTTAATTTACTTGGTAAATTTCACTCAATTCCTGGATGTCTATGAGATCATGATTATAATATCTTATCCCATAGACACTCAACATTTGAGCCAAAATAGCCGAATATTGCTGTTTGACATAACGTCTGACTACACCAAATAGTTTTGAAAAAGGTCTGTCCTAAGCCATTTATTAGTTTCTGACTCTGATGGGGGGGGGGGGGACTTTTCCCCTAAACTACTGTATCTCTGAACTCTCACACATATAGGCTATTCTATGTCATCACCTTTTGATAACTAATGCAATAAGTAATGTGCTATTGTTTCATTTCCATTCACTGAGCCTCCCCTGAAACTGTTTGGAGCCCCCCTAGGGAGGCCCGCCTCACACAAACCCCTGTTCTATACCATAGTTGGCTCAACTGCAGCAGGATTCATGCAAACAACATCATGTCATCCACAACTGGGCGCAACTGCTATTCTCACAATACCACCCGAAGGTCACTGACTTGTATGCAGTAAATAGTACAGAGGAGGTGTCTTAATTTTAACTGTCTGCTCATTTAGAGGTTTGGGTACTGTATATGAACACTACAGATTTAAGTCCATAGAGTCCAGGGCACTTTGTATGTATCAAACATAAAATTACATGTTGTGTATGAAAATTCAGTTAAATTACTCCTGTACATGTCCTGCAGTGAAGGTGCCTGTTTGTACTTATTATTTTTAGGGGGATTAACCGCTGTCTCGTGTCTGGACTAATGACTTGCCTTGAAGACTTCTTTGGTGTGGAAGGGTTCACAAACAAGTTTCTCCATGTTTCCTCCAGCCAGAAAGATAACGGTCACCACTCCCATCAACACCCAGGAGAAGATGAAGCTAAATCCAACGCCGCTGTGGAGAAGGACAGACAGGCCCTCAGATATATCGAAGTATGGAACAATAAGAGGTAAAGGTGTAGCAGTAGTGTAAGTGGGTAGATTGGAGTTCGGTGACTGTAAGCAGTGTCAGCCTAATGTAAAATGTAATGTAAACATTGTGCAAGAGGAAGAGGGGAATTAAAAGATGCATTAGTAGTTATAATATCAGTTTACCTTGGATCTGTATCAGTATCTCAAATTTATAGCACAAAAAACAGGACATTTCAAATACATTGGGGGAAGTTACAAAAATGTATTAATTTTAAAATAATTTAAACATAAAAAAAGTTGTTGCCTTATAAGCCCCTAAAATTCCAAATATGGTACATTTTCATCTTGTGGGAAACATTTATAGTATATAAATAAATAACTTTCTTGTGCAAACACAATGTTATATTTTACATGCAAGTTATTCTTATGGGAACAGGTGCAATGTATCAGTTTGTTTAGATATATTACATTTTTGTATTTTGCTTTGTTTGCATTAGCTACTACCTCCAGGACAACTTAGCTGTTTATTGCTCTTCAGATGTTCATGGTTTTACACGATTTTGTTTATATTCTCTTATATTCTTTACCTTTTAGAAGTACTGTAGCATGTACAGTAAATAGTCTAGTGAAGTAGTAGTAGTAGTGGCAGTTGTAGTAGTGTAGAAGTAATAGCAGTTATTCAAGTGCTAGTAGTCCTCCTATTATAAGAGGAAGTAGTACTAAAAATATTAGTTGTAAGATGTACCATCATCAAATTGACTTGAAAATGTTTTTTTTTGGCAACACCATCTTCAGTTTGAAATCTTAAATGTGGTAGACTCACGCCATGAGCATTGTTCCGCCTGTATTCGAGATGCAGCCTCGTGTCGTAGGTGAGGCATGCTTGTCGTATCCCAGGGTGCCGCACAGCAGGCCCAGGTAGTTAAAGGCCAGGACCAGGACCACCATGCAGCAAAGAGCAATACAGCCAATCCACCTGTAAGCAGGAGGAAAAGCTAAACAGTTTGAACTTCCACTGTGGCCTTAAAATAACGTAAGTAAGTGATCAGCATATGTGTGTCCTGCTAAAAGGTCTTGAGCAAGAAAATGAAGCCCTACCTCCTTCTTTGCTTCACTATTTTCAACTCAGTTAATGCAGACATGATATGCATATTTCATTAAGGCTAAATATCAGTGCAAGCTTATACAGCATACATTCTTTTTTTACAGTAGCTTGTGAAAAGAGTATGGTCGAGCCAGACAGCATGAAACTAAATGTCAAGCATCAAGACAATGCCCACAGTACTTTTTTACAGCTTATAGGGGTTTTTTTTCTGTTTTTGTCAGTTTACCTGTAGAAGTCCATTTTGTCAATCTCAGGGTAGTAGTCCTCAATCTTGGCATGGGCATGGCTAATGAAGATGGTGAAGTTGGACAGGCAACTCTGAACAGGGAATACTTTGGAAAAGCTGCTGATGTTATTGCCAATGCCGTCCACTAAACTCTGTACACCTGAGAGACAGATCAATCCATTAATCCATCAGTTAATGGATACTTAAAGATACAGGAAAAATAAAGGAAACTGTCAGCTGTAAAATTTGTAATTCAGTACTCAGAAATATGCTCAATTGTTAATGGTTTGTCTGGTTTCTGATAGGTTGATATTAAGTTAAGTTATTAAGATATTAACACATTACATATATGAAAGATTACAAACGTTATACATTTTAAGTTAGATTCAACATCAGATTCAAACTTCAAATCCACCTAATTTTGCTCAAAAGGTTTTATAAGTGTAAAATGTCACTTACTGTCCACAACACTTCTGGTCTGTTCAATCACCATATGTGGTGTGTCATTCAAAGAGGAAAAACCCTGTGAGAGGAAATGTTTTGGAACATGGGGTTAGATGGTCCATTATGTTGTTTTAGGGTCATTATTTAGTTTAATAAATGGCAAATGAAAGGCATTCTGAAAAATACTGGAAATCACTAACGGAAGCACAAGTAGACAAGGCACCTAATGAAAAACAACTTTTAAATTGCTCCCAGAGATGCGCTGACATAACACAATTCACAGTGTAAGAATATCTATAGATTTATGGTCCGGACTCACCCTCTGGACGATAGCACTGAGGTCTGTTCTCAAGACGTTGTTCACCTTTTCCAGCTGAGCGTTCACGTTGGATAGCTAAATATAAACATACAATCAAACACTGATTAACATACACAGTGAGAAATTATCAACATTCAACAATCTCATAACAATATTCAGTGATCTCTGTCCCTTTTCTAACATGTAGTAATGCTAGAGAACATCATGCAGTCGGTAAAAGCCAAATCAGTGTATTAAGACTTCCAAGATTCAACACATATTCACATTTTAATGTAGTTGATAGAAGTTATCACATAAATGGCTGAAAACATCCGATTTGGAAAGGAGCATAGTAAAACAGTAGGACATATTTAACAGAACTTGAATAAGAAAAAACGTTGCAGTTTCTTCAGCCATCACAGTTCATGGTCTGGAAACACCCATGGTTGTTTAGGAAGAATAATTACATTTGTGTTCATAGCTTACTGTATAATCTGCATATTAGAGTGTTGCATTCAGTCATGTACCCGTGTGAAGTTGGCACTGATCTGCAGCTGGGACAGTGACTGTCGGATGTTGCGGCACAGCTGGGCAGAGGTGGCGTCTGACTCCTCGTCATGACAACCTGGGTCGTTGAGGGTGCGGTTGATGTTGCTCCGGACCAGACTCAGGTTGAAGTTGAGTTTCCCTGTTCCTTCCTGGAGGACCTCCAGACCCACATTGACGTTCTCCAGGGCTTCCTTGGTTTCTCGCATGGCTGGATTTAAAGAGACCACAGATGAGATTGAAAGTGGATTGGGTTGCTGTTATGAGGGGAAAACCAGGATGTGAAGGACAAATGCTCATCAACAGAAAGGACTGATAGCATAAATTTCCTACCACAAAAGTGGAAAGTTGAAGTGAGACAATTCTTTCCATTGCAAACTTAGATAGTCTTACCTACTCAGCTATATTGAAAACAAGTATACTTTTCTCATTAGCTAACTTATATTTTGAGGTCAAATTAAATGATTTGTGAGGCTTTTTTCTCATGAGCTTTAGACTGTGTAGCTCGGCTACAAAATGACACAAGGAATTGTGAATATTTTATTGAAATCTTTTAGTTCTGTCATGGGAAAGTTTTGGGAATTGTTATAACAGCAAGCGTATAAATGCAAACTTATAGTCAGAGTAGTAAAATCATTTTATGAAACTAGTGTTTCTGGGGCATATAAAAATGTCAAATAACTTTATGTTTAACCAGCCAAACAGATTTAGTAGCTAGTATAGTAGTACAATCATCTATTGATAAGTTACCTATGAAAGTGGCATCAAGGATGACAAATTAGCCTTTTAATATGAAGCTACACAGCAAAAAGACAGTTTGTATAATATTTGCTCATGTTACAGAAAAGCACAGACTTATGCAGGACACAAAGTATTCATTCCTTGTAAAGACTAGGCCTGAGCCGAGTTTATCAAATAGAGTTTCAGATCCAAGCATTGGCGCTTGTTATTGAGTTTGGCAAGGAGTGTGTCTTTGCCGTGTTCATATGCTTGTGTGAATCTCCAGCTTCTAAAATTTTCTACAATCTTTGACTGCCAAACAGTATTGCTTTCTGCAAACAATAACCAAACAGTAATGCTATGAATTAATGAATTTGTTTGCTTTTAATAAAAATAGTTGGTGTTAGTAACTAACTCTTTCCCCAGCAATTGAATGCATCACAAGACAACCGCAGCAGACATTCAAAATTTAACAGGATAAAGAATGCAAAAAAAACACTGGCATCCTTGAACACTCGTATAAAAGATGCAGGAGAGGAAATGGTGAATTTACTATTACATAAATGCCTAGCAGCACTGGAGGGAGAGAAAACACAGATGGATGCTATGTGCTAAATGCATAAATAGTTACCATGTTCACTTCTATTTATGCCTCAGTGAAAAATGCAGTATTTAATTCCAATTATTTTGGTCTTTAGCATTCAAACAGTTCTAATATCTAATAAAACACACTACGATCTATACTATACTGACGTCCTCTGACTGCTCAGCTCAGCCCCAGTAGGAACACAATTACACAAACACAAAATACACAAACATTAAGGACACAAACTGTGTTCACAGTCATCTGTGGTCAGGCATTTTACCACAGGAACTATCAGCATATTTGCTGACCGCTATTTGTTTTTGTTGTGCTATAAGCCTGTATATTCTATGTATTCGAAACATCCATATACAGCTGTTTGTTGTGATACATAGAGGAACTAATTTCTGGTAAAAGAGTTATAATAAAGTAACAGGACAGGTCACACTTCACAGTGGGTTAACACAATTGGAGTAAAAAGGGAGATGTCCAGGTGCAGGTTATGTTGCCATTAACTTAAAACTGCACTAGGCAAGATTTTATCATATCTGTTAATATGCATAAATGGAAAAAAAAACTCTCAGATTCATTCTGTTTGCACATAAAAACTACAGTATTTATCTGGTGAAAGCACTAGCAGAAAATCATTTGCGTATGCTGGAGATGAATCCAGACTCTTTAAGGACAACGGCCTGTTTTCCTTCCCTACAAGTCTCTATGACTTCTTTAAATCCAAGACATGGCAGATATCATGCAACATAATATCCAACAACATTATCAGCCATTTGTGGTCACCAGTCACACATTGCGTAGTGCAGTTTTAATATATTAATTGATCGTCGTAACCTGAAATGTAACTCAGGGTTCAGATAGGTCCGTGTGCTCAAGGAAGATCACAAGGGAACATATCACAGGAGCAACACCAGTGCAAAGGTTCACAAGGTCAGGGGTAAAAGGATTGTGGGTCATTGTCCATTTACTGAGTTATTACCTTTGATGGCTCTCTCGATTTTCACTTTATAAAAAAGCATAAAATATAAAGATTAAATTCTGAATGATTATTAAAAGTGACAGCTTTATTAACTCACTGACCTTTGAGAAAAAAAAATACTGAAATATTACATTCACAATGCAGAATATGTCTTAACAATCTTCAGTAGAGTTTTAAAATCGTATTACAGCATACATTTAGTCGGGGGGAATCTGATAATCAAGGTTATAATCTGACTTGCGATTATCCTAAATAATTGACAACATTTGCAAATACGGCAGGATATTATATGTCACTTACTGACTCATAATATTTTTTAGTGCAGCTGTTGCCTGTATTCAGTAGCTTGCAGCTTACAAAAACATGATCATATTATAACAAAGTAGGATGAAAAAAATGAAAATTAGGTGGATATACCTGCAGCCATATTGAGAACTCTGTCCAAGGCAGGATGGACCTCCTTATCCAACTGATCATGTATCCTTCCTCCCAATAATGGACCTATATCTGTAGAGAATGCATCGTCAGATTAACAGAAGAGAACAATAAAATTGTCAGTCCTTTTCTTTATTATGTTTGCTACTTAATACTGCTTTTGCAGGTCTTAACTTTCAGGAAAGAACTGCATTCAGTAATTTTGCAGGAAAATAGCATAAATACTTAAGGGATCCTCTATACCAGTCACTGTTGTAGCTATCTAGACCTAGTTATGTCACAAATCTGTTGTGAAAACAAGTCAAAGAAAGTTGATATACAACCAAGAGCAAGAACTCTGTAATCGTTTCTGTACACTTAATTCACTATCAGAAGAACAGAGGAAGGTCTACTTACTATCTAGGTCATAGATGACTTTGTTCTTTGCTGTGGCATATTGGGATATTAGGTAATCAATTTGCTGCAAACAGGAAACACAACAGAGCAGTGTCTTACAAATAGAAGCAGTTGAAAATTAGTTCATTAGTCTCATCACAGCACTCTGAAGAATAGCACAATTTCAGTTCATGTTATTTGTCAAAATGAAATGGAGAAAAATATTTAGCTTTAAACAAAATACAACTGGTCTTCATAAACACATTATGTTAAACAAACTGAGCATTTGTTGGATGTTTCTTCTAAAAACACACAAGTAAAGTGAGATTTAAAACCTAGGCTTCTGAAATGTCATGGAATAAGAATGATACAAATATGTAGCCGTCACATGCACATAAAGTGATAAAATGAGGCATGACTAGAATCAGTAGCAGACGGACACAGAAGAAGCACACACACTGGTTTATACATTTGCCTTTTACTCTTAACACCCTATCACAGATACCAATAATATTCCTTGTTTGAGTGAATTTGAAATGTTTGGCTTTTCATTCAACTATAACGGAACCCTTTTTAACTAGTAGTGGTTGTTAATCACCAAAACAATTGCTGTCCAATTGACAGTTTTGTTATAGAATGGAACTTGTAGGATTTGTACAATATAATGATTATGTTTGTATTGACAGCACATACTCTGCATTTCTCTGCTTCTGCTTTCATAATTTAGTATTTAATATTGTGTTGGCGCTGTAGGACACAAGGCAGAGTGATAATGCTACACGTTTTATAGAATAATTCTGTCTCACCATTGGCGTGTCATTAGCGAAGGTGTGCAGGTCCCTCATGTTACTGTTGACCAATCTCCGTATGTTCTTCACCTGAGAGCTCAGGTTCTGGTTGGCAGCATATGCACACAGCACTCCGATCCTAAACAAATGACAAACACTGTGACCTTTCTGTCTCCACGTGCCACTAAGTGACCCTGCTGCTCCCACATCAGTCAACACTGTAGCCCAGAGGTATGTTTTACAGAATAGGGTGATGACATGTCATTAACAGTAGAGGTCAGTGTGCACCACCACATTTACTTTTAATATTTTCTTTATTAACTTCTTATAAGTGCACCTGTAGAATGAGCTTCTTGACAACCAGCATCACACAAAAGGATTATTGCAATCAAAGTTATGTTTGGTTATCAAAACATAATTGGTTATCTTATCTGTCTCTTTCAAAATGAATTCAGTTTCAATTATTGAAAGTATAGAAATGGACATTTACAGCAAGTCGAGCATTTTCATATTTCTTACATAGTGAGAAATGCAGCACATTAAAGCCAATAGGTACTATACATTACAAGTCTGAAAACCTCATAAATGTGTCTTTCCGAAATCATACATCAACTAAAAAAAAAATCACACATTCACACTCAGCAATCATAGAAAATTACTGGGAGCACAAAAATTATTATGATTATTATTATTCTTTTTCCCCCCAAGCAAGCGGCTGGTTGTAGACTGTATTTTCTGCATTTTTAAGATAATAACAGATGAAGGAGATTTTATTTCCCAAGAAATTTGGAAATCAACTCATAGTAGGAAATGCAGGTGTATCTACATTAAGCTCTGAGGCCCTATCTGTATAATCTAAGGTCCTTGGGTTGTAAACATATTCAAATTAAATGTGAAAACACAGTATTCCATAAAGCAGACCATTACAGCGAGTCTCTTGCATACTTCAAACAGACCTGAGTAGCTTGGTACAAGGCTTAATTAGCTAGAGCAACATCAAGGGAAAGACAGCCTGTAATATTAAGCTGTTTCCATGACTCACTCTCATCCCAGCTGAATTTTCAGCTCAGCATCTCGCTGCAACCACTATGCATCTAAGTATGTGTGTGTGTGTGTACATGTATGTTTTTATTGCTGCATGGATGTGTGCAAGTGAGCATAGTCAGGATTCATGGGGTGATTAACTTTATAACAGACGGTAAACTTCTGTACGATGAATTGTGAAGTTTCAGAGCTCTGACAGTACAGTTGTATAACGGTGAATCTCATTTATAGAAATGCTTCAGTGGAATAAGCAGCTTTATGAATGATGTAAAATGACTCGTAGAAAGGAAAGACAAAAGGACTGACTCAGAGGCTACTGGGAGGGTTTAGATCAATGGAGACGAATCAGGGTGTTCTGACTCATTGTATAATAAGACAGAGTTCTCTGAATGTGAGTCTGTGTTTCTGTGTATCTGTGTGTATTTATGCACAACAGCTTGTGTGAATGTATCTGACTGAAGTGCATGCAAAATGAGGTTATGCCCCATTCATCATCTTATTGTCAATGTATGAAAAAGATGTGTGTCTGTGCGAGAAGTTCATTTTTACATCCTGTGATCAGCAGTTGGTTCCGTATAAGTCTCCCTTTGGGGATATTATCCTGTAAATCCAATCTAATCTAACCTGCATTATGCTGCAGACATTTTATCACATTAGAGATTGTACAGTGTTTTAATACACTGAGGGCCTGATTTACTAAAGGTTTGCGTGAGTAAAAACGTGTGCAAACTTGATATCACCAGCAAATTAGCACGTATGCTGATCTACTAACGGCGTGCACGCAGAATGACGTCTTGCAAAAGTGCAAGATAGCACCTGTTGTTCATTTAGTACTTTTGCCTTAATGAATATGCAATTTGGGGCGTAACATGCATATCCATTTATTTACTATGTGATTTACTAAGCCTAAACGCAATTTCACGTAGTAGTGCACAGATCACGTGTAAAATTCATCCAGCCAGAGGGAACGATCACCAACTGTTCACAGCGCGCCGGTCGTAATATAGCGACAACCCATTGCAGGTATCGGAGAGAGGGCCAAGAACAGGAGATCGTGGAGCGACCGGGCACGGTGCGGAAGGTCGGTGATTGTTCCCTCTGGCTGGATGAATTTTACGCGTGATCTGTGCACTACTACGTGAAATTGCATTTAGGTTTGGTAAATCACATTGCGTGTAGTAAATAAATGTATTTGCATGTTACGCCGCAAATTGCATATTCATGCACAATCTGCTGGCATTTCCTCGCGTCTGGGTCATTCCAGCATACTGTATCTGTTTCTGCTGGAGTTTTTCAGGTGGAGACCGGGTAGGTTGTAACACTTTTTGCTTCAGCAACTATAACTCACTGAATTTTTTAGCTAGAGTTCTACAATTTTTATACAAAGTACCCACATTCGTTCACTACAAATGGCACCAATTCAATCCTCTACAAGAATATCACAGACCTCGTGAGTTGATGTCAAATGCAATGTGTTCCCTTGTTACAACCTACCCCAATAGCAAGGTAGGTTGTAACACATGCTGGGATAAGTTGTAACAATCACAAAAGAATCAAAAATAGATGCCACACTACATGATAATCTTCCAAAACAGGTAGTGATATCAAAGAACAATGTTTCTCTCTTGCTGTAACAGACTTTGTCTGATGACTCATGTGCATGAACAGTATGTGTATGTAAATTTATCTATAGAATAAACTTACTTAAAGGTATACTTAATAAATACTACTAAAATGTTCCTAATTAAAGAACATGTCTGTACATACTTAGGTCTAACTAAAAAGAGGTGTGTGTGTCAATGTGTGTATATTCTTATTCAGAGTCACAGTCAGTGAGCCGGTATTCATCGGCACGTATACCAGCTCTTCAATATTTTACTCTTTAGTGTACCGGGACTTTTTCTTGCGCACAGGCACTTCTCACAAGCTGCCCATTCACTTTTCTACCCTCTCCACCAGCAGAGACAGAAAATGGAAAAGGTCGAGTGACGATACACACGCCAACATGTGAATGGGGAGTACTGGTCATAGTGCTGACAAATTAATGCTGGTAACCCTGGAGTGCGGGTTTGGTGGACCCAGACCGCATAGGGCAATCTGGAAAATATTACAATCAACAAAGTACCTAGTTTTAGGTATCGTGGATGGTTGTAACACTATTTAAAGATATGTTACACCCCACCCCTGTCAGGGTGGGGTGGGTTGTTTAGCTAGCTGTATTTCCATAGCGGTTTGAAATTAGAAAGGAAAAAATGCATCACATGTTGCCTGAGAAACTCCATTTCAATCTAATATAAGTCAAACAATTCTATCTGCAATAGTATAGATGCTAAACAAAAAATACTCCTGGTCAAAAAATGTACTTTCTTACCTCAAAATCATTTTTTTTCTCTATATATTCTGAATATGCCTGTTTCTAGACTTGATAACCACCAGGCCTGATTGGGGAGGAAGTAGGTAAATACTAAAATGATCACCAAACTCCTCTCTTATCTCTATTTGGCGGAATTGGTGTTGTTACAACTCTCCCCATGTTACAACCATACCCGGTCTCCCCTACTCAGGACGCACTGAACGAAACAAACCAAGGTTTTTACGCTGTGGCTGCTTTCCCTCCAGTGTGTAGTGTGTAGCAGTGTAAATACAGAGCGAGTAGTTTGATTATAATAATTTTTCTGTCAATTATTAATTTAATAAATATTTTTATTGACAAAATAATGAAAAATGCTCATCACAAGCACTGAGATTCCAAGGTGACGTGACGTGTTGTCTAGCAGTCAAAGCTTAATAATTTAAAACTATATATAAAACACAGAAAATCACCTAATCCTCGTTTTTGTGAAGCTAGAACCATTAAATGTTTAGCATCTGTGCTTGATAAATAACTTAAACGATTGGATTGCATACTAAACTGAAATGTCTGCCAACATGTTCCTTTTGATACCAGTGCAGCATAAAAATCAATGTGTAGCAGCTAAAAACCTGCTTGAGATAGCTTATCAGTCTCAGTGAGCAATTAGCCACCATTAGTTTGTTGTTTGATAACGCATTTGCTGTTTTGACCGATTTCGTAACTTGTTATTTTCGACTAACATTTGAGATTGCTGCAGGAGCGCATTTCATTGGCACGCTATTTTTTAAGTCAAAACTTATAAGAGAAGTTCTTCCTTTCATTAAAGTAGTAGCTGTTTAGTCACAGAGTCAAAACCTGGATGCCACAGAATCTTTAAATCGACAAAGAAGAAGACCCCTTTAAACAATCCTTGTTGAAAAATGGTTTGCAATTTGTGGCTAACAGGCTTAAACATGCATAACCACTGGTAAAACCTTCAAAGAGCAAAAATGTTATAAGATCATGTGCTGCCCTTGGGAGGGAAACTCATCTGTGCACATCGAGCTGCGCCATGTCTGGAGGAATTGTGATGATGTTTTCCATAAATAGAGAGTAGGCCGACGGAGTAAACGCTGTCATTGTGTCATTGTGTAAGTGGAGACTTAATGAGAAACTAGGCCAAACAACTAGGCTGGGCCACAGTGAAGTGGAGCCATCCGGAACCAGGAGAAGATTCAAAATGGCCACTTCTACAACAAAAGCCTTTTGTCAAACACTTCTCTGCCCTCTTTCTGTTTTTCTCTCACTCTCTCTCATATAAGTACACCAGTTCTATACAGATGCTGTCTCTTTCTCTTTTACATACACAAATTGACAATCACACACACCTTCCCCACTCTGTCTCTGGTTGCGAGTTTATCGCCAAAGCCGATACTTTCCTCTCTTCTGTTTCTCTAGCCCTTTCTTATTTGTCTTTCTGCTCTGGCTTGTATGTTTTAATCTATGTCTTTTTCACTACTCCTCTATTTCTCAATCTCTCTTGCACAGACTTTTTATTGTTTTCTTCTTTTACTATTCTATCTCTCATGCTCATGTTTTATTTTCATTTTTCTACAGCACTCCTCCGTCTTCTTTTTTCTCTTCCTCTGTCTCCTCTTTTGGCCTCAGTCCTCCCCCCTCTCCCTATATCCACCTCCCTCTCTTTTCCTTTGTCTCTTGCTCACTCCCTCTCCCTGCCGGTGTCCAGCAAGGTCACTGGAATCTGCAGCCAAACAAAGACTCTTTGAGAAAAATGCCAATCGCTTCCCAACAAGTTGTGTAGTACATGGCTGTCCACCTTACTTCAGCAGAATCAAGTTTGGTGTAGTTGGAATTTGGTAGTCTTGTTTAGTTAGATTTGTTGTTTGAAAAATGTTGAAATAAGTTAGGAGATAAATCAGAAAGAAGGGAAAGAAAATAAATATTTGTGTATGAATATAAAAATGATCAAACAAACAACAAACTTGTGATGACAAGCAAGGCATGCCAGAGCTGAAAAACAGAAAATAGAGGAGCCCTCCTGAGTGAATTTATGTGAGAAAACCCATTTTCTCATTGATGCTAAAAATGTCTCAATCAAGGCAACGGGAAACATGTCAGCATCTTCTAATAAAGATACAACTGCCCTGCGGCATCACCTTCTTTTATATTACATATGGTAGAGAAATAACCCAGTGCATTCTGCTGAACAGAGTTTTATAAAACTCATTTACACAATAGAAAAATGCATAAAGAGGAGAAGTTTGAGGATGTGAAGTTCAGGCTCAAAATTACACACTTACACATTCTGACTATGGCATAATACTGAAACTCCTATTGAATCCAAATTTTTGACACAAGTACCTTTCACTTACTTAACCATCCTCTCCAAAATGTTAGACAGTCATTTCAAGGTAGCAGTAACTCTTTAAAATATGACTGAAAAATAACATTTATCAATTCAGCTCTTAGAGAAATGTGATGAAGCAGCACAACAGCACTCATTTTTACATTATCAGCAAGTCCTAAAGTGAACCGGTAGCTCAAACTGTGGCCAATGAGTGCCTGACCGTATGGCTGCTTGTTGATAGTGTGTCTCTTTCTGACCACAGGGGACAATTAAAACACAGCGGGAGTAAGATTTACCTCTGGCAACTTTGTAAAAGGGCTGTAATTCCTGTTTGAGCGAAAGCCAAATGACACATGAAACTCTCCCTCAGGATGGAAACCCCACAACAGCAGATGAAGAAGAGCATCAAACTAGTGCAGTGCCCAGTAGTGGCCTAGATACTGGGGGCTGGGTATTGAGTGTTACATGGTCTGGTGGCTCCATAGCTTTTACAAACTCCCAACAATGGCCTGCATTCAGTGTGATTGTAGTTGAGAGGCTGGGACAGTCGCCTTTCAGACCTGCTTTTTACACTGCTGGAACTGGACCTCTTATTATCTTATCTCTCAGTAAGAAAAGTATTAATGTAATCTTTTTAATTATTCTAAAACAAATAATATTACAAACAAAATTACGCTGTGCATAAAGTGCGTTTGCAGCTGTGCCATTTGTAGACCTAAATGGTAGACTATGGAATCAAACAAGGTATGGAAAGTGTATAGGGAAATATTTAGTATTCAATATTAACCAACATATTATTGACCAAGGCGTTATTTAAAAAATTATATTCAAATCTTTGAACATGGAAATTTCTAGTCATTTGTGCCAGCCTGACCTCAGTGACCTGTTATCAAAAGCCAAACAAA